>NC_090310.1:68826731-69131223 GCF_039906515.1 Pseudorca crassidens
GGGATACCAGAGACCTCTCTCTCCATGTGCAGCACCGAGGAAAGGCCACGTGGGCACACAGGGAGAAGGTGGCCATCTGCCAGCTGGGAAGAGAGCTCTCACCTGAGGCCTGTTCCCCAGGGTCTCCTGGAGCCCCCGGAGTGGGCAGTGAGATTATACCTTTACTGGTCACAGCAATGCACAGCTCAGTAACACACTCTGTTGGCTTCCTCCCTTCTCTGCCTCACCTTGATATTCCTCTAACCGGTGCCTTCTGGGATCCCCACCTTTGCCTTGAATCTTCCTCTTTGGGTTTGCTCCTGGGGGACTTAACCTAAGAAACCCATCGATCACCAACCATCCACAGAAAAGGCAATAAATTGCATCAATTATCCTTCAAACTCCAAGAATCCAGGTGTCTGAGCCCTGTGGACACAGTGCTTGGGCTTGAGAATGAAGTAGGCTGGGTCCATGACCACTTTGTCAATATTATAGATCCTCCCAAACAGCAGGGTTGTAGTGCATCCTCTCAAAGCAGATTTCATTCATCAGAGGGACAGCATCCTGTCTGCATTCATCCCAACATGTCACAGTGAAGCAGGAATCATGGTGAGATGTGAAGAATAGAGGTTCCACCGCAGCCACCATTATCTCTTTGATTCAGAGGTTTGACCTTCCCCAGATATTGGGGAAACAGAGGCCCTCGTTAAGCCAGGAAGCTTGCAGGGGATGTTAAATCCTACAGCTGCTTAGAAAAAGAAATATCACATGGTGGAAGGGCATAGGACTGAATGAGGTTAAGAGAACTAGGGAATGATCCTGCCTCCATCAGCCACGGAGGAGAACAGGCCCTCCACTGACTGGGGTTTTGGAAAGCAACTGTCTCTCTGAAAAAAAAAAAAAAAAAAGCCCTGATTTGTAACAGTTGCCAATTTCTGTGGTGTCAATACTCCCACCTTGGCCAATTTCAAGCTACTGCTTGAAAAATTCCTGAAATTTTAACAATCTGCTCTTGTAAGCCAGTATGAGCTGGCTACAGCATGTCATGAACCAGTTCTTTATTTCATCTTATTTTTTTAATTGGATTTTTATTTTATGTGTTGGAAAGAATTTTTGTTAAATTTTATTTTCATTTCAAACTTACAGAAAAATTCCAAAACTAGTAAAATAGACTCCTGTATACCCTTTACCTTGATTCACCTAGCATTAATATTTTGTCATATTTGCTTTGTTTCTCTTTCTAAGTACATTTGTTATTATTGTTATATTATTATTGCTGACCCATTTCAATGTAAGGTTCAGGCATATGACCATTTATTCCTAAGTACTTCATCATTATCTCCCAAAACACTTATATTATGGAACCACATTGGCACTATATTATCATCTGATCTGTAGCCTGTATTTAAATTTCACCAATTACCTTAATAATGTCCTTTATAACTATAATCACACACACACACACACACACACACACACATTTTCCTGACCCAAGATCAATGTCACATTTCTTTGTCCTGTTTCTTTTCTCTCCTTTAACCTGGAATTATTTCCTCATACTCTCCTTGTCTTTCATGACATTGACATTTTTTGAAACGTCTAGGAAAGTTTTGCAGAATGTTCTTTAATTTGTTCTTTTTTCCCTCAAGATTAGATTCAGATTATGTATATGGGGGATGTTATGGGCTGAATGTTTATGTCCTCCCCCGCCCCCCCCATTCATATGTTGAAGCCCTAACCCCTACTGTGATTATTTTTGAGATGGGCCTTCAGCAGATAATTAGGGTTAGATGAGGTCATAGGGGTGGGGCCCTCATGATGAGATTAGTACTCCCATAAGTAGGGATACCAGAGACCTCTCTCTCCATATGCAGCACTGAGGAAAGGCCACGTGGGCACACAGGGAGAAGGTGGCCATCTACCAGCTGGGAAGAGAGCTCTCACCAGAAACTGAATCTGCCAGAACCTTGACCTTGGACTTCCCCATCTCCAGAATCATGAGAAATAAATTTCTGTTGTTAAGCTACCCAGTATATAGTATTTGCTATGGCAGTCTGAGCTGATTGATACAGGGACAGAGATAGTATTTTAAAAATTTTTGATAAAGAAATATGCTATTTTAATTTATATAGTTATTATTAATTTAACATATAAGGAGTATATAGGGAAAAAGATAGGGAGTAGAAAGAAATAAATATCACTCATGATTACTCCACGCAGAAAGAGCCACTCCTAAATGGGCTCATGGACTGAAAATCTTTCATTCATCTGGCAAGGTCCACAGTTACCTTCTCTTTCCTTGGTGATCCCATTGAACCTTGCATACATCATAGGACTACACTCTGGATGGAGATTATTTGTGGACACTAGATATCAACTGGCTTCTCCTGGTCCTTTGAGTTCTAGATAAGATTGATTAGAGCTTCCATTTTATGTCTAAAGTTTATTCAAAACCCACCCAAGTTCTCTGCATCTCCCTCTGGGTCTTACATTATCAGTGACCCCTCTGCCTTGGGCCTCTCATCTTCGAAGAACACTTGCAAACCCAGTTGGAACATTCAGCCCAAACCCCACTCCTCCTAAGCGTTCATGGAGTGCCATGTGTAGTAGAACTCAGGATGTATTTTGGGGAGGAGGGGTTAACACCACTGGAAAATATCCTCTTCTTAATTAATGTCAAGCTCCTCCATTATCAGGGCTTTACCTGATGTCACAGGGCAACATTTCCCCCAACTTTCTCTTCCCTCCCTTCTCAACCATTTCCCTTTTTCACTCTCCCATGCTCTTTCCTCTCAACGTTAAAAAAATACTCTTCCTTGTCACATGCAGAGAAGTTCAGTTATTTTCCTCTGCTGACTCCCTGCCAGGCCCTTGGGTCCTCCCTGTCGATCTCAAGTGGCTGTTGAAGTCTTCACCAAGACAGTCTGCCCCCTGGTCCCAGAGGTGCTGGCTGGTAAAAGGGGCTCACCTCTGTTACCCTTGGATTCTCGTTTATTACCACCAAGGCACTGGGGACCCCTTGAGGACAGGGGTGATGAGAAGAGCTAGCTCCATAGTTTCAGGGATGGTTATGAGGACGAAATGGGATATTTTCCTTCTTCTTCTTATTAGACCTTGTTATTGATAATTCACACTGGTCATTGTGTAGACCCAGCTGCCTATGTGTCTGAATGCTTTTTTGGCTCTTGTGGTCTTGTCTACTGAAAACTGGTCCTCAAGGAAAGCGATCAGAGAGTCCAGATGCCAGTGTATTTGGGAGCAGAAGTGGGACATGGCACCCTTCAACATTGCAGGGCTTGGCTAGCCCTTGCCAGTGAAGCCATCCTCCCAGGAGCTGTTTGGCCCTGACCTGATGCAGCCCATACATGGCACCATCCCTGATCCCTTCCTTTGCCTGACATTTCTGAGCTCCATCTCTGTGCCACATTTTTTTTCCTCTAGTACTTCTATCCTAGATTGATAGGACACCCTCTCTTTGAGGTGCATAATATTTTTATTCCCATTTGGGAGATGGAGAAATTGAGGCCTAGAGATGTTAAGGCCCAACTGGGGCTCAAATCCAAGCAGTTCAGCTCTGCATCCTCTGCACAAAATGTAGGACAGGGAAGGGCTGGAGCCTTGGAGAAAGGACAATTGTCCACGCTGACCACTGGGGCCAAATGTGTATGAGGAAGGGATGACACGGGTGTCCTAGAGACCATGCAACAGATGAGTCAGTGTAGAACCAGTGTTTGAACCCAATTCTCTCCACTCATCCTGCTTTCACTTTTTATACCAGGTGAGGCTGAGTGACTTGACTTGTGTGTCCTGATTTTATTGTGAGAGGTGGGACCAGACTTGACGCCTTCTGCATCCTGGTCTAATGCTCCTTCTACCACACTGACCTGTCTCTACCCAAGACTGTCCATCTCTTTGCCTGATTTTCCTTCTTTGCTTTTGCATCCTCTGTGAGGTGGCCAGGTGAAGACATTTCAATCCATTTTCCAGTGGCCTGACGGTGTTGTATACCTGCAAACTTTGTGATCCATATTTCAGGGGCTGAGGAGGGTGTTGGAGGTATGTATGGGGCCCAGGGCTAGTTGGTCCCATCTACTCATTGCCTACATCCCACAAGTATGCTATCAAGTGACAGGTCTGGCTGGGTTTCTGATTACACTTTGTGAGACCTAGACAATGATTTCTGCTTCCTTCCTACTTTAACGCGCACACACACACACACACACACACACACACACACACACACACAGATACCAAATGGCTTTAAGGTTTGGGAACAGACCTGTCCTTTAGTTATAGGCCTTCTAATATGATGTGGGGCTGGTGATGGGGAGGCTGAATTGTCACTTTGAATTGCAAAGTTTCTATCCATAATGCATAAAGGGTCCTCAGTGAGTGGCCACAGCCTCCCGCCATCCTGCAGCTCAGGGAAATTAGACAGCTTCAGAGCCCCTTATGAAAATGCAATGTATTACCGCTGCTTTTTGATGAGTGAATTATGCATTGAAGAGTGACAAATTCCAAGATGCCGCCTTTATTAGGAACTCGGTGCCGGGTGGGGTGTACAGTACTGTCTTCCAAGGTTGTGATGGAATGTTTAATAACTTTTTCTGTCCGTGCTTCCCAGAGGTGGTGTTTATAATATGTATTCCCCCTCCCCCTCTGCTTTCATATTATCAAAACATTGATGCTGAAGATTATTGCTCTATTTATGCATTTGGAACGTCTTCCTGGGTCAAGGGGCAGAATCATTTGAAATGACAAAGGCAACGATAGAAATCGGTTTTTTTTAACCAATTTGTCTCACGTGCCTGCGAACTAGGACTTCTTGGTTTTTTAAAGACCCGTCCATTTGAAGGAGTCAGCCTCTTCCTGAACTTCAGGCTTCCAGGCAGGAGACAGTGGGTACCATCTCCCGCCATTTTTTGGGCAGGTGGGGACCTGTGATGTTACCTAGGATACAAGAGTCATTTTCCCCAGGGGTTGGGACAGAGGAAGCTCATGGAAAACCACTTAGAGATAATGTGCGCGTTTCACGCCTTACGTCGGCTTTGGTCTAATTCTGGCTGTCATGGCAGGTAGGGGTAGGTGCTGGCGCTGCCCAGATGCCCATGCTGGGCCTGTTTTAGGTTCATCTCTAAGAAAAAGGTTTGTGCCCCCACGTGAGGTGCAGGATTTGAGCTTTCCTGCCGTTCCCAAGACATTCCCAGCCCAGCAACCCAAGGACTCCTTCTAGCGAGCAAATCTGAACAAGTCACTCCTCTGCTTTGAAGTCTTTTAAGGCTCCCCATTGCTCATGGGACAAAATCTTAACCGCTGAGCCTGACCTAAAAGGTGAATGAAGATTTTGACCCACTGACCTTGCCAGCGCTCTTGTTACACACCTGGCTCTCATGCCCCATGCCAGCCAGACCAGGCCGTTGTAACTGTCATGCTGTGTAACTTTGCAACTCCTGGAACTTGCTGGGCTCCTTTTATAACTTTGTACACATGGTCCCTTCAGCCTAGAATGCCTTCCTCTACTTATCTGTCCGGCAAATTCTCACCCATCTTTTAAGACCCAGCTTTGACTCTGCCTCCTATGGGAAGTCTTCCTTGATTCCCTGGGCAGAATTAAGTTCTCCCTGCCATATCCGTGTACTCACTGTGTTTGTACATACCTCCCTTATAGCCATAATCATATCAGATTTCAATGATTGGCTTGTCTTTCTCCTCACTTTGTTTCTAGTACAACTGCTAGATTGAGGTGGTGCTGAATAAATGTATGTTGGCTCTTTGTGTGGCATCTTGGGTTACCTGACATCTGACATGAATCTTGGCCAAACCCATTCACACATTCAGCACATAAGTACTGAACACCTCTTACATGCCAGGCACTGCTAGAGCCTGAACTTTTAGTTCCACTACCTATTGACAATTTAACTTTGAGCAAGTTCTTAACTTCACTGTGCCTCAGTTTCCTCATCTGTAATTAGGAATAATTCTAGCACTTATTTATGGCAAGTTAGTGATAATTAAATGGGATGATATAGATCCAATGTATCACGACAGCTCCTATGAGCACAGGGGCTGGCACAATGTAAACACACCATAAGTATTAGTGGCAGTGATCGTGTTATTATTATGATTATATTGTCTTATATATGCTAATGTTATATAATGTATTTATTATAATATAAATATTATTATTATTATTCAGTCTCTGGCTCTCCTTGAACTGGCTGGGCCTCCACCCTTCCCTGGCTGCTTCGCCCTGCACTTGGCAGATGGGATGTGGATCATTTTAATTAGGTTTTATTGGGTTGTTATATGGGTCATAATTGCGGCCATTATTCATTTTCATGGGGCTGCTGACACAGCCTCGATTTAGACATGGTGATATCTTGACGAGACAAGTTGCCATATCAGAAGGATCCCTGTTTGAGGGGCCGGAGCTGCGGCAGGAAAAGGGCCCTTCTGGGCACCAGAGGCAGATTCAGAAGAGATTGATGCCAGGAGTGTTCATCAGAGAAGGGAGAGAGAGTGGCTCACGACAGCACCCTTGGTGTGGACTGTTGAGGCTGCCCCCATGGGGAGCGGGTCATTCACCCCACTTGGCTGTGTGCTCCAGGGTCACCACTTGATCTCCAGTGCCTTGGACAGCGTCCAGCACAGAGGAGATACTGCAAAAATATTGGCTGAATGAAAGCTACACTTTCAAGTGCTCAGGACAGCCAGGGCGTGGAATGCGGCCAAGCACACAGACTTGTGACCGAGCTGGGAGCTGGTGGACTGTCCCTGTATTTGGAGGCCTGTGATGCTCTCAGGAGCCTTGAGAAGAGGTCAGGGAGGCATTGGTACTGGGGAGAAGTCAGTGCAGGCCCATGGCTTGGTCTTGCCCACGAGCCCCAACTCTCTGGATCAGCATGTTCTTAAGCTTAGAGAAGATGGATTATTGTCCAGCAAATATTCACTCACCTCTCTCAGGGGGTGGAGTCATATTTTCCTGTCCCACTGGGATGTTAGCCTTGCTCAGGTGACATCAAAGCATCAGCAGACTTGACACAAGAAGAAGCTGTGAACATGCTCGTGTGGTCTACCCTACCCTCTACATTGCTGGAGATCCACTGTCATGAAGACACATTAGTCCCAGTATGAATGTGGCTGGAGCAAACCTGAGCCCAGTTTGCAGCCGGAAGCCAAGTGCAGATTTCTGTTGTAGGCGGAGCCTAGAAAAGCTGAACCCCGTCAGCCTGTGGACCTGGGCACGTGAAAAGCTGGTTGTTGGAAACCTTTGTGTTTTGGGGCAACTGTTACCGCAGCATTGGTGTGGCATTGCTGACAAATACAAAGCCTTAGGGCAGCTCCACTGGAATGTGTTTCACATAGTATTGGGCTTCTACATAAAATTATTTGAAATGAGAGTTTAACTGTGGAAAGCAGATGAAAACATCTAGACCGGTGGTTCTGAGACGGAGGTGATTCTGCCCCCCAGGGGACATTTGGCAGTGTCTGGAGACACTTTTGGTTGGATATAGCCCAGGAGGAGTGGGATCGAATGGGTAGAGAGGAGGGTTGCTTCTGGACATCCAGACAGTTCCCCACAACAATTAATTGAATTCAAAATGACAATGACGGTGAAGTTGTGGACCCTGCTCTAGACCATGGGAATGTCCAGCCTCTCTCCTCTTTCCTCCCTTCCTTCCTCCTTTCTTTCTTTCCCTACTTCCCCCACCCCCCTTCTTCTTTTCCTACTCTCTCCCTCCTGCCCTCCATCCTAAGCAAGATAGATATATGGCCAGCCCTCAGGGAATTTATATTGAGTGGGTAACTCAGACATGTAGGTGTGAACCAGTGATAGAATGATGATAAATCCTATGCAGGTGGCTGTAATAGAGGTTGACTGAGGGGACCATCTTTAGACGGGGTGATCAGGGAAGGCATCTCTGAGTGGCTGGCACTTAAGTGAAGGCCTAAGGAGGAGAAAGAACCAGCCACGGGTGACCTGATGGGAGAGTGTTCTGGCTTTGAGAACATCAAGTACAGAGGTGCCAGGTGGGAAGAAGCTTGGTGTGTTCTGGGGCCCAGAGTGGGGAGGCCCTGTCTGATGCAGGAAATGTGTGGGCCAATCCATCCCTCTCTGGCCTGAGGCTGGAATTTGCTGACCGATTTGCATCATGTCCCATCTCTGCACCGTGGAACTCCTGGAAATTCCTGTGGACCCAAGGCTCAGGGGCACCTTAGGGTCCAGTTTTAAGGCCGGGAAGTTGCCTCAAGGCCATGTTTAACCCATTTCTTACAGGTGCAGGGCTGAATGTTGATCAGCATTGGAAGTAATGGAATTCAAATATTTTACTATACGCACCCGAATCCACAGCAGATTTGGGGTCACTTTGCCCTGCTCTGCTCTCAGGATAAAATCCAAACTCCTCACTGTGGCCCTGTGGGCCCTTGCGATCTGGTCCTCACCAGCCCTCCCACCTCATCCCATCCCTCAGGTTCTGGGCACCTCGAGGGTAGGTCATACTTTTCCTGCCAGAACAGGCCTCCTCCTGGTGCCTGGGACAGAACAGCCCAGGATGTGATGAGCTCTCTTTGGACTCAAGTGTCTTCAGACTTGCTGTCCCCTTGGCCTGGAATGTTCTTTGAATATTTTGGCACAGTGGGTTCTCGTCCATCCTTCGGACCTTTGCTGAAACATCTCTTCCTTGGAAAAACCTTCTCCAACTCCCCCACCCTAAATCGCCCCCCTCGCCCCATTATTCTCCATTCTCTGCCCAATTCACGTCCTGCATGACATTTGACCCACGTTGGGACTCTTCTCCTTGTACCTGTTAATTGTCCTTGCTTGTCTTGGTCACCTAGGATGGTGCCTGGCAAATAAATACCCACCGACTGCCTGGGTGAGTGAACAGATGAAAACTGATGAAAAATGCATTAACCCATTGCTGGCCAGAACCATGGATCAGAGCCATAGTGAGAAGCAGGAAGGCCATGGGGCTGGGTCACAAGGGGTGAGAGTATATGTAGGACCAACAACAAGCCAGTGTTGTGGGCTGAATTGTGTCTCCCCTCCCTCATTCATGTGTTGAAGTCCTAGCCCACAGTACTTCAGAATGTGATTTATTTGGAGGGTCTTTACAGAGGCAATCAAGTTACAATGAAATCATTAGAATGGGCCCTAATCCAAAATGACTGGTGTCTATATAAAAAGGGGGAATTCGGAGACAGACGCACACTCACGGAGAATGCCATGTGAGGATCAAGGCAAAGGTGGGGGTGATTCATCTACCAGGAGACGGAGGAGTATCAAACATTGCTGGCAGACCACCAGCAGCTAGGGGAGAAGCCTGGACCAGATGCTCCCTCAGAGCCCTCCCCTGCAGACATCTTAACCTTGGACTTCTGGCCTCTAGAACCAGGAGACAATGAATTTCTGTTGCTTAAGCTGCCCAGGGTGTGATACTTTGCTATGGCAGCCCTAGCAAACTAATACTGACCAGCTGGAGGCAAAGGGCCTTCCTGGAGGGGCTATAAGGGACTCTGTTTGGGTGGGGAGTGGTCCAGGGCTGGGCCTGGGGAAGTGGTTGAGGGCGGGGCAGAGGCTTTTACGCTTCTTCCCATTTTGGCTCTGGGCCAGGCAGTGATGGAGCTTGAAGGCCTGTGCTGGCCTGGGGCCCTCACCCCCAGCTCTGCCTCTGTGTGTGTGTGTGTGTGTGTGTGTGTGTGTGTGTGTGTGTGTGTGTGTGTGATGGGGATGCAGGCTGTGGCAGGGCAAGGACGGGAACCAGAGCTAGAGGTATAATCAGGACATGAGAAGAAGTGCTGTGGGGCTGGCAAGACCATCTCTCCTGGAAGAGGAAAAAAAAAGGCTGGTTGGCTGTGACTTCTTCAGCTGAGTCCCTGTCCCTAATTACACCCAGGCTGAGCCTCCGGGTGGCGACAGTGGCCTGGCCCATCTGCAGCCTCAGAGATGCCCAGGATCCTCGCCAGGTGTTGGTGTGCAGGTCCTCGTGACCAGTGACTGGTGAGAGGACTTTAATTAGAGAGCTAATGACTCTGACTCGACTGGAACATCCGCTGCCTCCCAGCCAGTCTGGAGCAGTACTCCCCCTTCATCTGGGCTTTCAGAGCAGCGCTTGAGTGTGGGTGGGTGTGTGCACGCCCAGGATGTATGCACCTGGGAGTGTGTCCACACTTGTACACATGTGCTATGCGAATGTTGTGCAGCCCTGTGTGTGCGTGTGCACATGTGTGGATGAGTTACCACGTGTGCGTCGTTCATTTGTACTTGTGAGTCTCTGCCTGTGCAGGTGGGTATCTGGGACCATACCCACAGATGTGTGTAGTCATGGTCGTGTGTATGTGCATGGGTGTGGGGGGAAATACACATGTGTGCAAGTGGTGTGTATGTGCAAGCTCTGATAATTCTTTTCCCTTAGTTATCATTAGAGCTTTGGTGATTCTGTGTGTACGTGTGTTTGTGTGTTCCTGGTCATTGTGCATGTGTACAGTGTGTGTGAGCATGTGTGTATAAACAGGGTTCCAGCCAGGTAGCATAGGTGTTTGAACTGGGCTTTGCCCAAGGGAGGGAAGAATGTAGAGACTTCAGGGGGTGGGTGGTTTGCAGTGGGGGGCTCAGCCCTGCCCTGGTGCCCTACTTAGCTGTGCTGGACTGAAGGGAGAAGCTGTTCTGGCCAACCTGCCAGGGACAGAGCAGGAGGTTGGGCTCAGGACGGGTGTGGGCAGGTAGTTCCCTGAGGACAGCCTGAGTCCTCCCAGGGGGAGCTCTGAGTTCCTGCTTTGCCTCTGGTCTCCCTGGGGATGCAGAGCTGAGGCTGGGCGCTGGAGGGCGAGGGATGTGTACCTCCATGTTAAACAGGGAGGGGAATTCCAGGAAACTCTCATGATGGGATTTCGGGGAGATGGCTTTATGAAGACTTTTGGGGGCTGGGGGAAGAAAACTGAAAAGATTTCTTTCAAGTGCAAAACAGAATTGAGAAGTTTTAAACTCCAGATGAGCTCAGGGCCCCCGGCTGGCAAAAAAGAAATGTGTGATGTTTGCAGAGGTATTGTGGTCTGTTTGATGGGCATGAGGGGATTTGAGGAGGCTCGGGAAAGACGTAAAGAAATTGGAGGGACAGAGCGGGGCTCCAAGGGCTGTGAGAAAGACCACGAAGAGGAGATGGGCTGTGTGCCTGGGGCTGGCTGGGATCTTCCAGAGCGTGACGGGGTTCGGCCAGAGGCCCCTGGAGGGTGAGCTGGAACGGGGGTGGGGGGGGGACTGACACAATGAAAACATTGATCAGTTCAGTCTTTTATCTTCCTTTCTATCTCTTCCATCATATAGGTCATTTCCCAAGGAGTCTGTAGGACCCCATCCAGCCTGCACTGGGGACTAAGGATGCAGGGCTGGAAGAGAACAGATAATTCCATAGAAGTCCTGGGTAAACTATTTCATTGGCAGCTCATTCAATAACACTTTTCTTCGACTGTCCAACTGGTGTGTTGGGAATTGTGGATGATGGACAGAGCTCACAGCCCCAGGTGCTCCTGGACGCCTCGCCCCCTCAGCTCCTTCAAGGCCCTAGAGCAAGTGAATCTGCTGTGATCCTTCCCATGTAGCGGGCTGGAGGATCCTTGACCAAAATAATTTCTTAAGTTGTCCTAACCTACGAGAGACATGCTTCTGGTTAGGCAAAGCAGTTATTGAAACACTGGCCTGTGTTCCCCTGTACTTCATTTATTTATTTTTAAAAAATTTTATTTTATATTGGAATATAGTTGATTAACAACGTTGTGTTAGTTTCAGGTGTACAGCGCAGGGATTCGGTGATACATATACAGGCATCTATTCTTTTTCAAATTCTTTTCCCATTTAGGTTATTATAGAATATTGAGCAAGGGATACCTCCTATGAATTAATTAGCTTATAACGGCAGCAGTAATAATAACAACAATAATAACCAGGGTCACCGGTAGTCCATAAGGTAGCACCTTTGTGAGAGTTAGAAAAAAAGGCACCGTCTCAAGGCCAGAAGGTGACTAAAAGGTGTCCTCATTGGGTGGACAATGAGGAAAGCCAGTTCTCCCTGTGAGCAGATGCAGCTCCCCTGAGGTGTGTGGTTGAGGGCAGAGGACCCAGGCTGGACTCCAGCTGCACTTGACACCCTGCGGTCAAGGTGCCCAGGTACAGGGGTCACCCTCCGCAGCATGCATGGGTGACAGGAAATATTTCCCAACTGCTCCCTGTGTGCTGGTCACCGTGCTAAAAAAGATACGTACATCATCTTATTCAACCCTCACAACAGCTGTCTGCCCGGGCACAATTAACCCACATGACAGAGCAGGAAACTGAGGCTTCGGGAGAATCCGCAGATTGTGGGAGGCCACACGACCTCTAAGTGCTGTGTTTGAACCCAGGTAATGTGACGCCAGGTTCAGGGTCTTAGTTATGAAGTTAAAGGTAGGGCCTTGGGGAGATAAGAGGATGGGGTGGGTGATCTGAGGGAGGTCCAGGATGGCTGGCGTGGAGGACGGGTGCTCAGGAGATGCTGTTGGTGCCTCCCGTGTGTCCTCCCTGATCCTGGTTCCGCCCATGAAATCTTATTCTCTATGTGGCCAAGATGTTCCCTCTGACTGCACACAGGGCAGCCTGGGA
The DNA here is from genome assembly GCF_039906515.1 of Pseudorca crassidens. Classification (NCBI taxonomy): domain Eukaryota; kingdom Metazoa; phylum Chordata; class Mammalia; order Artiodactyla; family Delphinidae; genus Pseudorca; species Pseudorca crassidens. The sequence goes on from NC_090310.1 coordinate 68,839,348, forward strand.
TGCTCACGGTTAGTGTCCTGGGAAGCCACCCAGGCCAATGAGGATGGGAGTTGGTGGAAAGTACTCCAGCTCCCCAGCTCCCTTGCCCCTCCACTGGGACAACTCTGAGGCTTGTCCTACCCCGTCTCCTAGAGGCTCCCAGTGGATTGCACCTCATGGCCCATAGGGTCATGAATGGACACTGTCTTCCCTTCCCTGTCTCACTCTCCACACCTGGCAACTTACCTGGGCTCAGCTCCCTGACTTGTTTTCAGATCTGGTCTCAGGATTTGCTTCCGGGGAATCCTGGCTTAAGACAGAGGCCCTATGGCTACCTTTCTCAAGACCATGACCACCTCACCTGCCCAGAAAACAGGACCTGGAACTACTTCAGGGGCCAAGGGAGTGGTCATGGGAAATCTCTGTACCTGAGCAGTGTAGTCAGCTCAGGGTGGCTTATTTCACCAGAGGTTCCCAGGGCTGGACCAGCACCTCTGCAGCTTCAAGGGGGTCAGGGAAGAGCGGTCCAGGAGGAGTGCATCTGTGTGTATATATGTGTGTGTGTATGTATGTACACTGTGCACACACCAGTTTCCAACACCAAGCAGGGCTCAGCCTCACCTAGTCTCATGGTCCTGAGGACTGTCCATTCCCAAACATGACGTCTCCCTGGGGACAAGGCTGGGCACCAGGGAAGGAAACTGACAGGGGCGTGGAGATGACTGAGTACACAGCAGCTGTGAAGCATGAAGGGCATTGCATTGGGAGCAAGCACACCAGCGTTTGAGTCCCAGCTCTGCCCCTGAGCACTGTGTGACCTCGGGGAAGTCATTGCTCCTCTCTGGGCCTCCCCTACCTCTGACACTCTGGTTCTTTTGGGTTCTGCAGTTGCCTTTACACACGGCCTCCTTGCGTGACAGTCTGAAAGTCAGCCCCTTCTTTAGCACTCATTCCAAGAATTGAGGAGATGGGTGCATTTTACTGAAGTTTTGGGGTACTAATGTATTAGGGTTCCCCAGAGAAACAGAAACAGTAGAATATCTATCTATCTATCAATTTATCTATCATCTATCTATCTACGTATCTATGTATCTATCTATCTAGCTGTGTATCTAGTTATGTAGACAGATGGATAGAAGTTTAGATAGACAGACAGATAGATAGATAGATGTACAGAAAGAGATTTATTATGAGAGATTGGCTCACAGAATTATGGAGGCTAAGTCCCATGATCTGCTGTCCACACGCTAGAGGCCCAGGAAAGCTGAGAACCAGGGGAGCCAGTGATGTAAAACCTGGTTCAAGTCAGAAACCCTGAGACCCAGGAAGGAGCACGATGTCCAAGAGGAGAAGATGGATGTCCAGCACAAACACAGAGCACATTCGTCTTTCTGCTGCCTTTTTGTTCTATTCAGTGACCCTCAACAGATTGGATGATGCCGGTAAGGGTGAGGGCAATGTGCTTTGCTCAGTCTACTGATTCAAATGCTAATCTCTTCCAGAAACACCCCTACAGACACACCTAGAAATAATGTTTTATCAGGTATCAGGCATCCCTCAGCACAGTCAAATTGACATGTTAAATTCACCATCACAGGGCTTCCCTGGTGGCGCAGTGGTTGAGAGTCCGCCTGCCAATGCAGGGGACATGGGCTCGTGCCCCGGTCCGGGAAGATCCCACATGCCGTGGAGCGGCTGGGCCCGTGAGCCATGGCCGCTGAGCCTGCGCGTCCAGAGCCTGTGCTCCGCAACGGGAGAGGGCACAGCAGTGAGAGGCCCGCGTACCGCAAAAAAAAAATAAAAAATTCACCATCACAGCCTTTGACCAAACTCAGGCCTTGCTCTTTCCTCTTCTCTGGTCTCTAGTCCCGTGAATTTTTCTCCTTGAATGGGACAGGCTGTTCATGCTCACAGACTCAGGTAACCAACCCCTTGCAAGCAAGCAGAGAGGAGCTGGACGAGTCTGCCTCTTGACCAACATTGCTGCGCTTAGAAACAGCAAAACTGTCATCCTGTTAGGTCCACATGGGATGCTGGGCTTTTGAGTAACATTTCACCTAAACAGAGAGCTTGGAATCTATAAAAGCTGCGAAAACCCTTGAGGAAAATAAACTGTACGGACACTGACAGCTCTGTCAGGTCAGAAGTAGCTTTGCAGACTGCCCTTAAATGTGAGTAGCTCTTTAAAGGGCAGGCTCTAATAGCCTCTGCAAAGGTCTGGCAAGGTAGGTATGATCATGATGACTGTCCCGTTAGGAATCTTCACTGAAAAAAAAGAGTGATGTTCCCATTTTACAGCTGAGTAAATAGAATCACAGAGATGTTACATATTTTGTCTTATAACAGATGGGTCAGAATGCCTTTGGCTACAAGTTACACAAACCTCAGCTAGAACTGTCTTCAACAAGGAGGACAGTTTAGGAGCTTGGACACTGAGGAGTCTGGACATAGAGAGGTTTTTGCTTTGGCTGATCAGCAGGCTGACAGCTACTCATCAGCTCTGGTTCTTCTGTGCGTCCTTCCCTCTCTGAACTATAATACTTGCCTGTTTGCAGGCAGGTCGAAACTTTTTGTCATCGTGGGTCAGATATTGTGTCCACTTTATGGAGGAGGCAGCTGAGGCCGAGCCACTCCCCCACGGCCTCCCCAGGATGTGTGCCACGTCTTCTTCCTCGAATTCCAGGGCTCCTTCCAACCACATGCTGCCCAAGCACGGTGCGGGGGTATCACCTCTGTGGGAGAACTCACGCCACGGTTCTGATCTGGTTCCAGGAAGACACCTCTTCTGCCCTCTCATCCTCTGTCTCCTCCATCCCCAGATGGTTTGGGGATGGACCACCTTGGTTCCAGCTGCAAGAGGGGGTGGAGAGCAGAACCAGGACTGGAGGGTGTTTCAGGGCTGATTCACAGAGACCCAGTGAGCAAGGCCTGCTGAGAAAGTGTCCATGAAGGATGCCCTTCACGCACAGAGGTGCCTATTTATAGAATGTGCTAGGGAGTCACTGACTCTTCCCAAGGGGCGGTAGACGTCATGTTTAGAGCAGGCAGATCTGCGTTATTAGTTCGGGTGACGCTAGCTGCCATAACAGGTAAACCCTGACATCTCAGGGACTCAGGATGATGAAGTTTATTTCTTGCTCACATCAAGTCCAAGTCTGTTCTGCAAAGCCATTCAGGGATCCAGGTTGATGGAGACTCTGGGCCTTCAATACGTGGCTTCCAAGGTCACCTTGGATTTCATCACCCAGAGCCTGGAGGACGCACATTGAGGTTTGGTGTGGGCCATGCTGGGAGTGGCGCCTGTCACTCCTCTGATTCCATGGGCTGGGACTCGGGCACATGGCTCTGTGTAACCCCAAGGGAGACCGAGGTTCCAGAGACTGGAGATACCAAATGTCATCCAGCTATGTGACCGGGAAGAAGAATGAATGGGTTTGGGAAGCTGCCCTTGGTCTTGAATTTGGACCCTGCCACAGACTATCTGTGGGACCTTGACTCCCTGTTTCCTCATTAAAGGTAAGGATGGAGGGTGGTCTGCTGTCAGCATGGTGAGTGTCTCTTTCTTCAGCCCCTTCACGGAGCCGTGGTCCTCTCCCGTGGACTGCTTGTCTCTATTTACAATTGTCCGCATACCTGTAGATGCCCTTGGTAATGACTCTTCTCCTGGAGTGCAAACTCCACAAACAAGGGCCAGGCTGCTCTTAATGAGAGCTTGCAAGCTTCTCAGCTGGCCTGCAGCCTGGCGCTTAGTAGGCATCCATAAATATATGTCGACGGAATGTGTGTTCAGATGGATCAATGTGGATGCATCCGTGCTAAGATTTACTCCTTCAAAAATTCTTCCTCAGTAAATGTTTCCACCTCTCTGTTCCATCGTGGTGTGTGGTGGGGAGGGAGGGAAGGCAAGGAGGAGGAGAGGCACCGTCCTCCCAAGCTTGAACTATAAATAGCTCTCGTTGGAATCTGCCTGCAGATTTCTCCAGCAAAGTCAGCATCCCCAGGACCTCTCATCCTATATGGGGACCGGGAGTGCTTCCTCATTAATCACAGCTCTTTAATTAACAGCTCTGAGCCTGGAACCAAAGGTGCTTACCAGGAGAATGCCAGCGGGCCCTGAACTCTGGCCGCCTGTTTTGATTTGGAGGACCTGGCGCCTTGGGGAGCGGGTCTGGCATGGCTGGGCGCTGAGCCCGGCAGGGGGTGGGGTTTGGAGGGCGAGCAGCTGGTAGGCTGGTCGCCTGTCTCCGCCTCGGACATCACCTCGCAGAGCTGACTCGACTCTGAGCAAGTTGCTGGCAGCTCTGTTCTCCCAGGGCCCACAGAGGGGAGACGGTAAAAGCTGGACACTCTAGGACAGTGGTCTCAAAACGTGACCTCACGCTAGAATCACTGGAGGAGCTTTAGAAACATCAGGGCAGGTTCTCCTGTGGTCCTGATATGACTGGTCTGGGATGGGATGGGGAAGGGGGAGTTTTCAGAGCTTTGCAGGCGATCCTAATACACAGCACAGTATGAGAAGCACGGCTGGGAGATGTGGGCTTGGTGGAAGGCCCTGAGGCTGCACCAGGAGACTGGCTGAATGCCAGAGGCCCAGGCAGATGAGGGGCCCTTCTCCCTCCTCCATGTTGGGTGGACCCAGCAGCAATAGAACCCGCTGTTTCCTTCTCACTCCACACCCCCGAAGATGCTCAGAGGAGTATCTGACCAGAGAAGCAGGAGCTCAGCACAGAGCCTGGGTGGGCAGGCTGGAGAGTGGGAGAAAACACCGCCCCGCACAGGAGGCCATGGTCCTAGGGCTCCTGCGGAGCCTGCAGTGTAGTGATTCTCCCCAACAGATCTCTGACATGATTTTCAAACTCCCGCTCCTTTGTGGGGTGGGGAAACAGGGAGAGGCTGGTAGAGGGGTGCAAACTTTCAGCTGTAAGGTGAATAATGTCTGAGGATCTAATGTTAAACGTGGTGATGGTATTGTGTCCTTGAAATTTGCTAAGAGTTGAACTTACATGTTCTCACTACAGGCAGGAACAAAACGATAAATATATGAGGTGATGGATGTATTAACTAACTAGATGGTCATGGAAATCCTTTCACAATGGATAGGTATATCAAATCATCATGATACACACTTTAAATATCTTACAATTTTATATTTGTCAATTATACTTTGATAAAGCTGAAAAAAACCCACCTAAACCTCTGCTCCTGTATTCTGAGGATTAATGATGAGGACCCACTGACGCAGATCATTACAGAGTCCTGTTAGTAAGTCCTATCTGGGTGGCAGTGCCCTCATCTGTAACATGGCGACATCACACTCTACAAATCCCTGGCATGTTTGACATGTAGGAGATACTCAGAAAATCCTTGTCTAAACCCTAAAGTCCAAATCAGGGATGGCAACCAAGAGTTTTCATCCCACCTGCCTGCCCTCAATTGATTGACAACAGTCACCTAAAGGGAATTTGAATCCCAGGATGCTGCAGTTGATTAGTGATGTCTGTCAGGGGTATGGGAATGTGAAGTGATGGATGAACGTCATTAATTTGCCATCCTGGTCTAGATGTAAACTTTATGAAGTTAAGGACTGTGTTTTTCTTGTTTAGTTTTGTGTCCTCAGTATTTAGGAGAGAGTCTGGTACATACTAAGCACTCAAATGTTTGTGAATGGAAGAAAGTACTTCTAGTTATAATTCCCTTGATTTTTCCTAGTCCATCCTTTACTGGGTCCTTTCTTCCCCTGAGCAATTCTTTTTATGGAGCTCAGATTCCTTGTCTCCTTTCCTACAGTGATGGTGTCATATTCCCTCACTTTATTTTGTCAGGGGCTGGAGTGACCAAGTCAGTGCTGGTCCTGCAGTCAGGTACCTCCATGCTAAGTCCTCCGGGTACCACCATGCCCCGGCAGCATGGGGCTGGGCAAGTCAGTTCCCCACTCTGGGCCTCAGTTGTCTTCTATATCATATGGGGATGATACTAATTTCCTCACTTATTATCTTGATAATTACATGATTAAATGAATCTAAAACGCCGAGAAGATGTAAATGCTTAGTGTCCACTTCTGAGTTTCAAGGATCAAAGTCCACTCTTCCTCCCTCTCCCTCTGTATACAACTGCAAAGGATGAAGTCATGGCTGTTTACATCCTCCTCCTCTTGACCTCACTTCTTCACTCTAAAGTCCTCACCCTCCACTTCCCAAACCACTAAAGCCTCCCTCACATTTTTCAACCTGCCAGGAATCAATCGTTCCACTTTTCAAGCTTCTCCTCAATCTAGCTGTATATGCTCTATCCATACAGTTTTATTCTCCAAAACTGAAGATTGCAGGATGTCGCCTGCCCAGCGGTTACCTCTGTCCCGGTGCAGACTTCCCCCAAACTCTCCATTGGGGGTGTAAGTGTTAGAGGTGATCTCTGGTGGTCATCTGGGTATTTAGCACTTTCCCCCATTCCATTTGTTTTCCCCAATCCACTTGAGAGCTTATTAAGTGTGCAGATTCCTAGACCCCATCTAAGATGTGTGGAATCAGACCCTTTTTGGAGTGCAGCCTAGGAATCCATGCGTTTCAAGCACCCATGTGATCCTGACTCATTTTAAAGTTTGACAATAGCTTAGAGAATCTTCCTTCAGATAGTCCCCATTCCAATGGGGTCTTGGGATGCCCTGGTGTTTCTCTTTGCTGGCTTCTGTGTTTTCAACTCTTCTTAGCTGTGGCTCTCAATCTGCTCTACATTAGACCCCAGATCAATTACACCAGGAGTTCTGGGGTTGGAGCTCTTGTGTTGGTCCTTCTAAAAACTCTTCTAGGTGATTCAAAAGGGCAGCCAGGGCTGAGAACCTGACCCCTGAGATTCCAGCTTTGGAAGAAGAAGGGAATCCTTGGTCCATTCCTTATTTCAAGAGAAGCAGAATTCGCCTGGTTCTTCCCTCTTATGTCTTAGAGACTGGGGCATATTCTAGACACCTGCCCTCACATACAGTGGACAGAGTTACTGTGTGTTAAAAACCCTTTGTACTCACAGACTTGGCATTCATTTCTTCCTCTTGCCTCCATGGAATTGGCATAAAAATAGGGTTATTTTGCTCATCTTCTTTTGTCACACACAGCTTAGTACTCTTACATCTCTGTTCTCCCAACCCATGTGATTGGTAGGAGTGTGGTATTGTATCAAGATTCAGGTTGGGGACAAGAGGGATGGGGAGACCCTCCCAGGACCAGCTGGCTCTAGCACACCATTGGTCCACCCCGTCTCCAGCAAATAAATCTTTGCTCTGGTGTTGCTACTACCAAGGAAACTACCAGCCTTCACAAGAATGTCTCTATCTCCTAAGGCAGCTTACTCTAGATTGGAAAATCTAGGGGCCAGATTCATCCCTCCCTCCTTGGTCTTAGATGATATTTGATCAGCCCTTCACTCAGGTAATTCTCATCCTTCAGATCTCAGCTTAAACACCACATCCTCAGGAACCTTCCTGATGCCCCCATTGTATTTGGTACACCCGACCCCCTGCTGCTTACTGTGCCAAGTTGTTATCTTTATTACACTTACCACAATTGGTAATTATATTTGCTTGTTTCCCTATTTGTGGCCTGTCTTTCCCACTAGACTGTAAGCTCCACTAGGCTGGGGACCAAGCCTATTTTATTCCTGGTAAGAAATAGATGTCACACTTGAATTCCATAGTTTGAGTTTAATAAAGGGACCACTTACAAGGGAGTGGGCAGATTTAAGGGAATCAGTGAGGGATGGTGCACTCAAGAAGCTGTTACTAACCCAATGACTGAAGATCAGAGGAAGAGAGTGGTACCAGAATTCGGAGGAAGCAGCGACATGGGGGCCACCTGACAGGAGTGGAAGCCTTCAGTCCAGCCAACCTGCAGCAACTTGACAAATAGAGTGACTTCACTCTCCTCCTGCCCTCAGATCTCCTATTGGTTGAGTCCAACTGGAAGCCAGAGGGAGGGGAGTCTGTTGATGCTTTTCATTAAGGTCATGCCCTTGGGGTACAGAGCAGGGTGGGAAGGGAGGGAGCAAGTGAATCTGGAGGGGCCGATGGAAGATACCCCACATTTACTGTTTTACATCCAGCATCTATCACCATGCCTTACACATACCTAATGTTTGTTGAACTAGTCAAGTCTATTGTATATTGAAGAGAATGGCCATGCCACTGGGTCTCCAGATAATTCTACTGATCTTCACATAATGTAGTTCTGTGATCCCTCTCCAAGTTAGTCCCTTTTTCTGAATGTTCTCAGGATAACTATGTCCCTCTAAAGTGTGTGGTCTAGAGGTAATCTGATTGGTATAGCTCAGTAGAATTCTCTCCCTGTAACTACTCTTAATACAGCCTGAGATCTAGGTATATATATCAGTACATATATATATATGTATATATACCTATATACACACTAACAGAAGAAAGTTAAACAAAAGTTTGATAACATGTATACATGGAAGAGACCCAGGAGAACTGAGTAACTCACCAAAATTGCCAAAATCCTCACCTTAAATACCATCTTCAACTAAAGACAAAAGAGGATGTTGGGGGTAGTGTTTTGAGACTTCAAAGGAGAGGAGGGCAATTCACATGGAGATGGAAAAGCAAATGTTTGGGAAATAAATGTTTGCTGGGCTATGCAGAGACAATAGGACACAGAGTGGAGTGTGATCTCTAGGGTCTAGGTATATTTTTTGAGGATACATCATGATGTCTCTTTGCTGTTAAGTGAAATCCTTACACACTCCCACAAGCTCCTGAGGTTGTAAATTCAATTCCAGAATATGGGTCTGCTTGGAACACTTTCTTACTTGTGGTTATGGGATTTGACCTAAACCTAGACCAAGAATCACCAATACTATACCAAGCATGCATACTTCCATGGCAGACATTATTAATCAATCACAGTCACTCTGTTTTGTTGCACCACTGAATCCTTTTTAACACAGTGCTTTAGGCAATCACTACCAATCTGTTGGAGGTGGCATATGAAATAAAACCTATTTGACATTTTTGTTCTTGGTGTTCTTTGTATTTGGGAAGTAGAAACTCAAATATCTTTGTGGGGAAAAAGAGTTTCTATTCTGTTTAACCACTAAGCATCTACTTAATGGGATCTTTGTGAAGCTTACACAAGGATTCAAGTGAAGTACAGAGCACAGTGCTAGGCTCATGGTAATTCCTCAGATTGCTCTGGTTTGAAAAGGTAACTGTTCATCCAGTACGCTGAACTGCTCATCCTCTTTGGCAGGGAAGGTAAGCCACACCCATGGGCATATGGTATGTGCTGGGCAGAATTGAAGGAATTCCAAGTGAGAGCAAGTCTGTACCTCACAGGGCAGAGGGAAAATCAGAATGCTGAAGCTAGAAGGAAGGAGGGACCTGAGGCAGAACAATTAGATGAGACTGGGATTGTGCAGCCAGAGACCCACCATCCTGGTGTGGGCTTTAGGCATCAGTTTACCTACTGAGTTACAGCCTGCCTCAGACACCCAACGTGCTTGCACGGTCTGGCAGAGGCACTTCTGCCTCGACTTCTCTCCCTGGAGCCCAGCTTATTGGTTGGAGCCAGACTTTGGCTCTCTTTTAGTAAGGTGGATTGTCTTCCTAAACCTTCAGTTGCTGCACTTCATCCCCTTCACTTGGCTAATTCCTATTCATCCTTTAGATCATGCTGTCCAAGAGAAATATGATGCCAGCCACAAATGGGAGTCAGCTATTTACTTTCTTTCTTTAAATTTTATTTTATTGGAGTATAGTTGATTTACAGTGTCTTAGTTTCAGGTGTACAGCAGAGTGATTCAGTTATACATATACATATATTCATTCTTTTTCAGATTCTTTACCCATATAGGTTATTACGGAATACTGAGTAGAGATCCCTGTGCTATATAGTAGGTCCTTGTTGGTTATCTATTTTATATACAGTGGTGTGTGTATGTTAATCCCAAGCTCCTAATTTATCCCTCTCACCCACATTTCCACTTTAGTAACCATAGGTTTATTTTCGAAATCTGTGAGTCTGTTTCTGTTTTGTAAATAAGTTCATTTGTATTATTTTAAAATTAGACTCCACATATGAGTGATATCATATGATATTTGTCTTTCTCTTACTTCACTTAGTATGATCATCTCTAGGTCCATTCACATTGCTGCAAATGGCATTATTTCATTCTTTTTAGTGGCTGAGTAATATTCCATTGTAGATATGTACCACACCTTGTACTTTCAAATGTTCTAGTAGCAGTATTAAAAAAGTATAAAAAGAAACAGGTGACATTAATTTTGATAATACATTTTACTTAACCCAAAGTATCCCAAATCTTATTATTTCAACATGTAATCAACAGAAAAATCACCCACGAGACATTTTGCATTCTTTCTTTGGAATTAGGTGGGCATTTTATTATTTATTTATTTATTTATTAACATCTTTATTGGAGTATAATTGCTTTACAATGGTGTGTTAGTTTTGGCTTTATAACAAAGTGAATCAGTTATACATATACATATATCCCCATATCTCCTCCCTCTTGCGTCTCCCTCCTTCCCACTCTCCCTATCCCACCCCTCTAGCTGGTCACAAAGCACCGAGTTGATTTCCCTGTGCTATGCGGCTGCTTCCCACTAGCTATCTATTTTACATTTGATAGTGTATATATGTCCACGCCACTCTCTCACTTCATCCCAGCTTACCCTTTCCCTTCCCCGTGTCCTCAAGTCCATTCTCTAGTAGGTCTGCGTCTTTATTCCCGTCCTGCCCCTAGGTTCTTCATGACCTTTTTTTTTTTAAATTCCATATATATGTGTTAGGTGTGCATTTTATACTTGCAGCTCAGTTTCAGTTGTCACGAGTCACACTTCGAGCGTTCAGTGGGATGTGACTGGTGGCTGCCATATTGGATAGCAATAGATAGACTGCCATGGATAGATCTGTATCTATCTGTATCTTAGGAAATTCCCATGTCCTCAGGGATGGTGTCAAGCCTGGACCTATTTGCCCCCACATTGGGCTCTTCTTATCAAATCAATTTCTGTATTTTACTCTTCTTCGTAGTTTAATATGTCCCTTCTCTTCTGGATAATGTTTGCTAAGGGCAGGGAGCAAACATGCTAGTTTTGGGCACCTCTCATCCCAGCTTGCCTGACATATAAGAGGGGCTCAATAAATACATATTAAATAAACAAATGAATAGGGCCCTCTGTTGTCCAGGGACACCCTGCGTCTTCTCTCTTCTCTGTTATCCCCTATGCCTGCCTCAGTTTCTCTTATCCCAGTACCTCTCATTGCCGCCCAGCCACTCTGTCAGGATGGGCTTTTAGCTGGCCTCATCCTGAGGCACCTGACAGCCGGAATTATTAGTGGGCAGCCCAGAGAAGGGCCTAATGGACTTGGGCAGGGCCCATGGGGGAGTCGGCACTGTGCAGGGGGCAGGCAGAACTGCCGGGGATGAAGGATGGCCCTGCCTGCTGATCCCGGGAGGTGCCCTACACATACTTCCTACCGATCGGAGCCAGCAAACATTCCAGGGACACTGCTAAATGCCTGCTGTAAATCTCGCTGAAAGGGCCATCAAGAGCAGCTTTTGGCTCTGTGAGCATCTTGGCCATGATTCTTTACTAGGCCCGTTTAACGTAACTGGGAACAGGACAATATTTTGTTCATCTGTAGCTATTGGAAAGAAGCTCAGCGGCGCTTAATGGAGATCTGGGCAGCCGGCTTATCCCAGGTGGGATGAGGGGCAGCTGTGGCAGGCTCTGGGGCCTTCTGGCGGGGGGGTGGTTCCTGTGCTAGCTCTGAGGGACTGGACCCTGTGACCTATGAGGATGCAGGTGCATCCCACCTCCACCCCATGGTCATCCCATGCTCATTATGTGGGGTGAGGGGCTGGCTATTCCAGAGGTCCCTGTTGACCCTTGGGTCTTGAACAACCTGAGGCCAAGAACAGGAGGCTCACAGCAGAGGTATAAGGAAGCCAGGCAGTCCTCTGTCCCCAAGTCACATGCCCTTTCAGCTTCAACAGGAATAGCTTTTCCTTAGCTCCTCTCTGCCACATCCCCTGGTTCCCTGCCACCACACAGTCTCTGATCCACTCCTTTCAGGGACCTTCCAGCCCTGACCACCCTTATCCTTGAACTCTCTATGCAGTGTGAAAGTCCGCATCAAACTGTTTCCAAATAAGCAGTAGCTCGCAGCCCCTATCTTGGGGGAGACACCCTTGTCCTTCAAGTATCTGAACTAGCAAATGGACCCCCCCCACCAGCCTGTGAACTTTCCTCACAAACACAGGGCTCCTTGGTGACCTTCAGGCGAGGTTGACACCTTGTCCAGCCCACGGAGGGTACCATTCATATCACAGTCTAACTGAACAACACCTCCTGAATTTATGCACAGCTTGGGCAACCACACACCACAGCCCTGTCCCCAGTCTCCAGCAGGTGTCTACTTTGGCATGATGTTGAATGCTAGGGTGGGGTCTGACTGTGTGGTCTCAGAAAAGGTGCTGATGCGTTAGACCCTCTTGATATCCTGGGATATTGCTGTCACTGGTGTGGGTCTGAGGCTCTCTTTTCTCTTCTTCAGAATTCTAGATCAGAGGTTGGCAGACTCTGGCAGTTTACTGGACATGATCACCTGTTCACATATTGTCTATTATTGTTTTCAAACTGCAGTGTTGAGTAGAAGCCACAGAGATCAGATGACACTCAAAGCCCAAATGATTTACTGTCTTATCTTTTTAAAAAAATTTATTTTATTGAACTATAGTTGATTTACTATCTGGTCTTTGAAGAAACAGTTTGCTACCCCTATTCTAGACTTGGCAAAAGGAAAGATGGCTTCTTAGTGCTCACCTGCTTGACATCTCTGGAGGCCCCGGGAGCTTTTATTGACTGTTTTGATCAAGCAAGCCCAGGCACATATACCTCTTTTCTTGCTGTCACTGACAGTAGAACTGGGAGTGTCCAAATATCTTTGTTTTGCATTGTAGCTGGCAACTGATTCAAGAACATACGACCCCAGCCCCCTATGAGGGTATGACTGTATTCAAGAGCTCATTCTGCAAATGTTTATTCTACCTGCTGAGTGTCAGGAACCTGATCCTGTGGAACAGAGAGAAATAAAATGCAAGCCTGTGAGTCCCAACATGGAGGATGTCATGGATTAGTCAGGGGGAAAATATAGGCACACAGATAACTGGAATATGCTCTGGGAAGTATTATAGAACAAAGGTCCTGTGGTAGTCTCTTCCATGGAGGCTAGTAGGGGAAGAAGGGGACAAATGAGTTGAGCCTTACCGTGAGAATAGAAGTTTTCTAGATGTATAAAGGAGGATGGTCTCAGTCCTGATGTAGTCTTGGTCTCTCTACGACTGAGTGTGGGAATCTGGAATATATTCATAAGAGTTATTTCCTTGGGTCTAATGTCCGATTTTACAACCCTGCACGTGTATAGAAATACAAGTCTCCCATCTTTATGCAGGCACACTGGTCTTTATGCAGTTAGATGGTTCCATGGGCATCCTTGGACAGAGATGTTCTGGTACATGTTCACATCAGCCTCGTTCATCCCCCCATGTGCCTGGTGCATAGCTTTGTGTACACATCCTTGGACATTCCTCTGAGGCTGAAGTGCACACACACACCCCTGCATGGGTGGGTATTGTCCTTAGTCTTCCACCTCCAGTGTATGTGACCTCCTATACTTCATCCTCCACCATCAATAAGGGACTTGACTTACTCACATGTTGTGGTCCCTCCATAGTTGCTTCCTCCCCCTGCTACATTCCCCTCTCCCAGTCAAACCTCCCTTCTTGGTGAGGATACACAGTCTGTGTTGTGATCTGGGGACAAAGAATTGGAGGCTCTGTTCAGCCTGGAACCAGACACAAACTCTCAAAGAGCTGACTTTTGTTGAGCTGGGCACCCTGGAGGTGGGGTTATTCACATAGCCTTGCATCTAAGCACAATTCTGCCATTGGCTTTAGCAGCTCCTTCCTGGAAGTCAGGTCACCAGGAAATGTCTAATCCACCTAGGGAAGGAGAAGATGAACATGAAACCAGAAACAGGGAAATAATAGATTTTAGGGCTGTCTCACCCAGAAGTCTGAAATGATCCCCTTCTCTATCTTGGTTCATGTGAACTTCAGGTAGTCAGCTGGTATCCCATACTGGACACAGTGAATATGTCCATAGATTCCATTTATCTCATGTACTTCCTTTTTGTAGATTTTATTATGAGCAAATATTCTTGATTTTTCCACCATCATATAACAAGCACTATAGAAAAACTTGAAATAATAAACTACATGGTAGGAAAAGAAAATGAAAAATTTGTACATGGAAGAAGAAAAGCATCCCTAATTTCTAAAATAAACTCCTGTAAATTATTAGGAAAAAGACAAATACTCTAAGACAGAAAGAAGAACTACAATTCTGCAGCCTGTGGAAGAAAAAACACGTTCACAGAAAGATAGACAAAATGAAAAGGCAGAGGACTTTGTATCAGATGAAGGAACAAGATAAAACCCCAGAAAAACAACTAAATGAAGTGGAGACAGGCAACTTTCCAGAAAAAGAATTCAGAATAATGTTAGTGAATATGAACCAGGACCTCAGAAAAAGAATAGAGGCAAAGATCAAGAAGATGCAACAAATATTTAACAAAGACCTAGAAGAATTAAAGAACAAACACCTAGAAGAATTAAAGAACAAACAAACAGAGATAAACAATACAATAACTGAAATGAAAAATACACTAGAAGGAATCAATAGCAGAATAACTGAAGCAGAAAAATGGATAAGTGACCTGGAAGACAGAATGGTGGAATTCACTGCCATGGAACAGAATAAAGAAAAAAGAATGAAAAGAAATAAAGACAGCCTAAGAGACCTCTGGGACAACATTAAACGCAACAACATTCACATTATAGGGGTCCCAGAAGGAGAAGAGAGAGAGAAAGGACCTGAGAAAATATTTGAAGAGATTATAGTTGAAAACTTCCCTAACATGGGAAAGGAAATAGCCACCTAAGACGAGGAAGTGCAGAGAGTCCCAGGCAGGATAAACCCAAGGAGAAACACACCGAGACACATAGTAATCAAATTGACAAAAATTAAAGACAAAGAAAGATTATTGAAAGCAACAAGGGAAAAATGACAAATAACATACAAGGGAACTCTGATAAGGTTAACAGCTGTTTCTCAGCAGAAACTCTACAAGCCAGAAGGGAGTGGCATGATATATTTAAAGTGATGAAAGGGAAGAACCTACAACAAAGAGTATTCTACCCGGCAAGGATTTCATTCAGATTCGACAGAGAAATCAAAAGCTTTACAGACAAGCAAAAGCTAAGAGAATTCAGCACCACCAAACCAGCTCTACAACAAATGCTAAAGGAACTTCTCTAAGTGGGAAACACAGAGAAGAAAAGTGTCTACCAAAACAAACCCAAAACAATTAAGAAAATGGTAATAGGAACATACATATCAATAAGTACCTTAAACGTGAATGGATTAAATGCTCCAACCAAAAGACACAGGCTTGCTGAATGGATACAAAAACACGACCCATATATATGCTGCCTACAAGAGACCCACTTCAGACCTAGGGACACATACAGACTGAAAGTGAGGGGATGGAAAAAGATATTTCATGCAAATGGAAATCAAAAGAAAGCTCGAGTAGCAATACTCATATCAGATAAAACAGACTTTAAAATAAAGAATGTTACAAGAGACAAGGAAGGACACTACATAATGATCAAGGGATCAATCCAAGAAGAAGATATAACAATTATAAATATATATGCACCCAACATAGAAGCACCTCAATACATAAAGCAACTGCTAACAGCTATAAAAGAGGATATTGACAGTAACACAATAATACTGGGAGACTTTAACCCTTCACTTACACCAATGGACAGATCATCCAACAGAAAATTAATAAGGAAACACAAGCTTTAAATGACACAATAGACCAGATAGATTTAATTGATATTTATAGGACATTCCATCACAAAACAGCAAATTACACTGTCTTCTCAAGTGCACACAGAACATTCTCCAGGATAGATCACATCTTGGGTCACAAATCAAGCCTTGGTAAATTTAAGAAAATTGAAATCATATCAAGCATCTTTTCTGACCACAATGCTATGAGATTAGAAATCATTACAGGGAAAAGAACGTGAAAAACACAAACACATGGAGGCTAAACAATACATTACTAAATAACCAAGAGATCACTGAAGAAATCAAAGAGGAAATCAAGAAATACCTAGAGACAAATTACATAAAAACATGATGATCCAAAACCTATAGGATGTAGCAAAAGCTGTTTTAAGAGGGAAGTTTATAGCAATACAAGCCTACCTCAAGAAACAAGAAAACTCTAAATAAACAATCTAACCTTACATCTAAAGGAACTAGAGAAGAAGAACAAACAAAACACAAAGTTAGTAGAAGGAAAGAAATCATAAATATCAGAGCAGAAATAAATGAAATAGAAACAAAGAAAACAATAGCAAAGATCAATAAAACTAAAAGCTGTTTTTTTGAAAAGATAAACAAAACTGATAAACCTTTAGTCAGAATCATCAAGAAGAAGAGGGAGAGGACTCAAATCAATAAACATAGAAACGAAAAAGGAGAAGTTACAACGGACACCACAGAAATACAAAGCATCATAAGAGACTACTACAAGCAACTCTATGCCGATAAAATGGACAACCTGGAAGAAATGGAGAAATTCTTAGAAAGGTATAACCTTCCAAGATGGAACCAGGAAGAAATAGAAAATATGAACAGACCAATCACAAGTAATGAAATTGCAACTGTGATTAAAAATCTTCCAACAAACAAAAGTCCAGGACCAGATGGCTTCACAGGTAAATTCTATCAAACATTTAGAGAAGAGCTACCACCCATCCTTCTCAAACTCTTCTAAATA
Organism: Pseudorca crassidens; assembly: GCF_039906515.1. Lineage (NCBI taxonomy): Eukaryota > Metazoa > Chordata > Mammalia > Artiodactyla > Delphinidae > Pseudorca > Pseudorca crassidens. The sequence goes on from NC_090310.1 coordinate 68,856,279, forward strand.
TTTGCAGAGGAAAGAACACTCCCAAATTCATTCTGTGAGGCCACCATCACCCTGATACCAAAACCTGACAAAGATACTACAAAAAAAGAAAATTACAGACCAATATCACTGATGAATATAGATGCAAAAATCCTTAACAAAATACTAGCAAAGAGAACCCAACAACATATTAAAAGGATCATACACCATGATCAAGTGGGATGTATCCCAGGAATGCAAGGATTCTTCGATCTATGCAAATCAATCAATGTGATATACCATGTTAACAAATTGAAGAAGAAAAACTATATGATAATCTCGATAGATGCAGAAAAAGCTTTTGACAAAATTCAACACCCATTTATGATAAAAACTCTCCAGTAAATGGGCATAGAGGGAACCTACCTCAACATAATAAAGGCCATATACGACAAACCCACAGCAACCATCATTCTCAATGGTGAAAAAATTAAAGCATTTCCTCTAAGATCAGGAACAAGACAAGGATATCCACTCCTGCCACTATTATTCAACATAGTTTTGGATGTTCTAGCCATGGCAATCAGAGAAGAAAAAGAAGTAAAAGGAATACAAATTGGAAGAGAAGAAGTAAAACTGTCACTGTTTGCAGATGACATGATACTATACATAAAGAATCCTAAAGATGCCACCAGAAAACTACTAGAACTAATCAATGATTTTGGTAAAGTTGTAGAACACAAAATTAATGCACAGAAGTCTCTTGCATTCCTATACACTAACAACGAAAGATCAGAAAGAGATATTAAGGAAACAATCCCATTCACCATTGCAACAAAAAGAATAAAATACCTAGGAATATACCTACCTAAGGAGGTCAAAGACCTGTACTCAGAAAACTATAAGACACTGATGAAAGAAAGCAAAGGTGACACAAACTGATGGAGAGATATACCATGTTCTTGGATTGGAAGAACCAGTATTGTGAAAATGACTATACTACCCAAAACAATCTACAGATTCAATGCAATCCCTATCAAATTACCAGTGACATTTTTTACAGAACTAGAACAAAATATCTTAAAATTTGTATGGAGACAAAAAAGGCCCCAAAGAGCCAAAGCAGTCTTGATGGAAAAAAAATGGAGCTGGAGGAATCAGACTCCCTGACTTCAGAGTATACTACAAAGCTATAGTAATTAAGACAATATGGTACTGGCACAAAAAGAGAAATATAGATCAATGCAACAGGATAGAAAACCCAGAGGTAAATCCATGCACCTATGGTCAACTAATGTATGACAAAGGAGGCAAGGATATACAATGGAGAAAAGACAGCCTCTTCACTAAGTGGTGCTGGGAAAACTGGACAGCTACATGTAAAGGAATGAAATTAGAGCACTCTCTAACATCATACACAAAAATAAACTCAAAATGGATTAGAGACCTAATTGGAAGACCAGACACTATAAAACTCTTAGAGGAAAACATAGGAAGAACACTCTTTGACATAAATCACAGCAAGATCTTTTTTGATCCACTTTCTAGAGTAATGGAAGTAAAAACAAAAATAAACAAATGATACCTAATGAAACATAAAAGCTTTTGAAAAGAAAAGAAACTACAAACAAGATGAAAAGACAACCCTCAGAATGGGAGAAAATATTTGCAAACGAATCAAAGGACAAAGGTTTAATCTCCAAAATATATAAATAGCTTATGCAGCTCAATATTGAAAAAACAAACGACCCAATCAAAAATTGGGCAGAAGACCTAAATAGACATTTCTCCAAAGAAGACATACAGATGGGCAGGAAGCACAGGAAAATCTGCTCAACATCACTAATTATTAGAGAAATGCAAATCAAAACTACAATGAGGTATCACCTCACACCAGTTAGAATGGGCATCATCAGAAAATCTACTACAACAAATGCTGGAGAGGGTGTGGAGAAAAGGGAACCTTCTTGCACTGTTGGTGGGAATGTAACTTGATACAGCCACTATGGAGAACAGTATGGAGGTTCCTTAAAAAACTCAAAATAGAATTACAATATGACCCAGCAATCTCACTAATGGGCATATACGGAGAGAAAACAGTAATTCAAAAAGACATATGCACCCCAATGTTCATTACAGAACTACCTAATAGCCAGGTCATGGAAGCAACCTAAATGATCATTGACAGATGAATGGATAAAGAAGATGTGGTACATATATACAATGGAATATTACTCAGCCATAAAAAGGAAATGAAATTGTGTCATTTGTAGAGACGTGGATGGATCTAGAGACTGTCATACAAAGTGAAGTAAGTCAGAAAGAGAAAAACAAATATCATATATTAACCCATATATGTGGAACCTAGAAAAATGGTACAGATGAACCGGTTTGCAGGGCAGAAATAGACACAGATATAGCGAACAAACGTATGGACACCAAGGGGGGAAAGCGGCAGGGGTGATGGTGGTGGTGTGATGACTTGGGAGATTGGGATTGACATATACACACTAATATGTATAGAATAGATAACTAATAAGAACCTGCTATATAAAAAAATAAGTAAAATAAAATTCAAAAATTCAAAAACAAGACAACACAATAAAACCAAAAATAAGCAAAGGCAAAGAAAAGGTAATTCACAAAATAAATCTGAATGTTCTGCAAACATGAAAACATACTGAACTTCACAAAGAACCAGATCATGTTTTACTCAGAAGTTTGACAATGATTAAACATTAAAAATAACTAATTTCTTCAAGGTTGTAGGGAAGTGAAACTCATGCACAGTAGGGGATCAATGTAAATTCATGCACCTCACCTGGAGGCACAATGTGAGAAAGTTTATCTAAATTTTAAATGTATGTACCATTTAAGCTGGTGCTTCTACCTCTAGCCATTTGTCCTAAGGTAATAACAGGACAAATGCACAAAGCTGTAGAGATAAGGAGATTCACCACCACGTTATGGATAGGAAAAAAAATAAACTGACTTAAATGTCCATCTATATGGGACTAGCTAAATACATTTTGATAAATGGTTAAACAGGAGGAGGGAGATATATTTTTCAGTGGCACAGAAAGAGCTCCTTGATATGTGAGTACAAAAGCAAGAACAGGTGGTGAAATAGCGTATTTAGGTGTGAGTGTGAGCAAGTGCTTGTGTGAAGGGCTGGGAGGATGGGGTGGATGCTGGGGGACCCCGAGATATTTTCTTTCCTGTCTGTTTTTTCCACCCTATTTCTTTTTCCTCCATGTCAACACCAAACAAGACAGGACTAAAATTAATGGGGAAAGCAGCAATTAGCAAATTAGGTTAGCGGCGTGTTGCCGAGTGGCACGGCTGCCAGGTGCGGGGTCTCTGGCAGGATATTTATTAGGGCCTGTCAGAGAAGTGACACTTTGATAAATGGAGTTGGGCAATCAGCTCCTCTACGACAGCAAGCATTGTGAGGCCTCAGCTTGTGCAACTCCAGAAGCCAACCTTTGTTATGATTTTCAAAATTTTAACACATGCACAGAAGGAACACAACAGCAACATCCGCCACCATGGAGAGCAGCCTGGGACCCAGATTCTGACGGCCGGGGGTCATCGTGGGGATTGAGTTTTCCCTTGGGAATGGACAACTGGAAACCATGGTCCAAAGCAGCTGATGTGGAAAAGTCTCTCTGAGTTTTGGAAGTGCCCTAGAGTCGGAACAGAACAACAACAATAGGAGTGGATTTATTTATTTTTTAAATAAATATTATTTATTTATTTATTTTGGCTGCATTGGGTCTTCGTTGCTGCGCATGGGCTTTCTCTAGTTGCGGCGAGCGGGGGCTACGCTGCGTTGCGGTGCTCGGGCTTCTCATTGCGGTGGCTTCTGTTGTTGCGGAGCACGGGCTCCAGGCATGTGGGCTTCAGTAAAGGACAAGCAGTGCGAGAGTTCTGGCTTCCCTGGGATCATCCGCAAGGTGACCATCTGCTGAGGAGACAGTGCTGGAGTTGGGCAGAATGGTCGGACTCTGGGAGCCAGTGGAGGGTGGCTCTGCAGGACGGTGGAAAGGCCTGTGTGACCCGTGCCTCCAAGAATGGCTTTTCCAAGATTTCTGCCAAAGGAATTCTTCCGCTTGGCCAACAGATGTGACTTGGCTTTCTTCTGCAGCGGCCAGCTTCCTGGACGGAGGTTTCAATAGCCAATGTGCACAGCTGTGACAGGCTTTGCAGGGCAGGGCCAGGCCCCTGGCCTGAGATGGGTCACTATCATTTCCAGAAGCCCTGCCGTACCTGGCAGATCCCAGTAAAGACCATGGCTCCATGTGGATGAGGCCAGCAGGACAGGGGGCCTGCCTCTACTCCTGACCCTTAAGCCTGCTGGCCTCAATGCTGGTGGAGACCTAATGTCCACCAAGTCCTAGACTTCCTCAGCTACTTGAAACTGCACGATTTCTCTGGCTCTTGGTCATGTGGTTATACTCAAAACTTACCAATTGATGGAGTGACCAGCTCTCATGGTCTTTCAGGTCTGGAAGTTCCTGTGCTCATTCCATTTTGCTTGGCTGGGGTCCTGATTCCTGGCCCTCTCTTGACACTTCCCCATCCCCCTGGACCCTGTTGCTCTGTCCCCAGGCACTGTCTTGTGTCCTGCTCTGGGTCAGACCCATCTGGATGTTGATTTAGGCTGAGTAGAGCTGAATTTGCCCTTTCTCTTTTTGGACATTGGATCCTGGATGGCTGACCTCCCCACCTCGGAGCCAGGCCCACAGCTGGCTGGTCAGCCTTCACCCATCCAGTCCCAGCTTCCTCTCCTTCTCTATCTGCCTCCTGCTGAGGTTCAGGGAGCTACAGGCCTGAACCCAACCCAGCTGTGACTCTCGTGTGAGTCCCTGGGTCTGGGGATGACCTCCAGCAGGTGTGTCTCAAAGGCAGACTCCCAGTTCACCTTTCCTTAAAAACATAGCGGTGACTGAAAATGGCAGAAGACAGGGTCCAAGGGAGGGGTTTTGGGTTGTGACTGGTTGTCCCAGGTATTGGCCACCAGTGTCTGCTGTCTTGCCTCCACCTCGGTCCTGAGTCTCTGGACCTTTCTTTTGACTGGAACCAGGGGCTGATAATAGTGCCAAGTACCTTCTGTCTGCCATGGGGCTGACTCACTGCAGCCCCATCTCTGCTGAAGGAAACTGAGGTATTGGTGATGGACCCTCATGCTGAGAGGAGGCAGGGAGGCCCGAAGTCCTCATTACCACCTTCAGGAGTCCAGGTCTGTGGTGAAGGGCAGTGTAAACCATGTCCACAATCACTTGCTAGAACCTTGCTGATGTTCTGCCAAACACAGGTCTCATCCGTGTTGGTTTGGGTTGGAACAGGGAAGGGCAGACCCCGAAGGGGACTTGGGGCTCTAGATGTGCTCTGTGCAGCATGAAGCACTGAAGAGGAACCCCTTCTCACGAGCCACACTCCTATTGCTGTCAAAATAATCCTATAATTTACGGGAAGCTCAACAGGGTTCTGAATTCTCTTTCCCTGAGCCGGAGCTATGCTTAGGCGATGCATGCTTTGAACCTCAATGTGTGACCCTAGAATTATCCTTGTTGAATTTCTTCTGTTGGTTGTGTTCCAATCTTCCTGTTTGCTGAGCTCCTTTTGATTCTGCCAAATCAGTTATTTCTCAGCCTGAAGGGCAGTGTTCACCTTCTAAATCTTCACACAAGTAATTTACAAAGTTGTAAGATAGCATGGCAAGAATGGAGTCCATGGTCCACCTCCAGAGACTTGTACAATCCTGAGCACGCCTAAGATGAGGTTTCATAAGTAACAACTAACATTTGTATTGTGAGAGTTATTTTCTAAAGGACTTTTTTTTTTTTTGCAGTACGCGGGCCTCTCACTGTTGTGGCCTCTCCCGTTGCGGAGCACAGGCTCCGGATGCACAGGCTCAGTGGCCGTGGCTCACGGGCCCAGCCGCTCCGCAGCATGTGGGGTCTTCCTGGACCAGGGCACGAACCCGTGTTCCCTGCATCGGCAGGCGGACTCTCAAGCACTGCGCCACCAGGGAAGCCCTCTAAAGGACTTTTATGTGTGCTTTTCATTTGACCCTCACAGTATCTCTGTGATAGACTCTGTAGGTTTTATTTGCGGCCTCCCTTTTAGAGATAAGAAAACTGAGACTGCGTGATTTGCCCAGTTACTCTGCTAATAAGTAATAGAACTTGAATCAACCCAGGTCTTTTTTTTAAAATCAGTCAGGCTAATTTATTGGTTTTACCTAAACTAAATTATTTTCATTAGAAATTTTTTGGAAGCGTCTCATCAAATAGAAAAGTACACAGATTATACATGTGCAGCTTGACGGTTTTCACAAACCTAACATTCTCAAGTGACCAGCAGCCAGATCAAGCGCTAAGTCCTCCTGTCCTAACTTCTAAGAGTATAGATCGGTTTTGCCCATTTTTGAACCTTTTATAGATGGAATCATACTGTATAAAACTCTTGTTTCTGGTTTCTTTCTTTCACATCCTTTTTGTGAGATTCACACATATTATGGCATGAAGTTGTGTAACATTCATTCTCTGCTGTGGCATACCCCACTGTGTGAGTACACAGCAAGGTACTTCTCCGTTCTTCTGTTGTTGCATTTCTGGCATTTCTGGCAATTGTGAACAGCAATTGTGAATTGCATTTCTGGCAATTGTGAACATCTCTGCTGTGAACGTCCTGGAACATGCCTTTTTGGTGAACCTGGTTCATTCTTCTGTTGTGTATATACCTAGGAGTGAAATTGGTGGGTCGTAGGAGTTGTGTACCGGACCTGGGTCTTTGATTGCAAAAGCCCTCTTTGAATATATTCTCCCATTCCCTTGTTTATTTCATTAATGTTTCCAAGAAACATTTAAGGGGCATGTTCTTCTATCTTGGTTGAGTCTGAGTTGCTGTACCAAACCAGCTACCTTCCTCATGTACTCTCAGTCAAAGCCAGATCCTTACAACGCCCTTGTTCTGCATCCCCGTCCCATTCCATCCACTCTCCCCACTCCCCCCTCTCTCCCTCTGCTCTGACCACACCGGTCTGCTGTTCCTCATACAATCTAGCACACACACCTTGGCCTCAGTGCAGGCTTTTCCTTCTCCTTGGGATGCTCAAACCCCAGGTATCTGCCTGGCTCCTTCTCCCACCTTCTTCAATCTCAGCCAAGACGGCCCCTTTGTGAGACCTTCCCCAGCCACCCTACTGGATGCTCTGGGCTCCCTCCCCATCAATCTATCCCCTTCGCTTGCCCGGTTTTTCTCCATGAGCTCATTGCCGTTGGTCAGACCGTATATGCTACCTGGCTGTGTGCTGGCTGTGCCTCACACCTCATGCATCCACCACCAGGACCTGGGTTCTGCCCTTTTTATTCACACTGCGTCCTCACTGCAAGCACAGAGCCTGCATAGGGTGGCCCCTCCATAAATATTTGTTGAGTGAATACTTGTCTAAAATACAGCTATTACCTGTCCCAAGCATGGGTACCTTGTCAAAAAGGAAATTAGAATAGTTTCACTTGACATTCTCCAGGGATGGACCTTAGATCTTGGTAATTGCCTCATTTTTGGTAAATTAGTTGCCAACTGACCAGTTAATAAGAAGGTCTACAATTTTTCTTGGGATTGAATCTGACGGTTTCCTTTTCTTGGAAAATCAGTACATTATTTATCTTCTGGCCTCTCTAACATTCTTCTTGAATTCTCAAAGATCCTTCAGGGGACTCTCAGATGACATCAGCGAGATTCTGCCGCTTCCCCTCCTCCCCCCACCTGGTCTGCAATGCTGCTTCACAGCGGAGTTCTTGCTTCATCATCAACCTTTCCTGTGCACCTGCCCACTGTCCTGGGCTTTGAGGACACAAAGGCACAGAGGACACTTTCTCTGCTTCTGGACCTTTCTCGGAAGTCCGTGTGGGGAGAGGGCTGCAGGTAAAGTGACAGTGGCTGGCGAAAGCAGGTGACTGTGAGGGCTGGGAGCATGGTGGGACAGGGATGTGTCAGGGAACGGGGAGCTGTGGACCCTGCTGGGAGGTTTCCTTGCTGTGGATTATAAATATTCAACAAATATTTATTGAGCTTCTGCTATGTGGCAGGCCCTGTGCTGAGCCCTGGGGACACTGTCGTGATATGGACAGAGTCTGTCCGTATGGAGCTCACAGCCCAGTAAGGATAATACATCTACCAGTAAACAAATAAATGAAAGGAATATTTTGCTTGTGGTAAGTGCTAAGGAGGAAATGAATGTGGTGATGAGATTCAAGGTGGGGTGAGAAGAATTACTTAGATGGGGAGGGTCAGTGAAGGCCTCTCCAAAGACCTCCAAGGAGCTGGCTGCGGAGAATGAAGGAAGGTCATTTCAGGCATTAGCAGAGGCCCCAAGGTGGGAAGGGCTTGGTGTGTCATAGACACCAAGAGGAGACCAGGGTGTTGTGTGGGAAAGTGGGAGAGTGGTAGCCTGTGGTGTGGGAGGGGAAGGCAGGGCTCAGACCTTACAGGGCTTCGAAGGTGATGAGAGGGAAGTGGGATTTCTGCTAAGAGCAATGAGAAGCATTTTGGGGAATAGCATGGTTTTGTTTTCATTTTGCAAATATCCCTATGGCTGCAACATGGAGGGCAGATTGAAGAGGGGCAAGAGGAAAAGCAGGGAGACCTAGAGGTGGGATGCTGAAGTTCTGGAAGAAAGGATGGTGGCCTGGGCTGTGTTGAGGTGCATGAGATGGAGAGAAATGGCTGGGTCTCAGGTGTGTTTGGGAGTTTGGGTCAGAAGGACTTGCTGATGGATTGGATAAGGGGATGAGGTAAGGAGGAGGCAGAGATGATTCTAGCTTCCAGTTTGAGCATCTGGATGGATGGTGGTGCCATTTGTAGGAGGAACATGTTTATCCATGGATGCTCTTAGAAGTGAGTAATGAGCTATCAACTTTCCAAGTCACCACAGGTGTGACCGCATCCTCCCATCACCAGAATCCCAAAGAGAAGTCTGTCTGACTTTATTTTGCAATCAGGAAGCATCTAGAGCCTGCCAGGCCCCATGCTGGGTGAGCATCTATTGTTTCCAGGCTTTGCACAGGTGGTGGAGTTTCAGAAAGGAATCAAACATCCCTATGTTCAAGAAGGTCAGAGTCTAGCTCAGCTTTGTGTCCTAACCCTGGTCCACTGTAATGGTTGGTGCTCTCTGTGAAACTTAAGTCTGGCCTTAATGGGAAAGAGTGTTATGATCAATTAGCCATGTCTGCCATGGTCACAGGATGGAGGAAGTGTTGATCACTGTGCCTGGCTAGCTAGTATTTTAAGGTAAATTCCCACATCCCCCACAAAGTGGGCATGGCTCTCAGAATCAGTGCCTCCTTGGGGCAGGTTTCTCTGGGGCATAAGTCTTTCCTCTGTAGAGGCAGTGTGGTTTTGTAGGAAGAACACATGGACTCTGGAGTCAGTAAATGCTGGTCTGTGTTTGCATGCCCTCATCACCACTTATGTACCATGTAGCCTTGGGCAAGTTTCATCACCTCTCTGAGCCTCAGTTTCCTCACCTGAAAAATGGGAATAATGCAACCCATGGCTGATGAGTCATGAGGATTACTTGGGATTGTTTCTGGCACATAGTAGGCCTTTGGTAAATGCAGGTTGTGGACTACTATGGAAACCACATCTGAAGCCATAGACGTGAAGGAGGGTTTCTCCTGATCCAAGCAAAACCTGGGCGCAAACACCATCTAGCCCAGGGGTCTACACCTGTCTGCACCGGGGTGAGCAAGGCAGCTTTGAGCCTCCCGCAGCTACAGGGGGCCTGGGAACATTGGTTTGGGCTGTGTGCGGTGAGGAGGGAGTTAACACTGGGCCGGATGCAATGTGAACTTGGGCTATTTAAATGTTATTAGTGTTATGGGGGTCACATGGAAAGACCAGATAATTTTATCCCTGGAAACCACAAGATTTGAACAAGAGGGTGCATCTTTCAGGCCCCTGACCTGATAGTTGTCCCAAATCATACCAGAAACAAGGACTTAGGCCCTGTGGATCGGATTCAAATTTTTACACCTCCCCCGCCCCATTACAATCACCACCACCACTGCCACCACCATAACAACAAATAACAGCAACAACCCCAAAGGAAGCTCCTTATTATCTTGTCACTGAGAATCACCAGGGTCTAGAGCAGTGTCTGGCATAAATATCTACTATTTACAGACAATTATAATTACCACTATTACAGTAGCAGCAGCTAACATTTAAATAATGTTTATGTTCACATCTCATTTAATTCTCACAGCAATCCTATGATTTAAGACAAGGGGTTTGTGAACTATAACCCGTTTGTCAAATCCAGCCTGTAGCTTATTTTGTAGGCCCACAAGCTAACAATGGTTTTTATATTTTTCAAGAATTGTAAACAAACAAGCAAACAGATAAACAAACCCCAAACCCAAATAAACAGACAAAAAACAAAAAACCCAAGCAAACAAATAAACAAACAAAAAACCCAAAGAATGTAAGAGACCATCTGGCCCACAAGGTCTAGAATATTTACCATCTTGCTCTCTGCCGACCTCTGATACAGAGTATTTGTCAGGATAGGCTAGGTTACGCTGTGGTAACAAACAGCCCACGACCTCAATGACTTAGCCTATCGAGGGTTTATCTCTTGCTGACTCAAGCCAGAGAGGGTCTGTGCAACCCTCCAGGGCATCGCTCTTCCAGGTGATCAGCCATCCAGGCTCTTCTGATCCTGTGGTTCTGATATCTTAACACGAGGCTCCTTGGTTGTTAATGGCAGGGGAAGAGAGGCTGAGAATCTCATGGGGGCCTTTCATGGCCTCAGTCAGATGTGACTCTTGCTCCTTGCATGTATATTTCACTAACTGGAACTTGTCACATGGCCCTGCCTAACCACCATGAGAACTGTAAAGGAGCACCTGAAATGAGATGGGGAAACTGAGCTCTGGAGAGATGAATGCCTTGCTTGAGCTTACAGAGCAAGGAAAAGACAGGGCAAGGGCACATGCCAGGCAAGTATGATTTCCAAACCCCGTGATCTTATCTATTACATTCTCCTTTCCTTATATGCTCCTTGTCCCAGCTGCAGCCTCCATTAGACATCTCCCTGCTTTGAAGTGGTTCAGACAGAATGTACCCATGGTTGCTGGCACATCTCCCAGAGAAGTCCTCTTAGCTCTGTACCTCCCTCCTCCAGCCCCAGTCCTCCTGGCTCTGGCCCCAATGGGGCTGGAAGGTACTACAGCCTGAGTAACTCATGGCTCCATCAGCTTCCTGCAGTGATGAATGACACCCATCCATTGTGGGCTCCGCTGATGGCCCAGCTCATCCATCATGGCCGGGTGCTCCCAGGTGATGTATTAGTGCCTGGAGAATGGATTGCTCAATAGCCAGTCTGCCTGGGAAGGAAACTGAGCCAAGGAGAGGATTCAATCTAATTACCTGCTCAACCTGGCTGGGCTGAGAGGTACTTTGGCAGCCCCTCTTGGGCTCCCTGCAGAAATATGACTTGCAGTTTGAGCTATCAGGTCATTCCCAACTCATTGCTGATGAACAGAGCATTATTTGAAGAAAAAAGAAATTAAGGAGGAGCTATTAGCAGATTTGCTTCATGATGCAAAGCCAAGCAGCCTAGGTGAGTCTTCTGGGGAAGAGTGAAGTGTGAACCAAACAATATTGGGATGAGGAATAATTGAGATGGATCAGAGGTGTTGGGTCAGTGGATCAGTCAGTGGTCGAGACTGAACTCTGCAGTCATGTAGACGTGGGTTTGTGTCCTATTTCTGTCACTTACTCACTGTGTGACCTTGGGCAAATGATTCAACCTTTCTGAACTTCAGTTTCACTTTCTATACCATGAGAATAATGGTTGTGAGGATTAAATGGGAATCTCTCTGTCTCTCTGTCTCTTTCTCTGTCAGTGCCAAGCCTAGTAACCCTGGTATACAGTAAGTGATGATGATGGTGATGATAATAATTATAATTAAAAACTCCATAATTGTTCTCCCTGATCTTTGCTACTTAGTGGTTGAAATATTGCCAGGGAGGCAGCAGTAGATAAGGATGGCTGCAAATTGTTACTCCCCCACTGAGAGGTGGAATGACTAGCCTCATGATTGCTTCAACCAATAGAATATGGAAGAAGTGATGCTGTGCCATTGCTGGGCCTAGTGCGCCTTTAAAAGAATTGAACCCTTCTACTTCCTTTTTCTTGGAACATTTACATTAGGGGAAGCCAGCTGCTATATAAGAAGTCCAGGTGCCTTGAGACTGCCATGATGTAAGGAAGCTCAAGTTATCCACCTGGAGAGGCCACGTGGAGAGAGATGGCCGGCCAGCCCCCATCTCTTCCAGCCATCCCAGCTTAGGTGCCAAATATATAGGTGAAGGAGTCATCATGGAGGTTCAGCCCAGTTGAGCCTTCAGATGACTATAGCATCATCCACCATGTAACTATGTCTGCACAAAAGACCCTAAGCGAGAACCACCAGCTGAGCCCAGTCAATCCACAGAAACCTGAGCGAGAAGGATACATAGTTATTTTAAGCTACTAAGTTTTGAGGTGGTTTATTATGCAGCAATAGATAGCTGGAACAGGAGCCAATCTGTATAGAGGGTTTATTCAGACCAATATTTACTAAATACCTTCTGAATGCCAGGAACAATGCTTGGAGAATAAGCTAGAGAATGTTGGTCTTGAAATCTAGCATGGTTCTCTTCAAACCTTGGGGTTCTAAGATAATGCTACAGAGAACGCCTTTAATAAATTGGTGTGCTTTGACAGTCTCAGAGAGGAATACCCTGATTCTTTTGGATTATGAAACGTAAACATTTTTTCCTTGGTACCCACTTGGTTCCTTACTTACTCTTAAGTAACTCATTCTAATTTTTTTTTACATTGAATATATCATAGAACAACGGTTCTATAGAACAGTGTTTCTCAAACCACCTGTGTAGGAGGAACAGTATTTTTTTCTTTTTAGTTTTCAACCTGTTGCACATTGATACTTTTGTAAAATACAATAAAAGTGAATTACTGGAAAAATGAAATCAAAAGACATGATTTTTATTAGATTCAACGAACATAGAGTTACTCTGTCAAATTGTTATTATGGTTTTTAAATATTTGCTGTCAATTTCCGTTCTTACCTATTACAGGTCATAACCAGTTTACAGACAGCACCTGTCTGTGGACCAGAATTTGAGCAGCGTTGCTCTAGAGTACACCTCACATATCTAACATGCCGCAGGAGATGCTACTGTAGGTAAAAGGTAATGCAGGGGTGGGGGAAGGCATTTTATTTTATTTTATTAATTAATTTTAATTTTATTTTTTCAAATGAGAGAGACTTGAGTCTGTTTTATATGTTGAGAGAAAGGAGCCAGCGTTGTAGGAGAGGTTGGAAACCTAGGGAAATGGGTAGACTGATGAATAATGCCTTGGAGAAGCCACAATGGCCAAACAAAATTCCAGGGACAGGAATGAGGCTGGTGTCAATTCGGAGGAAGGACAGGGAGGTAAAAGCCAATCATGCCTCTCTCCCAGTTGGCACCAGGACTGCCCACCTGCTTGTTGCCTTGACCCACTGGCCTCTGCTTTCTTCTCTCTCTTGTACTTCTTCCAAGCTAGCCTTGCCATTCCTGCTTTTGGTCTCCTTGGTTTGGTGACATGTTTGGATTCTCTTTTCTGGAGAGTCTCTTTCTTTCAGCTTCTCAACTCTGTACCTTTGACTATGGTGCCTACAGCTACGGTGAGAGTTGTCTTCATTGGCCAAAGCCTCGCAAAGCTTCCACTGGCTGAGCAGGTTCTGGAGGGAGGAACATGTGGGCACATTCAATAAATAAGCCTGGAATTAGCCTCATTGACACAAATGTGACATCATGGGCTGGCAACATAAAACTTGTTGCCCAGCTCCCATTCTTTTAGGAAACCTAACTTTTTTTTTTTTTTTTATACGCGGGCCTCTCACTGCTGTGGCCTCTCCCGTTGTGGAGCACAGGCTCTGGACACACAGGCCCAGTGGCCATGGCTCACGGGCCCAGCCGCTCCGCGGCATGTGGGATCTTCCTGGACCGGGGCACGAACCCGTGTCCCCTGCATCGGCAGGCGGAGTCTCAACCACTGCACCGCCAGGGAAGCCCACTACCTAACTTTTGACTACAGATGTCCTGCTCTGCCCATATGGCTGACACCACTCCTGCTTAGGGGTGGGCATGTGACCCAGGCCAGGCCAACCAGAGTCTTTGTTGGCACTTGTTCTGGCTGTATCATGAAAGATGATAGTGACTTCTTTGACTCTGAGCCTTAAGGACAGGATAGAGCTGGGGCTACCATAGGCTACCTTGCTCATCCTTAGGAGGGGGCAGCCTACCTGAGGACATAACAAAGAACAAGTGAGCCAAGTCAAGAGACTGAGAGAGAGGCACAGAGTTCTGACAACAGCATCACTTGAATTCTGCTGTCTATCAGACCAGTTCTACATCTTAGACTTCCCAGTTTTATGAACCAATATGATCCTTTTTTTTTTTGGCTTAAGCTCTTTTGAATTGGGTTTCTATCACTCAACCGCAAAAGTTTGGATGAATACACTCATAACCCAGGGGTGGTAAATTCATGGTATATACACACACCACCTGTTCCTACCTTCCACGCCCATAATGAGCATGTTAATAAATCTCAACACTCTTTCTCACCAAGCTTAAATTTGGCTTCAGAATCCTTCTCAACACAGAGTTCCAGGCAGCTTCTCCCACCCAATAAGATGAAATCCTATGAAGAGATACTTATTCTCAGGGGAACATCCCATGACTTGGGTTCCTGCCTTAGTTTCCTGATCTCGTCCTGGAGGCTTGATACTTGCTGAGCTTTATCAGCTCTGTTTTTACCAGCAACCCTTTCCCCAGGAACAAGGACCCAGGCCTTCATTTCCATCTGCTGCCCGAATCCTGATCCACATTTACTAAAGTCTTGGGACTATGACTCTGCTGCCTACTTGACAGATCTAAGGTCCCCTCTGCCCTCATGCCCCCACCCCGGACCTCCAGTCCCCAGATGGTCACTGACACAGCCCTGCTGTGTTTCTTCATGCACTGGGGAAGCCACCCTGCCAGTGAGTTAATCCCACCCTGGGCTTGTTCCCTCGTGTTTTCTACCCTTTGCCAGATTACGTCAATGAATTTCTGACAATGGTCACCACCAGCATTACACCCCCAAGGTGTCGCATTGAAGGCTGACATAGCCCCCTTTTAATCTACTGTCCCTGTTTCAAACAGGTTGGTCTTTCACACTGTTACTGAGACCATATAACTGCTTATAACTCTGCACTGGGTTTCTACTGCACTTAGCTTAAGTTCCATAAATGCCAACTCTAAAAAGAGATTATTTTTGTTGAAGTATAGTTGATTTACAATGTCATAAATGCCAGCTTCTTACCATGGCTTTCAAGGTCCAGCAAATTTGGTATCTGTCAGCTTCTCCAGCCCCAGGCTGGACAACTGCCTCCTCACTGTTGGCACTGAAGCCCACCTGAGCCTCTACCAGCTGCTGGAATGGCCTGCCACAGGACCTTTGCACATGATGTTCCTATTGCCCTTCCCCTTTCATCTCCTTAATTCCTTCCTATTCATCCTTCAGTTATCACCTTAGTTGCCACTTTCATAATCTCTCTGATTATGTTATTTCCCTCTATATGGAAGATATAACTATAATAAAAGAGCAAACAATACATAGCACTTACTTTGTGTCAAGAACTGTTCATAAGTACTTTATACATATTATTTCATTGAATCTTCACATCAGCACTGTGAGTTGGTACTCTCATCCCATTTACAGATGAGTAGCCTGTGGTATATGTTACATTCCCATGCACTTCTGCTTCATACCACTTCACAGAGCTGGAATTTTATGTTTATTTTGTGCTTTAAAAAAAAAAATTTCCCCCAACCAGACGGTGAGACCCATACAAGCAGGGACTGCATCTGTTTTTATCACCATAGCCTTAGTGCCTAGTAGAAGGCAAGATAAACAGTTAGTGCTCAATAAATATTTCCATGGAGCCCTTTGGCAGCTCTGAGCCCCATGGGCCCCTACCTCCCCGTAGCAGTCTCTCTGTGTGCGGAGATTTATGGTGGGGCAGGAGTACAGGCAGAGAGCGGGGCTTCATGACATCCGGGCAGCCTTTCAGCTGGGGAGCAGCAGCAGGTCGTGCAGGAGGACAAGGGAAGTGGGAAAGTGGGGTGTCTGGGGTTAAAGACCAGCCAAGCAGATGGATGGAGTGGGAGTGGAGCAGACGTTGAGCACAGCTGCTGGGTGAAGCCAGGGCCGCAGGGGCCAAGCCCTGGTGACTGATTTCCTGGATGGTTAGAACTGAGTTTTAATAGCAGCCTTGGCAGCGACAGCGATTGAATTCACTGCTGCGAAGCCCATGGCCTGGGTCAGGAGATGGGTGGGGGATCAGTAGCAAGTTGTATGAGTGGTGGCGCGTGCCTACATGCTGTATGTGTGTGTGTTTGTGTGTGTGTGTGTGCGTGCACGCACATGCATGTGATGGGTATGGACTGGTATGGGTGAATGTATGGTTGTGTGCACATGTGTGACTTTCCAGAGTTGTGTGTGCAGCCAAGGAAATTGCCGACAGAATGGCAGCTCCATAGGGTTCCGCAGAACACACGCACATGTGGATGGCAATAAATCAGGTTAAAGGGTTGAGGGCACATGGCTACTGCATGAGTTCATGCTGCATGTGGCATAGACTCAGTATGGTATTTATGATGTGAGTGCAAGTGAACATGAGCTGTCTAGAGGTGATTGTGCATGTGTGTGCGTGTGTGTATATGTGTGATGGTGAGGAGAGCCAGATTCACGTGTCAGGACTTGTCTGATCCTCTTAGATAATGACACATACAGTCCAATGACTGAGTGGGGACACATGTATCCTTCAGTAACTGAGTGGCCCAGGGATCAGCTGTGTACTATAGAATATACTGGATACCCTCTCTTTCACACTACCCTTCTCCCCAACGTGTGAACACAGAGAGAAATTCCAGGGCCGCTCTGGGTACCATTCTTTTGGTTAGCATTTTAAAAGGAATTTTAATATACGTTGTTTTTTATTTTCCCTACAGTGACCTATAAGATTTGTACTGTATTTTCCATTTACTAGAAATAAGGTAAATGAGACTCAGAAAGTTTTAATGACTTTCCACAATCTTTAAACTTAATGGTAATAAAGTTTATACCTGTTATGTACACAGAAGATTTCCCTCCCTTTTTATTGAAGTATAGTTGATTTACAATATTATATAAGTTTCAGGTGTACCACATAGTGATTCACAATTTTAAAGGTTATACTCCAGTTATAGTTACCATAAAATATTGGCTATATTCCCTGTGCTGCACAACATATCCTTGTAGCTTATTTACTTTATATATGGTTGCTTGTACCTCTTAATTCCTACCCCTGTTGTGCCCCCCTATGTTCCCTCTCCCCACTGGTGACCACTAGTTTGTTTTCTATATCTGTGAGTCTGTTTCTTTTTTGTTATATTCACTAGTTTGTTTTATATTTTAGATTCCACATAAAAGTGATAACATACAGTGTTTGTCTTTCTTTGACGTATTTCACTTAGCATAATACCTTTCAAGTCCATCCATTTTGTTGCAAATGACAAAATTTCATTCTTTTTTATGACTGAGTAGTATTCCGTTGTGTATATATATCACATCTTCTTTACCCATTCATCTGTTGATGGACACTGAGGTTGTTCCAAATCTTGACAATTGAAAATAATGCTGCTATGAACACTGGGATTCATGTATCTTTTTGAAATAGTGTTTTCATTTTCTTCAGCTATATACCCAGCAGTGGAATTGCTGGCTCATATGATAGTTCTATTTTTAGTATTGAAGGAAACTCCACATTGTTTTCCATAGTAGCAACACCAATTTACATTCTCACCAACAGTGTACAAGTGTTCCCTTTTTTCCACATCCCCGTTAACATTTGTTATTTGTGGTCTTTTTGATGATAACCATTCTGGCAGGTGTGAGATGATATCTCGTTGTGGTTTTGATTTGCATTTCTCTGACGATTGGTGATGTTGAGCACCTTTTGTGTCCAGGTACCATTTTGACCAGACATTGGACAATACATGCTGCCCTGTCTCACAGAGCCTTTGTGCCAACCACAGCAGGGCGTTTCATCCCTCCTGTAGAATGAACCCAAAGCAGTCAATGTCATTTGCTTCTGAAAGATGAGGAGGAAAGAGGCTTGCAGAAGTTAAGAAACCCTGGCATGGCGCAAACAGACATAATGGGTAGGGTACAATCTGTGGAGTCAAATCCGGTTCTAGTCTTTACTAGCTGTGTGGCTTTGGTAGGAATCACTTAAATTCATTTCACACTGTAAACGTGACCTATCACAACGCCTGACACATCATAGACCTCTCTGCCACAGAGCTGGGTTTGAAATAAATACTTCCTTTTATTCAAAAAACATTCATGAATGCCTACTGTGGGAGTTACTTTTGCCATTCACCAATATTTCTGGCTTTCAGCCTCTTAGATGCATAGTAGGAACGTATTTCGCTATCCTTTTTGAATTCAGATGTCATGTAACTTGTTTTGGCCAATGAGAGGAGAGTGGCATGACATGGACATTTCCTGGGTAGGAGCTTTAAGAGCTAGTGCACTAGGTGCCATTGCTTTCTTTCCCCTGCTTTGGCAAAGTGAAATCATGGAGATGGAGTCTTCCTCAGCCAGGATCCTTGAGGGAGGACCATGTGGAGCAGAGGTCCCAGCTGACCTATGAGAGATGTGTTGTGTAGTAAGAAATACATTCTTGTGGTTTCAACCCAGAGATTTGGTGATTGTTTGTTACTCAGCTTATCCTGCCTGATACACTTAGTGTACACTGAGACCTTTCCACAATTTTGTCTCTTAGTCTACCTGTGAGGTAAATACTTATTCTTATTTCCTAAATGCTAAAACAGGCTTGGGGCCTGCAAGGTTTACTTGAGATAGCAAACAGGATGAGCCTTTCAATTAAAAAAAAAGTGACCTTTGGGATCTTTGGTACGAGAGAGAGCTGAATATTCAAGAATGGTGACCCAGTCTCAGAAACACCTCTGGAAAATCATGGGGTACTGGCCAAGGAAGAAAAAATGGGCTGCCCTATGTGGAGAAGAATCTGCACCATATTATCTGATCTGATTCGACAACAAAGGAAGCTCCCATGTAGATGAAGGTGATAATGGAGATTTCAACTTGCCCATACCCTGCTGGGAAATTCACCCCACAATGTGTAGAATAGGATAGTAACACTGAATACGTTACTTTCACTTTTAGAATTACACAAGTTATAAATGATCATTGTGTTAAATTTAGAGAATTCAGAAAAATGGAAGGTTAAAAAAATTAAAATTGGAATGTCATATAGTTGGAATCACACTGTATGTAGCCTTTTCTATTTGGCTTCTTTCATTTGGTAATATGCCTTTAAGTTTCCTCTATGTCTTTTCATGGATTGATAGCTCATTTCTTTTTAGTGTTGAGTAATATTCCACCTGCCAAAGGACATCTTGGTTGCTACCAAGTTTTGGCAAGTATAAATGAAACATCTATGGATGTAGCTGCTTGCAAAAAGATGCAAGTTTTTGTGTGGACATAAGTTTTCATATATTTTGGGCACAGTTGATGGGTTGTATGGTAAGAGGATGTTTAGTTTTGTAACCACCAAACCGTCTTCCAAAGCAGCTGTACCATGTTGCATCCCCACCAGCAATGGATGAGAGCTCCTGTTGCTCCACTGCCTTGCCAGCATTTGGTGGTGTCAGTGTTCTGAATTTTGGCCATTTTATTAGGTATATAATGATATCTCATTGTTGTTTTAATTTCCATTTCCCTGATGACATATGGTGTGGAGCATTTTATGTATGTTTTTCATCTGTAGATCTTCTCTGGTGAGGTATCTGTTAAGTTCTTTGACCAATTTTAAGATCAGGTTGTTTGTTTTGTCATTGTTGAGATTTCAGTGTTCTTTGTATATTTTGGATAATAGTCCTTTGTCTGATCTATCTTTGGCAAACATTTTCTCCCAGTCCATGGCCTATCTTCTCATTATCTTGACATTGTCTTTGCAAAGCAGAAGTTTTAAATTTTAATGAAGTCCAGCTTATCAATTATTGCTTTCATGAGGCATGCCCTTGGTGTGGTACCTAATAAATCTTCACCACATCGATGGTCATCTAGGTTATCTCCTATGTTATTTTCAGGGAGTTCTATAGTCTTGATTTCAACTATATGACATTCCAGGAAAGGCAAAACTATTGAGAGAGTAAACAGATGAGTTGTTGCCAAGGATTGGGGTTGGGGAGGGATGAGCAGGTGAAGCATAGAAGCTTTTTAAGACAGTAAAACTACGCTGTATGATACTATAATGATGGATACATGTCATTATACATTTGTCCAAACCTGTAGAATGTACAAGACCATAATGTAGACTATGGACTTTGGGTGATTATGACATGTCAATATATCTTCATCAATGGAAACAGAAGTATCACTTTAGTGAGGGATGTTGTTAATGCAGGAGGCTATGCATGTGTGGGGACAGGGTGTATATGGGAAATCTCTTTACTTTCCTCTCAATTTCAATGTGAATCTAAAACTGCTATGAAAAATAAAGTCTTAAAAAAATTAAAATTATCTAATATTCTCTACGTAGAGATAACCACCATTAGTATTCAGCCTTCCAGACTTTCTCCATATATGCTTTAAAGGTGGCGGTTACATTATGTATATATTTTATAATCTGTTATTCTGTTTAATACATCATGAACGTCCTTCTGTTTTAAGTACATACAGAGCCACATCACCATTTTAAATGGCTGCATAATATTCCATCATATGATACCTTTATTACTATTTCCTAATGTTAATAGTAAGCCCATATGTATAGCTGATTCACTTTGTTGTGGGGCAGAAGCTGACACACCATTGTAAAGCAATTGTACTCTAATGAAGAAGTAAAAAAAAAAAAAAAAAAAAAGTAAGCCAAATACTTGATCTTCAGGCTGCTTGCACGCTCTTGCTGTTTATAAACAATACTGTGATGAAACACCCTGGAAGATACATCTTCTGGCACTTGCCTAATTATTTCCTTAGAATAAATTCTTTGAAGTGGGATCGCTAGGTCAAAAGAAATGTACTTTTGAAGGGCTTTTGCTACATATTGCCAAATTGCTTTCCAGAACCACTATATTAATTTGCAGCCCTAGCAGTAATGCATAGGAATGCCTTTTTTCTTGATTTCCATGTCAATACTGGGTATTGTCAATCTCTTAAATCTTTGCTAATTCTAGCAATGAAAAATTGCACTTCCTTGTTGCAATTTACATTTCTTTGATTCCTAGTGAGTTTGGATTTTGTTCTTTTAGAAGTGCATTGTTAGAATATCTTAGTGGTGACCCTGATGGAATCTCCACAATGCAGAGAAGAGGATTTGTGCATTCATTCATTAGACACATGAATTTGCATCTAGTATGTGCCAGGCAGTTTCAGCAGGGACTAGGACAGACACAGCCCCTGCTCCAGAGCCCACAGACAGCAGTATGTATGTCTGGCGGGGGTGGTGTATGGCTGGTTGGGGAGGATTGGATCTTAGCTCTAGAGACATCAGGTGCCTGAAGCAGCAGTGAAGGAACCACAAGAAGCAGTGACTCAGTTAGTCAGTGCTGTGCTGAACCATATTGGAGCCTGATGCAAAAGGAAAAATCAGAAATACTAATCCTACTGGACTGAATGTCAATATTATGACATAGTGTGAGTGTGTTTCGTGTTTGGTAATTGCAATCATTGTTGCTTCTGTTGTGGTCATCCATTTACAATGCTTGGTGCCAGTTTATTTATCTCTTGCAAAAATAAAATACAGTGTGTGTGTGTGAAAAAAAAAAGAAATACTAATCCTATCTTTTTTCAAATTTTGCTATTTTGTTCATCATGGATTTTTGCATTAATGATGATTTTTTAAAAATACTACATTATAATATTAGGTATCTTGATTGCTGAGTTTTCTTGGCATAAGTTTAGATTTTATGCCATAGATGAGTGCCTCTGTCATCTTGCCCTTTTAATCCTGGATCTCCTGATATAGCCCTAATTTAAAAAATTTCAGTGCACACGAGGTGAGATCCTGCAACCTGAACTCAGGGGTCTCCCGCCTTATAAATAGATGCTGTTCTGACTACATAACTGGAAAGACTTCAAGTCAGTCTAATAACCATTATGGGGAATTACTCTGTGCCAGCCCCTGTGTTAGGCACCAGGGATTTAAAGTCAAAGCCCTCAGTCATTGTTCCAGTGGTAAGATTCAGAGGTCCAAGTAAATAATATGCCCTGTAATTGTCCATTAGCCACCCCTGTTCTTAGAAGACATGGCAGATGGTTATGCCAGCTTGTTCCCATCCTGGCTGCCATCTTTGATGGACTGAATACATACAAAGGTCTTGGACAACTAAGTATTAATAACAGTCAAAACATAATTATAATAAGTACAAAGTATTTAAGTGCCCCCTATGTGCCAACATGACACCAGGCACTTGTAATTGTTAGATCCAGGAAGAAAATCAGAAACCACCCTAAATGTTTAAAACAGAGGGAATTTAATTACGGAGGGAATTACACAAGTGATGGGAAAGTTGAGAAGCTAAACAGGAGATGGTGAGGCCACCAAGAGTTTATGCAATAGCAGAAGGCCACTACAACTGCCAGGGCTGGAG
This sequence comes from Pseudorca crassidens, assembly GCF_039906515.1. Classification (NCBI taxonomy): domain Eukaryota; kingdom Metazoa; phylum Chordata; class Mammalia; order Artiodactyla; family Delphinidae; genus Pseudorca; species Pseudorca crassidens. Next base: position 68,879,013 of record NC_090310.1, read on the forward strand.
AGAAAAGGAGGCGGGGTTATCAGAGCTTGGGGCAGAAGTGGGAACCTAAAATGATCAGCTTCACAGGAGCTAAAACCATGGAGGAGATTCAGCCCTTGCTTGAGGAGGGAGGAAGGAAGTGATGAAGAAATACCTATTTTGCTTTCCTTCTGCCTTTCAATCTCCCATCCATACTTCCCATTGGCCCAACCCTGCTGGAAACCAGCTGACCTTGGATCTGAGTCAGAGGTCAGCTCTTTTTACGTTAGAGAGCAATGCAGGGGAATAGGGACCTTATCTGACAGAAAACAAGTCCAAGAACAGCCCCCTACTGCACATCAAACGTCTTTGAAAATTCTCGGGGAATTCCCTGGTGGTCTAGTGGTTAGGCCTCTGTGTTTCTACTGCCGCGGTCCCAGGTTTGATCCCTGGTCTGAGGACTAAGATCCCGCAAGACACATGGTGCAGGCAAAAAATAAAAAATAAATAAAATAAAATTCTCATTACCACCTTGAAGTTAAGTACTTGATTCTATTTTAAATATGAGGCATCAGAAACCCTGAAGAGCTAAGAGATTTACTACAAGGACATACAATAAACAATTGGTGGAATTGTATTTGAGGTCAGGCTTGCTTGGGGTTGAGGTCAGGCTTGCTTGGGGTCAAGGTCATACTTTTCCTCCAGCACAGTCTCCCTCTCTGTCTCGAATCCCACCATCATCCAGGGCATCTTCAGTCCTCATGTGGGCCACCCATCCAGTGCCCTTGCCACACCATTCCTTGGCCTCTTCATTGACAAAGACCTTCACTTTAACTCTTCTTCAGCCACCAGGGCCACCATATTGCACAGCCTCATTGAATTCTATATGATCGGTGTTCCCTGGAGTTATGCAATGCGATGGCTCTGTTGACAGCTAACCATGGCTATAGTCTGGATCTGGTCATTACATCTGAACTCTTGGACTCTGAAATCTTAGCTTCTCAGAGTTCCTTCTCTGTTCTCCTTCCTTTTCCTTTCCTTCACTCTCATTGACTTGCCTTTTTGACCTTACTCCAACCCCATGAGTATTTATGTTCATGGTCTTATCAGTCCACCAGCCCTTCCTGAATCTACTCTCCTCCATGCCCAATCTGGGCCCCATGGTGATACACTACTCCATGACTTTTGTGATACACTCCCTGGCCAGTACTACTTTACCTTCAGCGTTCTTTGCTGGAGAAAACCATACAACTGTGGAGGTTGGGTTCATTATACACTTATGATTTTCATACCTGTTTAATGCCCCTGGAAAGTCTCCTCTGCTCAGCCGTAGTTTGAGAACTTCCCTGTTCCACATAGTACCACTCCTAACCTCACTATTGTCCCTTGAGCCCCAGGCTAGTCTTTCCCGGGAAAGGTCCCGGTACCTACATTCAGGTGTCTCAGTTCTGGACTGATGCCAATAGAATATCCCAGGACCCGCTGGAAATGTAGGAGTGAGAAGACAGGGTAGAACACAAAGTTTTGGGTTGTCTTCATAGAGGTGATGATAGGGGCCTGATTTATTGAGGAGAAACACCAGAGACACAGGCAGGGAGACTGAGACAGAAGTTGGACATTTTCTTCCAGTGCATGCGAAATTCGTCCCCCTCAATTTTCCAAGAATTCTGGGCTCAGTGGCTGCTCAAGAGTTAACATACTCTCTCTCCATTCTGTGCCTCTGCCATTAATTACTCCAGTGGCTGCAGACGCTACCAGGAGCCAGGTCCTTGCTGTTCCAGCTTCAGAGTGGGTTTATTGCCAACCACGCATTATAAAGGACTAATTGTGAGCCCCTTGCACCTGCTGGTTCCCCTTGTGGTTGGGACTCAGGGGGAGGGGTTATTAATGAGCTTGTTGCTCATTATAATAAAACAATGGGGAAGTTGGCAAAGGGGCTGGAGGTCCAGGTGCGGTGTCAGAAAAGGTTGGTTGGCATTTCTGGAAACACGACTTTATAGTCTTATCACCTGCTTCCTTCTCTGGCTCTTGCTGTGACACCCAGAGGTGAAAGAGCTGTCATCTGGAGGGACACACACAGTCCTTGTGAGCTCATGGCCAGGGGGAGCCACTTTGATGGAGGAGTTGCTAAGCTGACACATGGTCCTGGTTGGGATGGTCCGGACACTGGGTATGCTGTGATCTCTGCCCCAGAGTATTGAGGACAGACCTGGTTGAGCCCAGGTGATTAATAGATGCAGCCTAAGGGATGGAGTGGAAGCCAACGGGAGGCCACCAGAATGACAACGTCCTGCACCTGAAGGGCTCTGGGTAACATCCTGCTTCTGGCACAAGTACAGGACTCGGGCTGGGGTGACGCAAGTGTGCAGAATTTAAGGAGGCTCCACTCTCAGGCTGTGTAAACGAAACAGAGCAGGACCCAGTGTGGTCCTGCCTGATACAAAAGCCTTTCTGTGCACCCATTTCTTGTTTGTAGGAAAAAGGCCTCCTAGACCTTCCCTGAGTTCCAAAGGGCAGATTCAAACAGTTACTAATTAGAGGAGTGAGGGAATGCAGAAACAAAGGAAATGCAGTCAAGAAATGATAATGCAGCAATCGGGCAGTGTCCTGGCTCCTCAAGGGATACAGAACAACTTGATAGGTATCTCTGAGTTCTTCTACAGGACCTAAGGCCCCCACCCAGGTGGAGGATGGTAACTTCAGGCTGAGCACAGGCACATGGACCCCAGGCTGGTTGGAACCAGAAGGCAGATGATTGGAATTCCTGGAGCACCGCCCTGTTACCTCACCACCAACAAATCAGAGGAAGGTCACACACCCTGCAGCCCTCCCCCCAGATTTTGCCTATAAAAACTCTTCTCCCCAAACCATGGAGGAGTTCAGGTCTTTTGAGCACGAGCCTCCTGTTCTCCTTGCATGGCCCTGCGATAAACCTTTCTTTGCTCCAAACTCTGCCGTTTCAGTTTGTTTGGTCTCACTGTGCATCGGGCACGCAGACCTGGGTTCAACAACACAAATGCAGGAGTAACATTAAGAGTGGGTATAGCACAGAGAACTATATTCAGTATCTTACGATAAACCATAATGGAGAAGAATATTTAAAAAACAAATGTATGTATATGTAAAACTGAATCATTTTGCTGTACAGCAGAAATTAACACAACATTGTAAATCAACTATACTTTAATTAAAAAAAAAAAAAAAAAAAGAAAAGAGTATCTCCTTAATTTTTGTGCCCTGAGTGTCTTACCTTAGTTCGGCCCATCACACTTGCGTGGCTGCACGAGAAGGGCTGGATGATGACTCCTCCTTGATATCCTACCCTGGGGCCTGGGCAGGTCAGCGGATGTCACTTCCTGGCCCTTGGTTCTCCAGGGACTGACCTGGAGGCTCTTCTGGAAGCCCAGAGTTCACTCAGGAAAGGACAGCTGATAATAACTGGGCAGTGTCACTGTAAACCTCAAGACGCAAATGGAAGTGGGTAAGAGAAACCCACAGTGGGGTGGAGACAAGTGCAGACTCTTGGGTTTGAACTTCTGGGTTCAGGCCCCAGCTTCACCATTTACCAGCAGAGCGACCTTAGGTAAGATGTTTAATACCTCAGCATCTTGGTTTCTCATCTGGAAGTGGCCTTCTTTCTGTTCCTCAAGTATAAAAATTTGTTTGCGCCTGAAGAAGACTTCTCCAAGGTCTTTGCAGGACTGCTTTCTTCTCCCCATTCAAGCCTCAGGTCAAATGTCACCTCTCTTTGGAGAGGCCTCCCCAGGCAACACTACCTAAATGAGGTACTTGACATCTCTTTGACTTGTAATTTTCTTTTAGCTTCTTTTTTTTAAAAAAATTAATTAATTAATTATGGCTGTGTTGGGTCTTCACTGCTGCGCATGGGCTTTCTCTAGTTGCAGTGAGCGGGGGCTACTCTTTGTTGCGGTACGTGGGCTTCTCATTGTGGTGGCTTCTCTTGTTGCGGAGCACGGGCTCTAGGCGCGCGGGCTTCAGTAGTTGTGGCTCGCGGGCTCTAGAGCACAGGCTCAGTAGTTGTAGCGTATGGGCTTAGCTGCTCTGTGCGTGTGGGATCTTCCCGGACCGGGGGTCGAACCTGTGTCCCCTGCATTGGCAGGCGGATTCTTAACCACTGCACCACTAGTTTCTTTTTTAATCAGTGGTTAGATCATCTTGCTCATTCTTGTTTCGGAGTATTTGTGTTTTGTCTGGGGATTATTTAAAATTTAGACTAGCTAATGATTTTATCTCTTCAGTTGTTGCCTTTCCTTTAAGAACCAACTATTGGATTGAAAAAGAAATTCTACTAATGTTTTCTCTTTCTACTAATTCATTTCTTTTGACTTTTATGTTTATGAATTATACTTTTAAAAATTTATTCTAACTTACCAAAATAATATTTGGTTTGTTTGTTTTTATTATCTCTTACTAAATTGTGAAAGCAGCTAGAAATATTGATTTTCTTTTGAGTGCAGATTTGTTATATTTCAAAAGTTTTTAACAGGATACTGAAAGGGACTTTTGCTGATGCCCCGAAATACGTGAATAGAACCCAAATATATAGTCAAAGAGATGTCAAGTACCCTAAAGCATATTGCAACCTGGGGAGAAGGGTTGAGTAAGAAACCCGCCAATACATATAAAAGGTCTTCTGTGGTGGCCATAAAAAAATGCATCATCAGGGGAGTTCCCTGGCAGTCCAGTGGTTAGGACTCAGTGCTTTCAGTGCCATAGCCCCAGGTTCGATCCCAATCCCTGGGTGGGGAATTAAGATCCCACAAGCTGTGTGGTGCGGCCCCCCCCAAAAAAAATCATCATCAGATCTCCTGCTGTGGGAACACAACTGACTGATGGCCTGGCTGCTGTCTCTCTGGATCCTTCACAATGATTGGCCCAGAGCTACGCTTCTCATGGGCTGCTCCCAGCAGTGAGTGACCACAGTGGGGCTACTAAAGCAGATCTACTCCTGCAGTATGCCAGCCTCCTCCACCAGGCAACTTTGGCTTTAGGACTCCCCATAGTCCTGGCAACTGGGAACAACACTGTAATCCAAGACCCTTTATACCTAATCCTTCTTCCATCTCCTTCTCCTTCATAGGGACAGACCTTCGTTGCTGTCAGAAGGCTCTCCCTGCCTCCTCAGATTCCTTACTTTATCTTTCAGAGGTGGGTTTTCTGGAGAAACAGAACCAATAGGACTTTATCTATCTATCTATCTATCTATCTATCTATCTATCTATCTATCTGTCATCTATTGAGTCGGCAAGCTGGAGACCCAGGAGAGCCGATGGTATAGTTCCAAACTGAAGACCAGCAGTCTCAAGACCTAGGAAGAGCCGATGTTTTAGTTCAAATTCAAAGTCAGGAAAAACAGATGCCCTGGCTTGAAGGCAATCATGCAGGAGGAATTCTCTGTTAGTTGAGGGAGGGTCGGCCATTTTCTCCCACCCAGGCCTTCAACTGATTGGAGGAGGCCCACCCAAAATCTACTTTACTCAGTCTGCCAACTCAAATATTAATCTCATCCAAAAATGCTCTCTTAGGAATATTCAGAAGTAACGTATAACCAAATATCTGGGCATCCCAGTCAAGTTGACACATAAAACTCAACTTGTTTTAGTTGAGGCAGATGGTCTTTAGCATCAGTTTCAGAGACTTTTAGAGCTGAGGTGAGTTTGTGATTGTCTTGGCTTTTCCCTCATGGTAACAAGATGGCTGCTCCATCTGCAGTGTCACGTCAATATTCCAGGCAGGAAGGGCAAAGAGCAAATGACCTGCGTCCTCTGAGTCTTTCCTCTTTTAAGTGGCTTTCCTGGAAGGTCCACTTAATAATTTCCATCTTGACCTCTTTGGCCAGAATGTGTCACGTGGCCACTGTTATTTTCAAGGGAAACTGGGAAAAGTAGTTAGTATCTTGGCATACTGCCTCCCTGCAAAAGTCAGGAAGGATGAGTGTTGGGTGGCAAACCAGTAATCTCTAGTAATGTCTGTCCAATGATGGAGATTGTTGATCTGGGTTTCAGCAGAGTTTCAGCAGAACTTGTGAAAGAATCTTCAGCTATTCCTAGGGAGAAGACTGAGAATATGGACTGGATTTTAGGGGATCCCAGTAGATTAATGACTAGCTTACCTATTGAGAGCAGATTAATGAGTTGATATCATCCTGCAGAGAGGTCTCGATTGGAGTGCCTAAGGGCTCTATCTCAGCTGTGATCTTATTTAGTATTTTTAATGAATGGTTTGGGTGAAGAGATAGAAAATCCACTGATGAGACTCACAGATGAAATAAAGATGAAAAAGAAAAAGTGTGAAGAGAGGCTAGATGAAAGAACCAGTATCTGAAAAGGTCTTGGCTACCCGTGGGGCCAATTTGGGGCCAAATCTTAAAAAGTGAATCAGTGGAGGAATAATGGAGTGTCCTGTGTTGGGATGCAGAAGCAATGACCCCAGCCCTGGCTAGGGTATCTCTGGCTTAGCCTAGCGGGTCTTTAATGTCTTGGGAATTTTAGTTGATGCTTGACTTCATATAAATAATCAGGATGATACAGACCCCCAAATCAACTTGCTCTCTCATAGTGTTAATAGAAATATCACAAGAACTGAGATGCAGGGCAGAGAATGAGAATTCAGTGGAAGGAGAGTGTCAGACCCAGAGGTATCCAGGTGAAATGTAAGTCTCTTCACTTCCCTCAAAAATCTGTCAAATTTGGGGAAGGATGTTTTGTTCCTCGTTTTATGAAAGAAGGAGGTCTGAGGAGATGAGAACTATTGATCTATGGAAAACTGTAGGGCCTGGAGACATCCAAGAGGCTGACTGACCAAGGATGGAATAAGATTTCATTGGAGGTGGTGAGTTTCCTGTCACTAGAAGCATTCAAGCTGGGGGAGGAGGCTATCGAGATAAATTAAACACTGAGTGAGTAGACAGATGAGTTGAACCCTAATAACATTCTCTTCCGTTCATGGGGCTCTTTGATTCTCCAAATTTCCTGATGACCCCTGGGGCCACCTGGATCAGGCAAAGAGGGGCTGGTCATGGAAGTAGAGTAGCTGCTGACCTAAGGCTCTCAGGAGGTTGATGAAGCTCTGAGCCTTCCCAGAGGAGTGGAAGCACTGATTTAAGCCCCCAGGATGAAATGTACTGTTTCCAAGTGGTCTTTAGGTTTGACCACAGAAGGATAAACTGAGTCAGAATTGGACATTAGCTAACACAGCAGGGGGATGAGGGATCAGCAGGCTACCCTCTATTCTTGAGCCATCTAGAACCTTGAGAAGAACTTGCTCAGGACTGGAGATGACCAGTGTGGTCAGGACCTTGGTTTATCCCTCTCCTCATTGTGGGTCAATCATCTGTGGCTTCATAATTAGTCCACGGTGTGATGGGCATGATTATAGGGGTGTAAGTGAACACTCCACTGAAGTTACCAAAACATTTATAGAGTACCTATTATGTGTCAGACACTCTGTAGGAGCCAGAGACGTGAGAGAACTCAAACATGGTCCTGGACTGGAGGGGCCCACAGCTCAGTTATGGAGAGGACCAAAGATCAAACAGATGTTTATGGGTGGAAGATCTTGATAGACAGTTATGTCGGGTGTAAGAAAGCCCATGTAACTAAGAAAGACATTGAAGGATGTCTTTCTAAATCTGCGCCAAGGAGGGTCAGTGCCTTAAATGGATAAGAGCTCAGGGTGGGCTTTCCAGGTAGGGGGACAGCACGTGCAAAGGCCCAGTCTTGCAACGTCCTGGTGCATTCTGGGAAAGGCACGCTTTCTGCATTGTTGGAAGAGGGAGGTTCATAATGAGGGGTGAGACTCAGCAGATTTGAAACTGACATTGAATGCCACGAGGAGGCATTTTTACTTTGTCGGCACTAAGGAGCCACCTGGGGCTTTAAAAATAGGACAGGGATGTGATCTGAAATTTCTTCTAGAGGTCATCTCTTGGCATTCTGGAGTTTGTGGACTGGGCAGGGGTGAGACAGGGGACAGGCGACCACCTGGACCCAAGTCACCGGCATGGGTCTCCTTTCTTTGCCACCATTAGGCTGTTCCCAGATTGAATGATTCATGGAAAGAGACTTGCTCCCCCATACTTCCCCATTTTCAGAGGGACCTCGTTGGCCTGGGGGAGGTGCTCTGTGCCTGTTTAGTAATCATATGTGGGGTTTCCCTGGGGGAAGCCCAGGGTCTAGGTGGACAGCTGAGGACAGAGGAGAGAAATCGCTAATTTATTGTGTGTCTGCCGTGTGCCAGGGACTTCACACGAGTCATTTCATTCTCTTCTCACCCTAACTCTGAGTAGTTGCAGGTTTCCAGTGGTGGAAAATGAAGCCCAGAGAAGTGACAAGATTTGCTAAAGGCCTCACAGCCTGTCAATGGCAGAGCTGGGATTTTTTTTTTTTTTTTTGCGGTACGCGGGCCTCTCACTGTTGTGGCCTCTCCCGTTGAGGAGCACAGGCTCCGGACGCGCAGGCCCAGCGGCCATGGCTCACAGGCCCAGCCGCTCTGCGGCATGTGGGATCTTCCCAGACCGGGGCACGAACCCGTGTCCCCTGCATCGGCAGGCGGACTCTCAACCACTGCGCCACCAGGGAAGCCCAGAGCTGGGATTTGAACCTGTATTTCCAGCTCTCAGTCCAGTGCCCTTTGCCATGCACCAGGGTCCCTGCGTTTGCCTCCCCCCAGGGCTGTTGGTGAAGGCGAGCTGGTGCATCTCTGGCTGGTAGACTGTGTGTCTTGAGGGCCTGGCTGACCCTCCAGGGAAGGCAGACAGGGCACAGCAGCTTGCTGGCAGCTCCCCGGTCCTGTCCTGTCCCTGCTTGTCTCCTGCACAGATTAATTGCCGCTCGTTGGAGGTGTGATGTTTCCAGGTATGTGTGGGAACGGAGGGGAGCAAAGCAGCCCTGCTGATCGCTGGCCTGTACGGGCACAGCTGGCAGCCTGCACAGCACCCTCACCTGAAAGCCATCTATCAGCCGGCAGCGCATTGCCATCCAGGGCCAGCTGCCGAGCTGGCACCTCTGGGCCTCCTCCGGTGTGACAGGCCTCTCGGCTCAGTGCCTCTAGGTTGGGCCCCTGTGTCTGCCTCCTGCAGTGCTTTGGGGAGTATGGGAGCCTTGTCTGATTGAGCCTTTCACTCTTGCGGGGTCTTGGGAAAACAGCAGCCTGGAGTCCGGGTATCTCTTGAACAGAGTCCCTGTCTTCTTGCTGTCAGCACCCAGGAAGAGCACAGCCATCCTCTGTGTCCTCCCAAAGTTCCAGAGACCAGAGTGTCCCAGCTGAGATGAGGCTGGAGGGCCAGGCAGGGCTGGGATGTGGCTCAGCCAGACCAGTGTGTAGATCTGTGTGGAAGGGGAGGTTGGCGGTTGCTGCCTACATTCAAAGGGCTCTTGCCGTTCCAGTTCCGGGGGCCTATGTCCCCTCCCCAAGGAATAGGTGCCATTAACTTGAGCTCCTAGGTTTACAGCAGTGGTTCTTAAACATGCTCATGTGTCAGATCACCTACAGGGCTTGTTAAAATGCAGACCGCTGGGCCCCGCCCTCAGAACGTCTGGTTACCTAGGTCTAGGGTGGGGTTCAAGAGTTTGCATTTCTTTTTTTTTTTAAATACATCTGCATCTCCAGGACTTATAACTGGAAGTTTGTGCCTTTTTACCACCTTCATCTATTTTGCTCATCCCCCATCCTCCATCTCTGGCAACCTCCAATCTGTTCTCTGTATCTGTAAGTTCAGTGTTTTCTGTTTTTTTTTTTTAAGATTCCACATATAAGTGAGATTATACAGTGTTTCTCTTTCTCTGTCTGACTTATTTAACTTAGCATAATGCTCTCAAGGTCCAATTCATTATGTTGCAAATAGCAAGATTTTCTTCTTTTTTTATGGCTGAATAATATTCCATTATGTGTGTGTGTGTGTGTGTGTGTGTGTGTGTGTGTGTGTGTGTGTGTATCTACATCTATACCTGTCTATTTCACATCTTCTTTATCCATTCATCTGTTGATGGACACTCAGTTTGCTTCCATGTCTTGGTTGTTGTAAATAGTGCTGCAGCAAACATGGGAATGTAAACATCTTTTAAAGATAGTGATATTTGCCTTTCTAACACGTTCCCAGGTGATGTCAGTGCTACTGGTCCAGGGTCCATGCTTTGAGAACTCCCGGTTTAGAGAAAGGCCAATCGAAGCCTTCCTTAAGTCCCCTAGGGATTTGCAGAAATCCAAACTCTCCTGGTTTCTTTGGGCTGTTAGCTCCTGCTTAATTTTCTGATTGCCAGCCTGCCCAGGTTGTTCTAGACCTGGAATCAGATATAAAGCTCAGTCCCTTCCTGTGACTGACAGGGGCTCTTTAAGGAGTGGTCAGCCGACTTTGGTGATGGTTGGGGTAGAGCAGGGTCTCTACCAGTGCAATACAGACTCCATTCAGATTCTGTTGTCTTAGCTGTCCTTTGGCCAAGAGTCTTGAGAGGATAACCTGAGATGATACATGCAAAAGATCTGGCTTATGGAGGATGCGCAGTCAAGGCTAGTTTCCCCCCTTCCATCTCTGACCCATAAGCAGAGACAGATTTGGCTGCAATTGACCCCCAGAAGAAGTATGCAGAAGGGAGAGTCTTGGGGATAATTCAGCAGCCTTCCCCTTCTCTTGCAGCCCACATTTGGCTGAAGATAAGAGACTTTCTCTCTGGAGTCCTTAACCCCACATGTCCCCAGAGGCAGGGCTGTCTTCTCCTGGATTTTGCTCCTCTCATCTTTTCTCAGTGCCAGGAGCTGGCCCGGTAACGGGTCCCAGCAGACTGACCTTCATAAAGACCCTAGGTTGCTCACATCACATTCTTTAGACAAGATCCTTAACTTCACCTTTCCCTTTCATCCCACCCCTTGGGGTTTCATCCATCTGTCCAGAGCAGTCTACCAGCTGCTGGGTATCCTACGATGGCAAATGTCCCCCAATTTTTCAGGGTCCTGAGAGAAAGGCAAGGGGCTCGGATATCTCTTGGGACTCAAACTTGCTGCAGGATTGTTAGATTTGGTTGGAAGTCTCTAGCTGAGTCTCAAAGATCTGGATTACCATAACCACTAGAGAGCATTCTACTCCCTACCTCCCACCTTTACTCTCTGCAAACGTTGTTTCCAATACCACACACAGGCACATGTTCAAGTTTAGCTTTTGTCCTTTTGAATTCCCAGGGAGAATCATTTACCTCTTTCCTTTGCTCTAGTAAGTGCGACTTTGCGATTTGGGAAATAGCCCTGATTCCCTCCAGGAAAAAAAACACTGAGAAGGTGCTTCAGCAGAAGGGATAAAGGTGGTTTTACTCCTAGACTATACATTCCTTCCATGAGATATGTAATCTTAACTCCATGCTGCATCTCATGCTTGCTTACAGCACCAACCAGGGCTGTAACAATAGTTAACTCCCACTTGCCCCGGCCCCCTACCCTGGCTGCCTGCAATCACTGTAATTGGCTGGAGTCTTTGATGTCCTGGGCAGCAAGGTACCAGCTTCTGATTTTGTTTCTCGGCTCTTCTAGGGTGGGGTTGCCAGAGCAGGGCGACTGTAATGGAAAGGTCAGACAGTTGGCATAGACTGCCTCTCTGATGGGACTTTATCTTCAGCAAAGAGAGCATTTTTTATTTTAACAAGCATGAGTTTGTTAAAAATAATGTAATTCTTACTTAAGACATGGGTGATTGACTTTATCATTTTTGCTTTCTGTTACCTTCTAAAGAGGAAACGTCAATCTACAAGGCACGGAGTAGGAGGAAGTCATGTTCTGAAACTTGGGGTGAATCCCCTGCTACTGGGACAGGAGATAGAAGACTGGGGCTTTTGAAGGTTGACCCCAAATAAATGCCTTAACATGCTTGAAGATTGCCCTTTCTGCAGCCTCAGGAGACAGTAGGCCCACCAACCTTTTCCATGGACCTTGCTAGTTTCTTTTCACACCAATGCATAATGTCAAATGAGGGACCCCCATCAAGGCGCCTGCTGCTTGCTGCCAGGAACTTCTGATGACTTCAGCTAATTTCCAAGTCTGGAAACATTGTTGACGGGGTGATTTCTGAAACGTGAAAGGCGTTATCTTGTCGTGCCATCTGCGGCGCGTCTGTCTGAGTTGGGGCTTCCGCTGCTGCTCTGCCCCCTCGCAGCAACTCTCACTGCTCCGTCATCATCTCCCACGGCTAATTGCTCCAAACTGACAAGGAGTCTTTTTTCATTTAGAGATACAGGGAAATGGAACTTTCTTGCTGATGTTTCCAATGCAAGCATGCTTTTTGGAATTGTAATTTGATTTTTTGGTTGAGGGGGGTCTGGTTTCAGCACCGGGTCAGGAACTGCTCCTGGGAAAGAAGGGACCATAAGGAGTGGTGACTGAGATGGAAGGCTCACCTGTGATTCTAATTTACAAGGAGCCTGACGTTAAGTGGAATGAGTTGCCTTGGGAGGTAGTGAGTTGTCTGTCACTAGAGGTGTGTAAGTGGAGATGATTTTGTTTACTTGCTTGGAAGGCCCTAAATGGATTCAAGCTTTGACTGGGTGATCTCGTCTAGCTCAAAGCGTCTCATGGAATTGGTTATACTAGGGAAATATGAGGCAAAGAAGGATAATCAAAGGGTCAGGGCTAGTGTTGTAGTCATTTATCACTGTGTTAACAAAACGCCTCAGCATTTCAATGGCTTGAAACAACAATAATAATTTATTTTCTCACATGGCTTTTGTTGGTCCTTAATTCAGACAGGGTACAGCAGGGATACCTTGTCTCTACTTTATGATGTCTGAGGCCCCATCTTGAGGTCTTAAGGACTAGAGGGCTGGAATTATCTAAAGGTTTGACTAGGGATGAGGACCCACTTCCAAGGTGGTTCATTCAAATGGCTGGCAAGTTGGTGCTGGCTATTGGCAGGAGGCCTCCGTTTCTCACCACATGGGCCTCTCCAGAGAGCTGTTTTAGGCTTCATGACATGATGACCTGTCTTTTCAGAGTGAACAATCCAAGGCAGAAGCTGCAATTCTTTTGTGACTTAACTTTGGAAGTCATACACTTTCACTTCTAAGTGATAGACGTCAAGATGATTCAGTGTGAGAGGGGACTACACAAGGATGTGAATACCAAGAGGCAAGGATCCTCAGGGGCCATCTTGGAGGCTGGCTGTCACAGCTAGGTAGCAAAGCAAGGCAGCCAGCTTCTACTGGTCGGGAGAGTTAAGACAAGTTCTGAGCTTAATCATATTTTAGCAGTAGGAAGTTAGCAGAGGGCATTAAGTCCAAGCAAACTCAAGCTTCTGTGAGATCTGTTCTCTCTCTTTGCTCACTCTCCCATGTGGTCCCATCTACTGCCATCTACTCTGGGCTTCCACATTTTTGCTTCCAACATTAGCCTTTCCTAGAGATTTAGAATTTCTATGTCAAATTCACTCCAATTACTCTGGCCTTCCATCAGCTTCTTGAGTACATCATTCTCTTTCATACTTCAGGGCCTCTCTACATGCTGTTCCCTTTGTTAGGTATACTGCCCCTAATATGCCATCTTCATCCCATCACTAGTTGCCTCATGTTTATCATTGAGATGTCAGCTCAAATGTTATTTTCTTGAGTAGTCTTTGCTGACTTCTCCTGTGGTAGATTGTCCTTTCCAAAGATGGTCACAGTAATATATATATATATATATATCCCATCCCACATGCTCTTTTTACAATGTGACATTGACGTCAAAAGGTGGGTTTTTGTTCCCTCATTTAGAACTTGGGTGGACTTGGGTTACTGCCTTGATGAATGGAATGTGGCAGAAGAGATGCTGCATGACTTTGAAGACTAAGTCATAAAGGCAGCATCTTTCTCTGTCTCTTTCCCCCTCTCCACTTGTCCATGGTACTCAGCCACCATTTTGTGAGGAAGCCCAACTAGCCCATGCAGAGGGCCCACTTGGAAAGCCAACATAGCCCATCAAACATGTGAATGAGTGAACCTTCACATGGTTCCAGCCCCCAGTTTTTGGGTCTTTCAGCTGAGACACCAGATATCATCGAGCAAAGATAAGTTGTTCTCACTGTGCCTCTTAAGAATTCAGAAGCCATCAGAGGTAATAAATGATTATAGTTGTTTTATGCCCCTGAATTTTGTGGCTATTTGTTAGGCAATCATAGGAACTAATATATTCCCAACTCCATCAGGCTTCCTTGTAATGTGCCATTATAATTTCTGTTACTTTTTCTTCATAGCATTCTTTGAGAGTTTGTAATTATATATTTACATGTTCAATTAACTTCTATCTACTCCTCTAGACTGTAAAATTTATGAGGGCAAGTGATATACCCATTTTGCTCACCAACAGTTTGCCAGAGCTTGGCATAAAACATGTGCTTAATAAATGTGTTAAATGGATGAACTAACGCATGACTTTTTGCCCTTCATACTCACAGACGCTTCAGGCTTTGCATATACAAGCTCAAGCCATCATCCTTACCTCCTGAGTTGATCCTCCTCTTGCATTTTGGCAGACATCATTACCTCTTCAGATACTCAGGCCACAAACTTGGAAATCATCTTAATCTTCTCCCTTCCTCCTTCTCATAAAGGACTCCAGGTCTGTCCATTCTACCTTAATGCTTACTTCTTTCTCATTCTGCTCCCATTGCCCCACCTTTGTTCAGTCCCTCATCATTTCTTCCCTCCATTACATCAATAGACTCTTGACCAGTTCACTTCTCTCCAACACATCATCTAAAGTGATAGGTTGACCTTTCCACAATGCATACCTGAACGTTTCATACTTTGGATGAAAATTGTTCACCGGCTAGACATTGTCTTTATAATAAAGTCCAAAGTCCTTGGTAGTCTCCCCATATCATTTGTGGAGATAGATGAGATATAAATTAAACACAACAAAACTCCTTGCGGTGTCCTACAGTTCCTGAATGATGTCTCCTGGGATTCCCTCCTCTCTTTCATATCTCACTCTTGGCCACCTCCCACTGACCCCCCAGTTCCAAATATGTGCTTTAAACACATCAGGCTCTTTGGGCTTATCCCAAATCACCTGTATTAATTTGGTTGCGAGTGACATAAATTCAACTTGAGCTAACTTAGGTTATGAGAAGACTTACTGGCTCAAGAAATCTAAGGATTGTTTCAGGGAGAGCAGGGCAAGAGTTCCCAAACAGCTAGACCACATTGTCAAGCAACACCTCCAATCTCTCCATCTATTCTAACACATCAGCGTCATCCTTTCTCACCACATAAGGGCTTTCCTGATGCTCTGTTTAACTACCATTGCATAACAAACCATATTAATCTTAGCAGCATGAAACAACAACATTTATTACCATCTCTCATTGTTCTAATAGTTAACTTGACCCAACTGGTTGGTTCATGTCCAGGTTCTTTCGTGTGGTTGCGGTCTGATGTCGGTTGAGGTTGAAGTCATCTTCCTTACTCACATATCTGACTCCTGGGCTGGGGGCTTGGATAGCTGGTGCTCCTACAGCATTTTTCTTTACCACTCTATGGTCTCTCTGTGTGGTCTTTCTAGTGTAGCAACATTAGAGTAGCCAGAATTCTTACATGGCAGCTCAGAGCTCCAAAGGCTGGTGTCCCAAAAGAGACTGGTAGAAGATGCATGGCCTTTTCTAACAGAATCTTGGAAGCTGCTTCTGCCACAGTCTATGCATCAATTTAGTAAAAAAGACTCCAGGTTCAAGGGGAGGGACCACAGATCCATCTCTTGATAAGAGGAACATCATGTTTGAAAATCACCATATTTTGCTGCTGGAAACCTGATTTGTGACAATTCTTGGGTTTGTCATCTTACAGTTTCAGCCACGCTTTGGCCTCAAGTTAAAATCCCTCGGGGAAGGGGTGGGGGTTCCTGGGCCCATTTTATGTCACGTGACCCAAGCCCAGTGAACTCAGACTAAGGGACTAGTGTGTCCTAGAAACATGGCTGCTCCCTTGTGTGGATGTGTGTGGCAGGTCTCAGAATGGGAGTGGTGCCAGGCAGACAGTCGACCGACTGTTTGTGGCTCCAAGATCGGTACGTAGTACCTCCACACATTTGCTCACACCGTGCCTTCTCCCTGGAGCACCTATTCATGCTCCTCTCTAGCCTGTTCATTCTGCTTTGTCTTTCACTCTTGCCTCAGGAAACACTTCCTCCAGGAAACCTTCTCTTCCTTCAGCCCCGCTGCAAGGCTGGGTTCAGTGTTTACTTCTCCCATTCCCAAAGACCTCTATGCGTACCTTAATTCCAGTACTAATTACACTAGCTCGTAATTTCTTTCTTCCTTTTCTTCTTTTAAAACCTGCTAAGATGGGCTCTTCAATCTTTTTTTTTTTTAATTGATGTATAGTTGATGTACAGTATTATCTTCCTTTTTCTTTTTTAAAAAATCTATCCCTACTACAAAACTGTGAGCTTCTTTAGGGCAAAACTTGTATTCCTAGTGCCTAGTTCAGGATCTGGCGCTTAGCAGGTGCTTGATAATTACATGTGGAATGAGTGAATTAGTTGGAGCACAGAGGAGGTTGCCCTCAGAATGAACTGCTGTGTCCCTGGTGTGAGAAGATAGCTCAGCTGCTGTGTGCTGGGGCAGAGAGAGGCCAGCTTCCACTACAGCGGCCCAGGGGTGGAGGATCTTTGGGCTGCTTTGGGAGTACTAAGCCGGCCTGGCAGATGGAGGGGGCTGAAGATCCCCCAGGTCCACGAGCCCCACAGTTCTTCTGAGTCTCGCTGCTGCTGAGGGGCCACAGGAAGCCATGGAAACATTCTGGGGAAAGCATCCATGCCAGATGTTGAGCTTCATCCAGATGACATAGCCAGTCCTGGGCTGGGATTTCTGACATCTGCTTGTGTGAAGGCCCTCTGAGAAGGCACGGAGAGTTGGCGTGATTGTTTGAATTAAGCCAGCCAGACCAGAGATTTAGGGACCAGGCAGACAAAAGAACAACTAGGGCTGCCATTTATTGAGTCCTTACTATGTGCCAAACTCTATGCTAAGCTCTGTGCTGGTATGTTAACTGCTTTTACCCCTATAAGGCAGGAACTCCTATTATCTTAAAAGAGAACAAGGTTCAGAGAGGTGAAGTAACTTATCCAAAGCTTCACAGCTCATAAAAATCAGAGCTGGGATTTAAACCCATGTGTCTGACTCTAAGGGTTCAGCTAACCTACAGGATTCTGAGTAGAAGGGTCCAGGCCCCCAGTGGGGATGCTGGGATGTGACTGCTCCAGATATAGGTTCGGGGAGAATATTGGCTAAGGCCTGGGGTCTTTGTGTTTCTGGGTAGTGGGGCCTGGTAGACTTGAGCTACAGAATGGTGACTTTAGTAAGCTTTTCCTTGGATTCTTTTCCTTTTATTGCCACTTTCACACTGCCTAACCTCTGACATCACACTCTCCACCTCCACTGCATGATAAGGCCATGGTGTTGTGGGAAAAGTCAGGTACGTGGAGTACGAAAGCCTGGGTTTGGACTGTGGGGCTGTCTCTTCCTTGTGATTTGGCTTCAGTCATTTGGCTTTTGTTGTTTGTATAGCCTGTATCCCTCTACACAAAGCTGGCTTGTAAACAGCTGCCTCTTACTGTGTCTTCACATGGTGGAGAAGGAGAGTGTTGGTCTTCTCCTTTTCTTGTAAGGACACCTATCACATCATGGGGTCCCTACCCTCATGACCTCATTTAAACCTAGTTATCTCCCCAAAGCTCCACTTCCATATACCATTACATTGGGGTTGGGGCTTCAACATTTGAATTTTGGGGAGATACTTAGGGGTCTATGTGGTGAGAAACGAAGGGATTCTGCTACCACCCAGCATAAATGCGACAGCCATATGAGTGAGACATCTTGGAATGGTATCTTCTAGATTCAGTGAAGCCTTCATATAACTGTAGTCTTATCCAATATTTGACTGAGACCTCAGAAGAGACCCTGAGCTAGAACCACCCAGCTAAACCACTCCTGAATTCCTGGTGCACAGAAACTGTGTGAGATAATACAGGTGTATTGTGTTAAGTCACTAAGTTTTTGATTGCTTTGTTATGCAGCAATAGATGACTAGTACAGATTTTTGTACCTGGAAGTAGGTGCTTCTATAACCCATCTATGGGAGTGACTTTGGAAATTGTTAGTGGCAGAAGATGTTGGGACTTTGAGGAGAGTGTGAGTATAAAACTAAAGTGCCTTGAACAGACTGTTAACAGAAGGCTGATGGGCTCAGAGGAGGATGTTGATGAAACTTAAACGAAACTGAGGAAATGTTACTTGAAACTGAAAGAAAGGGGATCCTTTTTAGTGGCAGGGCTGGAGTTTAGCAACATTGTTGCCTACAGAAATGTGAGAAGTAGAAAAGGTACCTACTGAATTGGGTGTTCTAGCTAAGGAGATATCCAGAGGGTTGAAGGAGCCACCTGGTTTCTTCTTGTTCCTTTTAATATAATGTGAGAGGAGAGAGACAAGCTAAAGGAAGGACTGTCAAATAAGAAGGAACCAGGCTACGTAGATTTGAAAGTTTCCAGCTTCTTTGGGTGGCAAATGATGCTAAAATTAAGGAATAGACAAATATAAAATTTGAGGCACTTCCAGGAAAACATGGTCTAAAGACGAAATTCATGGTGTGACGATTAAGTCTTTTGCAAAGACCTCAGGAGATTCTAACGTGGCACTTAAGGGAACTGTTTAGTAAATAAAAAGTGCTAATAAGAAGCTTAAGAGTGTTGTCTCTTAAGTCTCAGCAGAAACTCAAGATAGACAAAGGCTTATCTTTTTATTTATTCAAAAAATTTTTTTAATTTAGTGAATTTATTAATTTTATTGGAGTATAGTGGCTTTACAGTGTTGTGTTAGTTTCTGCTGTACAGTGAAGTGAATCAGCTCTATGTATACATATCCCCTCCCTCTTGGACCTCCCTCCCTGCCCCATTCCGCCCATTTAGTTCTTCACAGAGCATGTAGCTGAGCTTAACTTGATGAAGTTTGTAAGTGTGCCTTTTGTCTAATGGTGTTAACTTCAATTAATTTCACAGGAGAACCACAAAATAAGAGAAATGTACTGACAGAAACATTGCTGGCTGGAACTGAAGGGGACAGAGGTAGTACAAAGTGAAAAGAGGGCTTTGGACACTGAAGCTTCTACAGGTAGGACACAGGATGAAAAAATTATGCAGTTTCAAACGTGGGCTACATTTTATAGTAAAGGAAGGATACTTAGATGATCAAGAGCCCAGAGGGTGAAGCCAAGAGCTTCCAGGAATTTTTCCCACCGTTGTGGCCTCTCCCGTTACGGAGCACAGGTTCCGAACACACAGGCTCAGCGGCCATGGCTCACGGGCCCAGCCGCTCCATGTCATGTGGGATCTTCCCGGACCGGGGCACGAACCCGTGTCCCCTGCATCGGCAGGCGGACTCTCAACCACTGCGCCACCAGGGAAGCCCTAGGCCTTGATTCTTAATCAGGGAACTGGCAACATGTGCCCTGTTGGATTTTAGAACCAAAATGGACAAGTGACTCATGTTTAAGTTCTATTTTTGTTCTTCTTTTTCACAGATCTTCAGACTGAGAACTGTAATGAATCAGACCTGAAGAACTTCACCTGCACCTTGATCTCATTTACATGAAGATGTCCTAGATTTCTAGCTGATATTGTAATGGCATAAAACTGTTTAGGGGCTTCTGGAAGGGGAGAATGCATTTTGCATGTGGGGAGCTCCCTGAAAGTAGCATAAGTACTATAAATCATTGGGGAGCAGAGGGTGGATTGTGGCAGCCAGGCTCCAAAATGGTCTTTTATGACTCTTACTTGTTGATATTCATTGTGTAACCCCCTTGTGGGAAGAAATTCCTTGTTCAATCTCCTCTCAAATTGAATAAGCCTGGCCAGTAATAAACAGGTATTTCAGAAATGATGGAGTGTGACTTTTGAGGCTATGTCCAAAAGATATGAGAGTCATCATCTTGCTCTCTCTGGGATTACTCACGCTGGTGGAAGCCAGCTGTCATGTCATGATGACACTCAGCCAGGCCTATGGAGAGGTCTGTAAGGCAAGGATGTGGCAAAGCCAGCATGGCTTTCCAGTTATGTTACTGAGCTGTTTTGGAAGTGGATCCTCCATCCCAGTCAAGTCTGCTTTCCTGGCCCACATCTTGACTGCCATCTCAGGAAACATCTTGAGCCATAATCACTTAACTAAGCTGCTTCCAAACTCCTGAGCCATAGAAACTACATGAGATAATAAATGTTTATTGCTGTTTTAAATTGAAAAGTTCTAGGGCAATTTATGACATAGCAATAGATGATTTATATAGAGTAGAAAGTGGTAAATACTGTGCAAAGTCCTTGAGATCTCAGATGTGAAGAAAGCGGCCCACTGGGGTTTGGAAATGTGCCTCAGATGTAGGAATCAGGAATCCCAGGTCTTTGGAAGACCAAGAGTAGGTAGGAAACATGGCCTAGGATGACTTCTCAAGAGGACAAATTTATCTATTGTGATGTAAAATGCTTTATATTGGTATCTAATTTGCCTTCTTTATGGTCTCATAAAAGTCTCATTAGAGTCTAGAACAGGAGTCAGAGTCACATTTTTCTTCATTGAGGTTTCTTTTAAACCTGACTTAAGTTTTTTGTATAATTGCACAAATTGTTTGCATTTTCTCCATGTAGAAGTTTACAATTTGTGCTGGGTTTGCAGTGTGAGTCCAGTAAAGTGATATCTCAGTAATTAGCCCAAACTGCTAAACAGAAGAAATATTATAACATGAAAGTCTTTTTTTTTTCTCTGTAGAAAACAGACTCAAAAAGATTAATTCTGCTTTTGCACGATGCAGTCTTGAATAAACCATGTATCTGGGTCATCCAAATCTCTTTCAGAAGTGGTCCCAGTCGGTGGAATTTCTTGTCCAAGCATGGACATATAGTTCAGTGCTAGCCCAGAAGGAGGTCCTCAGTGGAGGCCCATCAGGCTTTGAGTCTTGTCTTGTTCAATATTTTTTATTGTTTTTGGAAGATTAGTAATAATTATGGTAATTCACATTTATTGAAAATTGACTAAACACCAGGCATTATACAGAACACTTTACATAGATTATCTTTCGATCCCAGCAACAACCTAATTTTACAGAATAGGAAACTTGAGGCCTAAAGAAGTGGAACAACTTTCCCCAGATAGCTATCTAGAGGTTGAAAATATAGAACTGGGGTGCAAAAGAGTAATCGTAGCTAGAGCTACTGATGTAGGAGTGTTACGCACAAACATGATAAAAATTGATAACATGCTATGCTTATATTTCTTTTTAAATTTTACACATCTTTAAAAATGTTTCATATTATTTATTTTTCTTCAGATATGAATTCTCCCATTGTTTTATTTATTGGATCCCTATCAAGATGTTAATTTCTCTAATTTGATTTGTAATTTTTGTTTGTGTGTCTCTCTTGATTGTGAGCTCCTACGCTGCTTTCCCTTCACTCACCATGGAATCATGGTTGTCTCTGCCTGGCCTCAACTGTCCACAATTCAGAAACTGGTTTTACACTAGCAACTCAGAGCTCTCACTCCCTGGGGATAGAACAGCTCCAGCCCCTGAGTCAGAGAATACATGTGCCAGGTTCATCAATACTTACGTGTCCTGCTTTCTCCTTCCACCATGCGTCCACATCTCAGTTATAGCTTCAAATTCTTGGGTAAATGATGGAAAATTTCAACCTCTGTTTGCAGGGCAGGGGGAGGCACAGTCATAGTCCCTGGCCTCGTTTGTGAAACTCTCTCTTTTTCCCTGCCATGCACGAAGAATGTTCAGTCCCATTCTTCTGTGGGAATTGGGCTGTTCAGCCTCACTACCTGATTCTAGCTTCAGTGCCTGGTGAACCCTCAACCTCCCTTTCCCCATTCCCCACCGAATTGTGGAATTTCATCCCATTCCTAGTCCAAAGAGATTTGAATATTGTTTCTGAGCATGATTATACATATGTTTTTAACACTTTAAAATACTTCATATGCTGTTTATATGAGTTTGGAGAAGGATGGGTCACTCTGTGACCTGGACAAAAGTCCATTAGTACTTCATTTTCATTATTTCCTTTAATCCTCACAATAACCCTGTGAAGCTACTCTCATTATCTTCAGTTTTCAAATGAGAACACTGAGGCTCAAATAGATGAAGTGATCTGTCAAAGCCACTCACCTAGTAAGCAGTAGTAGACCCAGGATTCGAATCCGGGCAATTCCAGAGCTCATACTTTTAACCACTACCATATACTGCAGGACTTCTCAGAGCCTTTAATATGCTGATGGGCATCGTGAATCTCCAAGAGTGGTTATGCAGGATTTTATCCTACTCCCGTTACACCTCTTTCATGACTATGGCTCTGAAGATATACTTTGGGAAATGCTCTTGCAGGGACTGAGCAGGATAAAAATTGAGGAGAAGTCATTGAAGTGGGCTGTGTAATAGTCAGATTTCAATTGGTGTGATAACGAACAGTCCCTCGAATATCTGTACTTTATAACAACACAAATTTATTTCTCTCTTATACTACATTTTAGCAGCTGCAGTTTGGCTGAAGCTCTGTTCAGTGACTTTCATTTTGGGATTCAGGTTGAGGGAGTCAAGGAGACATCCTAATCTAGGACACTCTATTCTTACGACAGAAGGGAAGATTAAGAGATTTTAAGAGGTAGAAACTTGGAATGCATCTTAACTTCTGCATGGACATAGCATATGTCACATCTGTTCACTGGCCACTGGTCAAAGCATGTCACATGGTCAAGCCCCAAGTCAATGAGAATGTATGTTCTCTTTACAGGTCATGAAGGAGTAAATAATTCCAACAATATGGAAAATGGAGCCATTGAGAGCACTCAAGCAGGCATCTTCAGTAGTAGAAGGGAGGGAAATTGGAAGTTGTACTATAAAGGCTTTAGGGAAAACATGGGAGATGTGAAAGTGGCAGAAAACATGTGGGCTGAAGGTTTTTATGGTTTTACATTGCCTCATGGGTCAGTAACAGAGGCCACCCAGCCTAGGACATGATACTGGAGGCATCAAGTGGAGTGTGGTGGTACCTGGATATCCTCTTTGATATCAGCCCCTGATGTCAGAAATGTGCTGCTGTCTTGCTCATTTCCATATGCCTTACACATTCAGAGAGCCCTCTGCACAAACTTTTCTGAATCTATTTATGTATCTTCATTTACTTTCCTCCCCCTTTTCAATTGCTCCCTAATCAGCAGCTGATGATACCCACCTTATAACCTGAATGTGATGTCATCTTTGGTATTGTTCAAGAAATAGCATTTAACAGTTGTTAAATAGGGGAGTTCATTTTTAGAACGCTGCCTATTTATCTTCCCCTTCTTTACAAAGGTGATTAAGATATATTTTTACTTGGATGAAAACAGCTTTCATTGATTTCTGCCCCATAGAGAGCTAGGAGGACAGTCACTTTAGCCAGAGAGGAGGTTAACCCTTTTCTTCCTGTCACTGAGGAAGGCTACACAAATGCCTCCCGGGTCATGGTTAATGGGTAAACAGAGTCGAAATTGTCTTGCTTTGTACGGAAGTAGCAAACCCTGAAATCAGAGAGTGTGAACTCTCTGTGCTCAGTAGAGAGGCTATTTTGAGGATTCTTAGGACAAAGCTCTTAGGAAGCTTTGTCCTGGATGACTACCAGGGGTGAGTGTAACTTGCTCCAAACCAGCTCTAACTGTGGCCTTCCAGTCTCTCATGCTGGGATCTGTACTTCCTTTCCATCACCCTCTACACCTCCGTGTCTTCAAACTCTGTATCCTTCTCTTGGAAGAGATACTTCTACATTTTAAGGTACTTGTTAGAGCAACATCCAAATTCTAGGTATCAAAATCTGCATGAGTTTCCCACTGCTGCTGTAACACATTGCCACACACTTAGTTGCTGAAAACAGCACGGATTTATTACCTTACAGTTCTAGAAGTCAGAGTCTGAAATGGGTCTTATGGGGCCAAAAGCAAGGTGTCGACAAGGTTGAATTCCTTCTACAGGCTCTAAAGGAGAACCCATTTCTGGGCTTTTCCTGCTTCTAGAAGCTGTCCACATTCCTTGACTCATGGCCTCCTTCCATCATCAAAACCAACAATGAATGGCTGGTCAAATATTTCTCATGATGTCATTTCTTTGGTGCCGACTCTTCTGGCTCCTTTCCCCGATTTAAGGACCCTTGTGGTTACATTGAGCCCATCTGGATAATCCAGGATAATCTCTTTATCTTGAGGTAAGCTGATTAGCAACCTCAATTCCGTCTGCAACCCTTGACATGTACCCTAAACACATTCACAGGTTCTGAGGATTAGAACATGGACATTTTTTTGGGGGGGGCAGGCATTATTCTCTCTACCATAACAGCTAAATCTTTTGCTCTCGTCAAATGTACCAATGGAGATGATTTTATTTTACCTGCATTGGTGAGGGTGTCTTTTTTTTTTTTTTTTGCAGTACACGGGCCTCTCACTGTTGTGGCCTCTCCCGTTGCGGAGCACAGGCTCCGGACGTGCAGGCTCAGCGACCATGGCTCACGGGCCCAGCCGCTCCGCGGCATGTGGGATCTTCCCGGACCAGGGCACGAACCCGTGTCCCCTGCATTGGCAGGCGGACTCTCAACCACTGCGCCACCAGGGAAGCCCAATGAGGGTGTCTTTTTACTCAGACTACTGATTCAAATGCTAATCCTTTCTGGAGACACCCTCACGGACACATCCAGAAATAATGTTTTACCAGCTATCTGGACATCTCTTAGCCCAGTCAAGTTGACACATAAAATTAACCATCACTTGATCAGAGCTGAAGCTGAGGGGAGTCAGCAGGGGGGCAGAGCATGTAGGGCATTAGAAAACATGGTAAGAATTTTGGCATTTATTCTGAGATCCATGAGATGTCATTAGTCCCCATCTCCTCATCCTCTTTGGGGAGAATGAAATATTTGTATATTTCCAGCTCTTGGTACAGTAAAATTTCCAGCACAGCTATTAAATGAATAAGTGATTGAGGGACTACATATGTTCCATGCATGTTTAATACCTGCATATAAATATACATACATACACATATGACCTTTGGTTTCCGCCTTCCCATGTGGCATTTATTAACATGGAAGAATAACTGGAGTTTGACGGAAGCCAAGTTATATTGCAAGTAAAGCAGTTAGAGCACGTTTTACCTTCTGGAAACATGCCATGCTAGCTTCAGAGGGGTTGGTCCAGTTCCTAGAGAAGCATTTAGCTGTTAAAAGAACCTGCCATTAGATTTAAATTGACTGATGAAATGGCACCTAATTTGCTTGCAGCCAGAGGGTCCTGGATAACTTTTAGAAAGACCTAAATTTCTTATTGTGCAGGGAGAGCTTGAGAACTGTTAATAGGCAAATCAGTGGATTAAGAAAGGGTTTCTGGGAGTCCTAAACCCAGAAGCATGAAATGTTCTTTAATTCTACAGCTTCCCAGTAGAATGCTTGTAATAAATGATAATGGTGGTCAGGAAGACTATACAGTTACATGAAAAAATCCTTATTATCAACCCAAGTGGAAATCAAAGCAATATATGGAATAGTGTAAATGACTTTTTATGTTTATGTAAAAATATGCCTAGGAAAAATATGGATGGTGGTCATGTTAGCATAGTGGGATCATGGTTAATGTGTTTGATAATAAAAAGAAAAACAGCTAAACTTTATTGATCATTTAGCATGTGCCTGGCATTGTATTCTGCATTTTATGTGGATTATCTTGTTTAAACTCATAATAACCCTATGAGGTATGTGCTCAGTGGGGAATGAGGATGAAGAAATTGCCTGAGAGAGGTTCCCTGGTTTCCTCAAAGCCACACAGTTGATGTATTAGTCGGTATCAGGAAAGGTATGCTGTGGTAACAAAATCCCAAGTCTCAGTGATCTTACAAAGTGAAAGCTTACCTCTCACTCATGTCATGGTCTGATGTGGCTCAGATGGCTCTTCTTGATGGTTCTACTTGAAAGGTGGCTTAGGGACGCTGGATGTTCCCATCTTGTAACTCTGTCTTCTCAAGGTTCTTATGTCCAGCCATGAAGATCAGAGAGAGAGAGTGTGGAGAACTCCCACCTGTGAGTTAAGAACAGCCTTGGACTGGAAGTGACACTTCACTTCGGCTCACATTCCCATTGGTAAGAACTTTGTCACATGCCCCCATCCTGAACATGGGGGAGTCTGGAAAATGTAGTCTTTCTGTGTTCAGAGGGAGAGGAAATAGTGTGATAGACACATAACACTGCTTCTGGTAGGTGTCCCTAGGAAGTGGCTGAGCTTGAACTCAAACCAGGGATTCTGACTCCAAGTTCTGAGAGGAGCTGTCTGAGGACAGTGCTTTATCTCTGTTCCTCTGCTGATATCCATTTAGAGCTGTCCAAGTGGTTTCGTGTGGTAAATAGAATTTTAAAAGTAATACATATAGAGTGGAATAGTAATTTGATTATGGGGTTTTTATTGTGGTAAAATACACAAGACATAATTTAACATATTTGTCATTTAAAAAAATGTGTACATTTAAAAAGTGTACAATCTAGATAAACAACAAGGATTTACTGTATAACACAGGGAACTATATTCAGTATCTTGTAATAACCTTTAATGGAAAAGAATAAAAAAAAGAATATAGATATATACATATCTATGTATAACTGAATCACTTTGCTGTATATCTGAAACTAACACAATATTGTAAAGCAACGATACTTCAATAAAAAAATAAATAAAAGTGTGCAATCTAGTGGCATTTAGTACATTCACAATGTTGTGCAACCATCACCGCTATCTAGTTCCAGAACATTTCTGTCACTCCAAAAAGGAGACCCCATACCCATTATCAATCATTCCTCATTCCTCCCTCACATCCAGCCCCTGACAACTATTAATCTGCTTTCTGTTTCCTATTCTGGACTTTTCATATAAATGGAATCATATGATATGTGGCCTTTGGTGTATGGCTTCTTTCGCTCAGCAGAATGTTTTCAAGGTTCATCCATGTTGTAGCATGTGTCAGCACCTCATTATTTTTAACGGTTAAATAATAGTCTGTTCTTTGGATATACCACATTTTGCTTGTCCATTCATCAGCTGATGGACATTTGTATTGTTTCACCTTTTGGCTCTTACAAGTAGTGCTGCTATGAACATTTTTGTACAAGTTTTTATTTGAACACCTGTTTTGCATTTCCCTAATGACTAATGACATGTGCTTGTTGGCCATTTGTATATCTTCATTGGAAAAGTGTTTATCCAAGTCCTTTGCTCATTTTTAAATTGGACTGTTGGTCTTTCTGTTGTCGAGTTGTAAGAATTCTTATATATTCTGTATACTAGACTCTTACCAGATATATGTTTTTTTTTCCCTAGTTGTGTGTGTGTGTGTGTGTGTGTGTGTGTGTGTGTATGTGTGTGTGTGTTAAATTCTTTTCTGCTTTCTTTTCCTGCTCCTTTACAGGCTGTCACTGTGAACTACCATGGGGAGTACAGAGAAGGAACGGTACAGAAAAACAAAGTTTGTTTGAGCTAACATGCATTTGCAGGTCTATAGCAAAGGCCATAGTACTGGCCATAGCTTTCAATTGCAAGGGCCAGGAACTTAAAAAAGAAAAGAATTTTTTGAATCCCCAACAGCCAAGATCTGAAGAACTTACAACATAGACTTTATGCCTTAAAACAAGGAGAAGGGAAGACTGGTGATGGCACAAAAGTCATTCTTCTGCCCAAAGGAGATCAAAGTTTCACCTGTTTCCAAGAAAGAGTGGATCTCAATGGTGAGATCAGGGGTTTCTATACTGGTAGGTCCCTGAGAATGTGCCTAATACTGTACTTCATGGAAGGAGTTTTGGGAAAACTTGCCAGAATGATCAAATTCCTCATAGAGTACCCAAATGAAATGTGGAGAGTTTCAGCATAGCAGAGACCTCTTTCAGGCTTTCTGGGATGTACCTTGGGAAGTGACAAATTTCAGGAAGCAGTCCTGTGGCCAAGAGGCCTTTTGGACTAAAGTGGCAATGTGTATGGGAGGTTCTAGGTGGAGGCACCTGAGGGCAGCATCATCTATTTCGCACATTGACGTGAGGTGGGAAACCATCCTGAAGTCCTCCAGGGTCTAGAGGGTATGGGAGTGGGTGAGCTTGGGTCACTGTTGTGGAGACAATGTGAAGTTAGGGTGAGGAGGGCATGAATGATCCTCTTGGATGTGAGCACAGAAGAAGGACATGGACTTGCACCTCCCTGCTTCCCTCCTACACCATGTTGCCAGGTGAGCCCCCCATGCCCAGGTCCAATCAGGGAGAAGGCAACAAGGCAATGGAGTAGTTGCTCCAGAGAGGCTAAGTTTTGAACCAGTAAGAACAGATTTTTCTACTAAGAAAGGAGACATTAGCAAACCAATGTCATTTAAGTAAGTGTTCTTGGACTTCAGGTGCATCAGAATGACCTGGAGGTCTGATTAAAACAAAAATAGCTGAACCCCATCCTCAGAGTTTCTGATTCCCTAGGTCTATGGCAGAGCCTGGAAATCTGCATTTCTAACAAGTTCCCACAGGACGATGAGGCTGATGGTTTGAGGGACGCACTTGGAGAACTACTGATTTATAGAGAATAAAGATTACCAAATGTTGACATTTATGAAACTTGTAACTGTGATACAAATATTCAGGGCACACACTCATGATAAAAAATTCAGAGTATGTAAAAGTGAATGTCCCTTCACTTCCTCGGCCTGCCCCACCCTGTCTTCATCATTCTTGTCAGAGGCAGCCTCTGATACCAGGTTCTTGTGTGTTACTCAAGTCACATTCTATGCACTTAGAAAGATGTATCTATAAATACGAGGGTATACTGTGTCATATATCAGTTTTACACAAAAGTGAGCTTACTATACTCTCTTCTGCAACTGGCTTTTCCCCCTCATTCAGTGTCTTAGAGATTGTTCCAAAAGATTAAAATGTAGATTGACATCATGCTTTTTAATACATCTTAGAGTTCCCACTTCCTTAAATTTTCCTACTCATTTGTAATGAAGTCACATTTCTTCTATAGTAGTAATAATGGAATACTTAAAATAGTAGTGGAAAGAAGAATCACAATAGCAATTTACCGAGGGACAATTTATTAAGTGCCAGCCTATGTAAGTCTTTGTGCATCATCTCTTTTAATCCTCTCAGTAACTGTGTGGGATAGGACTTACTGTACTTTACAGATGAGGAAATAGAGGCTTAAATGGATTAAGGAACTTGGCTCAATATATTATATTCAGTAGGTAGTAGAGCCGGGATTTGAATATAGATTTAACTTCCTTCAAAGACTATTCTTTTAATCATTACTCCTTAATGTTTGTAAGTATTTATTAAGACCTATTCTTTTTTGTTGTTGTTCCCTGTGCTGTACGGTAGGTCCCTGTGGTTTATCTATTTTATATATAGCAGTGTATATCTGATAATCCCAAATTTACTCCTGTTTATCCCTCCCCTGCCTTCCCCTTTGGTAACCCTAAGTTTGTTTTCTATGTCTGTGAGTCTGTTTCAGTTTTGTAAATAAGTTCATTTATATAATTTTTTAAGATTCCACAAATAAGTGATATCGTATGATATTTGTCTTTCTCTGTCTGACATACTTCACTTATTATGGTAACCTCTAGGTCCATCCATGATGCTGCACATGACATTATTTCATTCCTTTTTAAGGCTGAGTAATATTCCATTGTATGTATGCATGTATATATACATACACCACATCTTCTTTATCCATTCGTCTGTCTATGGACATTTAGTTGCTTCCATGTCCTGGCTATTGTAAATAGTGCTGCTATGAATATTGGGGTGCATGTATCTTTTTGAATTAGAGTTTTCATCTTTTCTGGATATATGCCCAGGAGCGGGATTGCTGGATCATATGGTAGTTCTATTTTTAGTCTTTTGAATAACCTCCATATTGTTCTCCGTATTGGCTGCACCAATTTACATTCCCACCAACAGTGTGGGAGGGCTCCCTTTTCTCCACACCCTCTTCAGCATTTATTATTTGTAAACTTTTTGATGATGGCCATTCTGACTGGCGTGAGGTGATACCTCATTGTAGTTTTGATTTGCATTTCTCTAATAACTAGTGATGTTGAGCATCTTTTCACATGCATGTCTTCTTTGGAGAATTGTCTGTTTAGGTCTTCTGACCATTTTTTGATTGGGTTGTTTGTTTTTTTGATATTGAACTGTATGAGCTATTTGTATATTTTGGAAATTCAGCCCTTATCACTCACAGCATTTGCCAATATTTTGTCCCATTCTGTACGTTGTCTTTTTGTTTTGTTTATGGTTTCCTTTGCTGTGCAAAAGCTTATAAGTTTGATTAGCTCCCATTTGTTTATTTTCGCTTTTATTTATTTTACCTTGGGAGACCGACCTAAGAAAGCATTGCTACGATTTATGTCAGAGAATGGTTTGCCTATGTTCTCTTCTAGGAGAGACCAATTTTTAATTTTTATTTTTAGGAGAGACCTATTCTCTATCTGAGTCAGTAGAGTCACATTCAGTGATGAGAGTGACAAGAGCCTGATGTGAAAAGTTAAATGATGATGAACCACTTTAACAACCACAGAGAACAGAGTTACAAGAAATGAGGTGGAGGAGAGTCCTGAGTGCCCCAGGAGTGGATCATATAATGTTTGTTCCTTGCTCCAAAGTTTGGGGTTAGCTCTTTGGACTGGAACACTTAGTGTCAGGCTACAAGTTTCCTTTAAGTTTCTCTAGGACAGGATTCTTTAGCTTAGCTTTAGTACAGTAAGAGCTACCTCAGTCTTTCTTATTCTGGACTCCTTTTCCTTCTCTGGGATATTTAGACTCCACATTCTTCTTCCTGGCCCAGGGCTGGACCCTGATATTATTCCCTGGCTATAACAGTTAGGATACTTTTGGTCTGCAAATTTTAAAAGAGGCAGTTTACACTAGCTTAAATGACAGAGGAAATTTGTTGGCTGTAATTGACTAGTTCAGAGAATCCAGGCTTTAGGCCTGGTTTGATCAGGATGTTGGCTATGTCTCACTGGGTTGGTTTTATCTGGGTTTGTTTTATGATGTGTCAACTTGGCTAAGTTAAACTGCATTGTCTAGAATTCCCTTTCCTGTATGTTTCCTGTTAGGGTGGATCACAAAGTACAGCTTCAGGCAAGATTTAGAGGGTGGAAATGAAGCAGCATCCATTTTTGTTTTTCTCACTCAGAAGCTCAGAGAGTTGGGGCAGGCACATGGAATTGAGGAAGGCACTGGAGATCCTATTTCACAGTCACATGTTCTATCACTGGTTCTGAAGCTGGGTCAGGGTGGCTGGACTCAGAGGAGTTACAGCCTTGGTTACATGTCCCAGAGCTGCAAAACCTACAGCCTGGTGGCAAACATGGGCTACCAGGCCAGGCTCCCTCTTCCTTCTGGTCAATCTTCTATTGGAACCCTTATTGTCCTTTTGTTCTGAAAATGGGCAGACCATCCAATCAACTTAAAGATGTTCCAGTCATGTTGCACTACATGCCTGGGCTCAGGTTTGGGATTTCAATCCTTTCCTTTCCCAGGAAATTCTTGGCTCCTAGAAAGATTGACTCACTTCTTCCAAGACATTTCTGCATCCCTAGGTACATTGGGAGAAGTACCCTGTGTCAGGTGAGGAAGGTCCTCATTATACTTTTCCCCTGGGTAAAATGTCTCCTCCTACATAATTTGCATAACTGAGAGAGTCCTCTAAGTGGCTCTTCTCAGAGCTTAGAAGGCAGAGTGGTTTGCTGGTTCACTTTGAACCAGATGAGTCCCTAGCCGCTCTTGTGAAAGAATTAAATTTCTGCCTTACCAAGCAACCCCTTATACCTGAACAGACTGTATGTCTTTATGAGATGATTATGTTATTGATCACCCTGTGGATGCCCATGAAGCTGCTCCTGGGATCTCAGACACAGCCTAGAGCTATTTCCTGTCCAAGTGAATAAGTGGAGTGATGTTTATTCAATAAATACAAGTTTCTACTGAGTCCACGTGTACCGAGGAAGGCATAGGGAAGAGGTGAGCTTGGGAGAACGGACAGGATTTTTGAGGGAGGATAAGAGCCTGGGAAGGGAGGGATGCCCTACATAAAGGCATGGGGGTGAGACCACAGAAGATTGCAGTCCTAGGGGAGGTGATGAATCTGGGAGTGGAGGCCTGAGCTGTGGCCCGGCTACTGTCTGTATGGCCTCAGTCGTGGGCACCGTTGCGCCATGTCCAATACAAAATAAATCTGAATTTGCAAGTAAGGAGAAACTTTATACAACTAATCATTTATGAGGCAAAGAATAGGGATGTGGAAGGTCTGTGTCTGGCTTGTCAAAGGTAAAACAAGGCGGGTACCTGTGACTCTTCCCTAAGTCACATGGGGACACGTTGTTCTTTGCGGTGCTCTGTTTCCTGGGACACAAAAGGCTGAGGGGGGTTTCTTAACCTTCACTGTTTTCCAAGGTCACAGGGCTCAGGTAAAGTTCAGCATTGTCACCAGATTCCGATGGATCCCTTTCACCGACTCTGTGTGCTTCTGAGGGCTTTGCTGATGACTGCTCACACCTGCGACCTTTTTCAGAGGATTGCCTGGGGTGCAGAAGCCCATGGGGTGCGGGGTGGTGTTCCATCCCACAGCCAGAAATGCCTGGGGGTGTATGTCCCCTGCCCCTCATTGTGGCCCATAGCAGGTGACTGAATGGCATGCAAGTACAAAAGCCCAGCTCCTATACCCGAAGCTGGATGTGATCTAGGTGTAACTTATGCCCCAGAGTTCCCTGCAGGATCAAGTGGAGGCTGAGACTTCACCAGAAACTGTACTTTTGTTTTTTCCTCTTCTATCCTTCTTGTCCCATGCCCTTACCGGTTTTTCTCGGAGCACCTTTTTTTTTTATTGCATTTTTTTTGGATGTGGTTTATAGTATGAGAGGTTTTTTTTTTTGTATTTTTCATATGTTCATTTATACTTTAAAATAATGAGTGACAGTGATTATATATACAGTGAATAAATTTTCTACTTTAGGGTGATACTGAACATTTCAGAGGTTTTCTGTGACACAAGAGATTTAAGAATAAAGGCATGGGTTATTATTATTATCAAACAATATATTGTGACAAGATTGCATATTTCAATAACATGTAAAAATGATCTATACCTCATATGGACATTTAATAATAGAAAACATTGAATTAAGTGAACATTAATATAAATGTCTGATAAAAATCATTTAAAAATGGAAAGATAATGCCACAAATAGCTGATATATAAAAATCATCTTTTTTATTATATAAGTTTCAGGCGTACAGCATTATAGTTCAACATGTGTATACACTACAGAGTCATCACCGTCACAAATCTAGTTACCATCCATCACCATACAGTTGATCCCCAACATCCTTCCCCTCTGGTAACCCTTTAACTGCTCTCTGTATCTATGAATTTGTTTTTGTCTTATTTTGTTTGTTCATTGTTATCTTTTGCTTGTTTCTGTTTTTAGATTCCACGTATGACAAAACCATTTGGTACTTGTCTTTCTCTGTCTGACTTATTTCACTTAGCATAATGCCCTCAAGGTCCATCCAAGTTGTTGCAAATGGCGAGGTTTCATTCTTTTCTGTGGCTTACAAAAAAGACTCACACACACATATATACCGCATTCTTTATCCGTTCATTCATCGATGGGCCCTTACATGGTTTCCATACCCTGGCTATTATAAATAATGCTGTTATGGACATAGGGGTGCATATATCTTTTTGAATTAGTGTTTTCATTTTCTTCGGATAAATATCCACAAGTAGAACAGCTGGGCCATGTGGTATTTGCATACTTAATTTTTTGAGGAGCCTCTATACCGTATTCCAATGTGGCTGCACCATTTTACATTTGCACTAACAGCGCATGAGGGATCCCTTTTCCCCACATCCTATCCAACGTTTTTTATCCTTTGTCTTTTGGATGATAGCCATCCTGAGAGGTGTGAGGTGGTATCTCATTGTGTTTTTAACTTACATTTCCCTGATAATTAGTGATGTTGAGCATCTTTTCATGTACCTGTTGGCCAGGTACATGTCTTCTTTGGTAAGATGTCTATTTAGATCCTCTGCCCATTTTTCAATCAGTTTGTTTATTTTTTGTTGTTGTTGAGTTGTATGAGTTCTTTATATATTTTGGATATTTACCCCTTATCAAATACCTGATTTGCAAATATCTTCTCCTATTCACTAAGTTGCATTTTCACTTTGATGATTGTTTCCTTTGCAGTGCAGAAACTTTTTTGTTTGATGTAGTCCCACTTGTTTATTTTTGCTTTTGTTTCTCTTGCCTTTGGAGTCAGATCCACAAAAACATCACTAAGACGATGTCAATGAAGTTACCACCTATGTTTCCCTCTAGGAATTTTATGGCTTCAGGCCCTACATTCAAATTTTTAATCCATTTTGAGTTAATTTTTGTGTATGGTCTAAGATAGTGATCTAGCTTCATTCTTTTGCATGTGGCCCTCCAGTTTTCCTATTACCATTTATTGAAGAGATTGTCCTTTCTCCATTGTATGTTCTTTGCCCCTTTGTCATAGATTAATTGTCCATATATGGGTGGGTTTATTTCTGGGCTCTCAGTTCTGTTGTATTGATCTATGTGTCTGTTTCTGTACCAGTACCATACTGCTTTGATTACTATAGCTTCATAGTATAGTTTGAAATCAAGGTGTGTGATACCTCCTGGTTTGTTCTTCTTTCTCAAGATTATTTTGGCTATTTGGGGTCTTTTGTGGTTCCTTACAGGTTTTAGAATTATTTGTTCTAGTTCTGTGAAATATGCCATTGGCCTTTTTGATAGGGATTGCATTGAATCTGTAGATTGCTTTGGTCAGAGCATCTTTTAAACAAACCCCCTACATGCAAATCCTTAGCTCAAGCTCTGCTTCCAGAAGAACCCCACCTAAGACAGCCACAGTTTTCCATCTGTGCCTTTGAATAGATCATTTCTTTTAACACTTTGCTTTGACCACAGATCCCTTTCTATGCATGAAGTTCTATGAGGAATCCAGAAGGCCTAACAGACAGAAGTGGAGCTGCTGAAGTCAGAATGGGGTAGAGGCTCTTTGGCTTCTCCCACTATTCCCATCTGCCTTCTTGACTTTGCAAGCAGCCCCTGAACTGTGGACGCTGCACCCCATTCCCATCCCCTTGGGGTTCCATGGATGCAGTGTGAGACCTCTGGCCTGGACCGTAATGCCCCTCAGCTCTGGTTCCATGATTTCCTTGGCATCAGTGCTGGTAATTGTTACAGCAGTTCCAGGCTGGGAGTATCTCCATGCTCCCGAGCCCAGGGTGCCTCTGACGGGGTTACCACTGTCCTCATTGGGGCTTTACCGCACTGGCAGTGTCCTCCTGGAAGGCAAAGCTTCTGGCCAATCCTACAGCCCCACATTCTTCTCTGAGATCCCAAGTGTGAAGGAGGTTTCCACAAACTGGGGCCCCACAGAGTTTCTGATTATTGTTTCAAATTTGTGCCCCCCAGATTTATGTCCATGGATTTAACTCCTGATAATCCAAAGACAAGCATCTTTGGAGTGGACCTTCAGGATCTGGGT
The DNA here is from genome assembly GCF_039906515.1 of Pseudorca crassidens. Classification (NCBI taxonomy): domain Eukaryota; kingdom Metazoa; phylum Chordata; class Mammalia; order Artiodactyla; family Delphinidae; genus Pseudorca; species Pseudorca crassidens. Next base: position 68,914,608 of record NC_090310.1, read on the forward strand.
CCCTGGATGTGAAACAGTTGGGGCATCCCAAGGAGGCATATGAGGGGTCTACTCAGCCGGCCGGAGTGAGCACATGTCTCACTCAGTCAAGATATTGGTTGTGGGAGAAATGGAAGGGAAGGAGCAGGGGCTGAATTTGTTTGGCATTAGATGATCCACATTCTTCTCCTGATGATGATAATGACCATATTATTGATCCCTTTTACATTTATTGGGGGCCTTATTATGTGCCAGGCATTGTGCTGAAAGCATCTAATCTTCACAACTGCCCTGGGAAGTAGATTCTATTCTCATTCCCATTTTACAGATGAAGAAACAGAGGCTTAACAGTTTGTGCGAGACCTCATAGCTAATATATTGGAGGCAGTTAAAACCCAGGCGGTCTGACTCCAGACCACCTCCTCCTGCCGGAAGCATGCTCTGATATCTTCCCAGACACACTCAGGAGATGGCCTGCATGCACGTGTGTGGACAGGTATGTGTGTGTGTACATGCATGTGTGCAGGATCGAGGACGAAGGGGGGTTGGAGCACAAGCAGGAGAGAGGAAATATGATCTCTTTGCTGTGTGCGGGCCCCGTGACTGCAGTCAGGCAAAGCACTGGCCTGCTCTAGCTCACTTTTATGTTTTTATTTAGAAGCTTCAATACCAGAGCTGATGGCAGAAAATGTGCAGTAAAACGCGGGGAGGCCGCTGGGTAATGGCCCCTGTAAAGTGTTAATTGCCTATTGAGACTGCAGACTTTGTCGATGCGTGGGGATCTGAGCTATCGACAGGCCCTTATTTATTTCAGGCGCGCAAAGCGGGCTCCTCCTCCGAACAGGCTTCCAATCAGTCACGCTTCCCTGGGCCCCGCCAAGAAGCGCCAGTCGATAAGTCTGACTGCTGCCTTAACCCTTTGAAGCTGGTGGTGGGTGTAGGGCTGGCTTATCCAAATGCTCTTCACAGGGCAGCCTCCACCCACAGTGGTCTTGAAGGAAAATCCCGGAAGATCAATGCTGACCCCACGCCGGGCAGGGAGCTGTGAGCTTTCTGGGAGTTTTCTCTGATGCTTGCCACGTGGAGAGGTGGGTAGTGCCCATCTGTATGGAGGGGACAGCCTAGGCTCAGAGAAGCTGAGTGAAAGTCTAGTTATCACAACTAGCACGTTGCCAACTGTTATGGGCTGAATTGTGTCCTCCACCCTCATTCATATATTGAAATCCTAACCTCCAAAACTTTAGAATGGAGAAAGCATCTTTAAAGAGGTGATTAAGGTTAAACGAGGTCATTAGGAGAGGTCCTAATCCAATATGACAGTGTCCTTATAAGAGGAGGAGGTTAGGACACAGACACACACAGAGGGAAGACACAGGGAGAAGATAGCCACCTACCCACCAAGGAGAGTGGTGACAGAAGAAATCAACTCTGTTGACACTTTGATCTGAGACTCCTGGCTTCCTGAAGTGTAAGAAAATCAATTTCCTTTGTCTAAGCCACCCAATGTGTGGTACTTTACGGCAGCCTGAGCCAACTAATACAAATTCCAAACAGTTGGCCAAGAGTACAGGTTGAGAGTATCGCAGAGGAAGGGCTCTGAGAGTGGCAAAGCCTGGACCCAAAGCAACAGTTATTGGAGGAGGTGTCGGCATGCTATTCCTCTGACATGATCAAATTTGCCCTCTGAAGGAAAAGACCACTCAGGTTACTGTGCAGGGAGAATGGGTGGTAGGACGGAAGAGCAGAGCAAGGAGACAGAGGGGGCACTGAACACCAGGCAAGATGGCGCTTGACCGAGAGTGGTGGCAATGGAGAATGAAGGCGTGGACCGATCTGAAATAGATTTTGAGATGGAATTGATAGAATTTGCTGATGGATTGGGAGTGGACATGAGAGGGAAGGAGTTGACAAGGATGGTGCTCTGGTTTCTGGCTTGAGCAAGTGAGTCTTTGCAGGAGCTATTTACCAGGAGGGAAAGCAAGAAGAGAAATCAACTGGGTGGCAGATGGTCATTTGCTTTAAGTGAGCTCTCCTTCGGAGAGTGTAAATTTATGGAATGAAGGTTGTAGGAATCTATTCAGTCCTTTCCCCACACCTCTTGCCCACAGATGACTTTTGTATGAACCAGAAATGATGTAGTTGCTTTTTCTACATCAGAACTAGACTGTAGTTTGTCAAGGATGACATCAAGTTTCCCAAGTCCTCTTCAAAGCCCTATCGCTAGTTCTCCCCCTCAACGTATGCCTTTGAAATCTACATTTGGTCTTGTAACTTCTGTATAAGGCATATATTTTCTCATATAATATTTATAACATAAAATTTATCATTTAAACCCTTTTAAGGCGTACAATGCAGTGGCATTAAGTACATTCATAATGTTGTACAACTATGAACATCTAGTTTCAGAACTTTTTTTTTGGGGGGGTGGCGCTGCACAGCTTGTGGGATCTTAGTTTCCCCACCAAGGACTGAACCCGGGCCCCTGGCAGTGAGAGCACAGAGTCCTGGCCACTGGACAGCCGGGAAATTCCCCTAGTTTCAGAACTTTCAATCACCCCAAAAGGAAACCCTACCCATTAAGCAGTCACTCCCCACTCCCCATAACATCTGGCAACCACGAATATGCTTTCTGTCTCTATAGATTTACCTATTCTGGACATTTCATACAAATAGAATCAAATACTATGTGGCCTTTTGTGTCTGACGTTTTCGCTTACCTTAATGTTTTCAAGACTCATCAAGATGTATCATCCGCTGATCCATGTTGTGGCATGTATCATACTTCATTCCTTTTTATAGCTGAATCATATTCCATTGTATGTAGATACCACATTTTGTTTATCCATTCATCAGTTTTTGATCATTTGGATTGTTTTTCCTTTTGGTTATTATGAATAGAGCTTCTGTGGTTGTGTGTGTACAAATTTTGGTTTGGATATCTGTTTTCAGTTCTTTTGGTATATACCTAAGCGTGGAAACACTGGATCGTATGGTAATTCTATGTTTAACTTATTGAGGAATCTGTACAAGGCATTTTGCAGATAACTGTTAGCTCCCATTTTAGAGAGGAGGAAAGGAGGCCCAGAATGACCTTAACCATCATCTGTACATTGTCAACTCTCAGCTCTTTAACTCCTGCCTAAGTGTCCTCCATGGTCTTTACACTCATACATAGGATGCCTGGTGGACGTTTCTACCTGGATATCTCACAGCGCCTCCAGTGCAGTGTGTCTGAAATGGAACACACCATCTCCTTTTCTTCATCCCCAGAACAGCTCAGTTTCCTATTTCCCATCTCAGTGAGTGACACCACCATCCCATCACTTGGCCATCACCTTTGGCCTCGTAAGGGATGGGATGATTATTAACTGTGTGACTGTGGACAAGTTATCAATCTCGCTATGCCTGGTTTCTTTGTCCAGAAAGTGGGATGTAATCTCATTGTGCTGTGTGAGAATCAAGTAGGACCTCTCTGTATTTGTCTCTGTTTCTGTCTCTGTCTCTCTCTCAGCAAGGTGTCTGGCACACACTGTGAGCTCAACACATGTTATTATGACTTTGAACACTTTTTGGGTGAGATGTGTTAGCATCCCGTGGAAATGGTGTCTAAAGGAATGCAGTTGAGGGAAACGGTGAACTTTAACAATGCAGCATCAGCAATACCTCAGTTCTATGGAATCAGAATACTGAGGGGTGAAGCCCAGGAATCGGTGCAGTTAACGAATGCCCCAGGTAATTTTGATGCTTGGCCAAGTTTGGAAACCCATGCATTCAGCTAATTATATTCTGTTAGTAGCAAATGCCTTAAAAACAGATTCATTTCAATCAAACATAAATTTCACTGTTTCCCTCCCTGAATCTAATAAAAGCATCAATCCATGGACCTTCAGATAGGTCTCAGTTTCTTCTTGCTGCTTCTGTTGATCTTGGGCAGCCTTCCCTACCTGTCCCCCACTAGAGTTGTCTTTTATCAAGTTGTGTCTTTGCTCTCAGGGCTGAAAGTGTCTGGATACCATTGGCTATAATGCTGAGTACTTTGTGACTCACCTTGCGCTGTCCTTTGGAAAGCGTTGCTGGTCCCGACCCATCATAGGTTTTATTGTGCAGAGCCTAGGTTCAGAAAACATTAGGGACAGAGGGAGATGTTAACTAGAGTTTCAAGGGGAAAAAAAAGTGTTTCGTGTGCAAATGAGCTTGGAGAACACAGGGTTAAACACAGTGACCCAGGTTCCTTTACTGCAGGACTTCTCAGAGCCTTGAATATGGTAATGAGTGCTGGGTATCCTAATGTGCAAATTGATCTACAACTTCAAGTGACCCAGGCTGGACAGGAGAGAGGCTTCTCAAATGGAAGAGTTTCTGGGTGGTTAGTTTCAACAGCCTGATCTCTTTTGTCAGGGGCAGAAGCAAAACTTAGAGGAAGCTTTCCTGAGGCTCTGTGATGAGGAAGGGATCAACATGGGGAAGTGGTGGTGGTGGTGAGGGGATATTGGGCACTGAGCATGGAGATCTATCCATTGATCCATTTTGATCAATATCCATCAATATCCTTATGCCCTGACTATATGTCTCATTCTCTGGCTCTGAAAAGAGCTACTTTGGCTTCTAGTGAAGGCATGCTAGACCTTCTAATGACCTGGGCACTGGGGCTGCCACCATGCCACCTGCCTCCAGTGCCACATAGATGACTGAGCCCCACTTCCCACCATGTTGAATTGTGTGTACATCTTTCTCTTCCATTATGAACCACTTGAGGGCAGGTCCTATGTCTTATTTTTCTTTCTTCCAACCCACTATCACAGTGCCAGGCACACAGCTTGTGTCCGTCAGTGTTTCCTTGCCTGTGCCTTTTGTAGGCAGGGAAGAGAAAGGAAGCAGGCAGGGAAGAAAGAACTCTTGAGAGGCAAAGCAGCTGGTAAATTCCCAGGGACTGGAGGGAATCAGGAGAGGGTTCGAAGCTCTTGGGGCCGCACAGCCGTTTCTCTCCAGATGGTCACTGCTAGAGAGCACAGCGCACCTAGGCAGAGGGTCAGCTGAGCCCTGGCGCTGGCCCAGCCCAGCTCTGCTCAGCCCTCCCGCCCCCGCCCACTTCTCCTAGCAACACCCCAGTGGGCAGTGGGGATTTGGATGAGGCTCAGCCCTGCCTCAGACACTTTGCAATCTTAGGCCTAATTAAAACACCACGGACGGTTTGAACCCCGCATTAAAATTTGATGAGGAATTGATCAGCCAAGCAAACAGGAAATTTAGCCGTGAGTGAAGGTAATGTTTGCTCAAATGTGTAATGAGGCCCATGGGGAATATTTGTGGGGACCTCAGTCATGTCTGGAGCTATTCCTGCTCTTCAATTTCATCTTCCCCATGTGCCTCTCCCCTTAAAACGTACCAGGATGCTTCCGGAGGGAACAGGAAACCAGAAAAGTTTTGATTTGACTTAAAAGTTCCCTTTGAAAACCTGAGAAAAGCCTCAACAGTGTGCTGTAACAGTAGCATAGGTAGAGCAGAGCTGGGTGGGAGTCTTGGCTTTGTCATTTGTCAGTTGGTGTTCGTATTTTGTGATAATCGATTTTGTAATTAGTCATGGACTACCCACTGTGTGTCAGCTCCATGCTAAACCCTGCAGATAGACTGGTATGCAAAATAGTCATGGTCTTTGCCTCCATGGGGTATGTAGTTGAGTAAGAGAGGCTATGAACCTCAATTTCCCCACTTGTAAAATGGGGGTGGTGTTATCTTATCATGTGGGGTTATGGGATGAATTAAATGAGAGAATATACACAAAACACAAAGGACAAGGCCTGCATATCTTAAGTGTCAAATGAAGATTCCTCTAAACCCTCCCTCCCCATAGCCTGCATGTCAAGTCTTCCAGGGCTTTTTTTTTTTTTGCGGTACACGGGCCTCTCACTGTTGTGGCCTCTCCCGTTGTAGAGCACAGGCTCCGGACGTGCAGGCTCAGCGGCCATGGCTCACGGGCCCAGCCGCTCCGCGGCATGCGGGATCTTCCCGGACTGGGGCACGAACCCATGTCCCCTGCATCGGCAGGAGGGCTCCTAACCACTGCACCACCAGGGAAGCCCTTCCAGGGCTTTTAACCTTTTCTCCTATTCAGTTTTCTACAGATGACCTGACTTGATATTCACTTACTTATATGTTCATCGCTGGGAAGTATAACTGAGATTGAGGATAAAGCAAGTCACAAGACTGATCTACTTACCAGACCTGGGGACTGGTTCAGAAGTTCTACTAGAAAGATCAGATAGAAGGAATTCTTGAGTCATCTGGGATAAGGGGAGTCTCTGATGGAGAAAGTTGCTCCAAAGGTTAGGCAGACAGTCTGGAAGCTTAACACATTCTTTGGACATGCCAAAATACCTTCACCAGGAGAAGAGAGGAGTCTGGAGTGATTTCCCTTCTTTTCAGGCTTTCATGAGGACACTTTACCCTAAGTGTCAGGTCTTTTCCTCTACACATACAATATGTGTAAATACAGCTTTATTGTTACACAGTTGGGATCATATTACATATTGTTTTGTAAATTGTTTTGTTCACTATGTTATTTAATGACTTCCTAATATTCTACAGTATGGATGAACCATATGTTATTTACTCACTTCCCTGTTGTTTTATAGTCAGGTTGTTCCATTTGTTTGCCACCAGAAGTAACTTTATGATGAACGTTTTTGTAAATAAACATTTGTTCACATTTCCAATTATTTCCTTGGGACGAAATCCTTAAGTGGGTATGAATAATTTCAGCATCCTTGATACATATTGCCAAATTACCCTTTAGGAATTTGAACAGATTTATACTCCCACCTGCAGTCTGTGAGAGCCTAATGTGCTCCACTGTCACCAACGTTGAGTTTTCTTTAATCTTTCCAAAGGTAATAGATTACAAATGAAATCACATTATGTCTTAATTTGCATTTCTTTGATTATGGGTAGGCTGAACCTTTTAAATCTTCTTTATTTGCCATTTATAGTTCTTCTTACGTGAACTTTCTCTGTCTGTCCTTGGACTCTGTTTCCCCTGTCTCAGCATTTGTCTTCTTTTTTTTTTTTTTTTTTTTCGGTACGTGGGCCTCTCACTGTTGTGGCCTCTCCCGTTGCGGAGCACAGGCTCCGGATGCTCAGGCCCAGCGGCCATGGCTCATGGGCCCAGCCGCTCCATGGCATGTGGGACCGGGGCACAAACCCGTGTCCCCTGCATCGGAAGGTGGACTCTCAACCACTGCGCCACCAGGGAAGCCCAGCATTTGTCTTCTTATTGCTCTTAAGTGTGTTCCAACCCTTAAGAAACTTAAGGGTATTAACTGTCACTTACGTTGGAAATATTTTTCTCAGTTTGTTGTTGATTTTTAAATTTCTCTAGTTAGGTCTATCAATTTTTTGGAGATTTATTTATCTGCATTTATTCCTAGTGAATTCTGGGATCAGATAAATACTGATTTCAGTTTTCTCCTACAGATTGAATTTAGGACTTTTTGGTGGCTTTGACACAGAGCTCCTTACCTACCTTCAAGGAAAGAAGAGGCCTCATTTATTGGAACAGAGCATCCTCTTTGGATGAGACCACAACTTAGGGAAGGAGGGAAATTGAGCAGCAATGGAGGATAGTTAATCGTCAAGCTCATCCAGTCATCTGGCTCAGTCTGTTGATCTTGGGGTGGTGTGTGTCATACTCTGTCCTTCTGAGCTTATAGTTTCGTCTAAATGTTCATAGCAGCACTATTTACAATAGCCAAGATATAGAAGCAACCTAAATGTCCACTGGCAGATGAATGGATAAAGAAGCTGTGGTGTATATTTATACAATGGAATATTACTCAGCCATACAAAAGAATGAAATAATGCCATTTGCTGCAACATGGATGGACCTAGAGATTATCATACTAAGTGAAGTGAGTCAGACAGAGAAAGACAAATATCATATGATATCACTTATATGTGGAATCTCAAAAAATGATACAGGTGAACTTATTTACAAAACAGAAATAGACTTGCAGATGTTGAAAACAAACTTATGATTACCAAAAGGGAAAGGGAGGAGGAAGGGGTAAATTAGGAGTTTGAGATTAACAGATATACACCACTAATATATAAAATAGATAAAGAACAAGGACCTACCGTATAGCACAGGGAACTGTATGCAATATCTTGTAATAACCTATAATGGAAAAGATTCTAAAAAATATATATATATTTGTATAACTGAATCACTTTTCTGTATACCTGAAATTAATACAACATTGTAAATCAAGTATACTTCAATAAAAATGTAAATCTTTAATCTATTTAAGAGTTCAGTTCATATTTGCAATGAAGCTCTAAAAATATGTGTGCCAGACACTTACCACTGGCTTTACACATAGGTTATATAAGTAACACACACATATATAATGTAATATAATGTAACGTAACATAACATAACATAATATAACATAACATATATTTTGTCTACTTTAAGCCTCACAATAGCCTAATGAGGCAGATAGTGAAATAATTTATAGAACAGGAAACTGAAGCTCAGAGGGGCAAGGTAATTTACGCAAGCTTCACTTTGCTCTGTGTACACCTGAAATTAACACAACATTGTAAATCAACTATACTCCAATAAAAATTTTAAAAAAAAGAACTCTGACTTTGGGATTGACCCAGAATGCTTCTGCATTTGCTAGTCTACTGGGTACAGTCTCAGGAAGGATCTGAGACGCTCCAAACCCCCGCCTGCTTGATTGTGGGGAGGTCAGTCTCTTTTGTGCTCCAGTTTTCCAAATGGCTTGGGGAATTTCTAGAGACACTTACATGTGTTCATAAATCATTTCTGTAGCCATTCTCTCTGTTGCCAGCCAAACTGACAAACCTTGACTTTAGAGCATCTTGTCCTATCTCCCTGAGGGTGTCACCATCAATGGCATTCCCCCGAGTAGCTGTTCCATGCTTGGACTCTAACACTGGATTCTTTTACCTAGTCGTGATGGTATTGCCACTCCTCTGAAATGAGGAGAAGGACATTCTTGTGCTCTGTGATCCCCAGCTGGATGCTTTGGTTGGTTGTACCAGGACTGCAGTCTAATTGCTCTATTGGACCTACCTGTTCCTACTGACTTAGAGTGCATTTTCTTTAACTGCCTAGGTAATAATTGTTCCAAGAGGTGAAAGGGGCAAAAGAACACTTCCTCTTGCTCATTTATGCTTATCCAATGGGTATTGCAAAGCAAAACTGCCTGGGATCCAAATAGTTTATAGTTCTTAGATGTAGAACTTTTTCAGTGGTATTCCTCCTTTTCTTCCTCTCTCTCTCTCTTTCTCTCTCTCTCTCCCTCTCTCTCTCTCACACACACAGTTCCCAACCAAGGTGCTCATACATTGCAAACAACAATTAAGATTTCAAGTTTTGGGCTTCCCTGGTGGCGCAGCGGTTGAGAGTCCGCCTGCCGATGCGGGGGACACGGGTTCATACCCCGGTCCACGAAGATCCCACATGCCGCGGGAGCGGCTGGGCCCGTGAGCCATGGCTGCTGAGCCTGCGTGTCCGGAGCCTGTGCTCGGCAACGGGAGAGGCCACAACAGTGAGAGGTCCGTGTTACACACACACACACACACACAAAATAAAAAAGATTTCAAGTTTTTATTTTACCTTTAAAGTCTTTATTATACCTAAGAAGGTCAACAATAAATCTCTAATATCATCTAATATTTAAATTCCCCAAAAGGTCTTTTATAGCCGTCTTTCTAGACTAGGATTCAATCTACATATTGCACATACTTGGCTGAGGGTTCCAGGTTTTAAAAAACATAAATCGATTTTGCCTCAATTCAGGCAATAGGAAATCTGATGAAGGGATATTTGGGACCTCAGGATTGTTATAGTCCAGACGACCAGACTGGACAAGTGCTCTGCGGACAAATGAATCAGGAAGCTCGGCAGCTACCTTATGGCAAGAACGCCGGTCTGGAGCCCACGTGCTCTGCAGTGCTGAGTGGATTCTATTTATTTCCTTCCACCTCTTCCTTCTTCTCCCAAGACTTGAAGTCCTCAGAGAGGGTGTCAGACTTGTAACCTTAAGTCACTAGCCATACAGGGGCCGGAAGAAATAGGATCATTGCTTTTTGCTTCCCACACGGAAAGTGTTCACCTCTAACCACCCTCCCACCCAGAATGTACACAGCAAGAGGCAGTTCCCTCAAAGGGAACTAGAGGAGGGTAATGAGCACTGGGCAGGTACTGCTCTAGTCGAGGGAGAAGCTGGAATCAGCCTCATACCTGTACATGGAACCAGACTTTCTCCAACCCTTAGACCTTCAAGGCTGCATTGACCTCCTTACTCTAGTGTTCTGCTTCCTTCCCAGCATTCACTCTCCAACTCACGGTTTCTCCCTGCCATCTGACTTTATTCTCATTCACCCTTGTTCATGTTTTTTTTTTTTTTTTTTTTTTTGCGGTACGTGGGCCTCTCACTGTTGTGGCCTCTCCCGTTGCGGAGCAACAGGCTCTGGACGCACAGGCCCAGCGGCCATGGCTCACGGGCCCAGCCGCTCCGCGGCATGTGGGATTTTCCCGGACTGGGGCACGAACCCGCGCCCCTTGCATCGGCAGGCGGACTCCCAATCACTGCGCCATCAGGGAAGCCCCTGTCCATGTTTTTATATCCTTGAGCCTCAAGAAGGGTTGGAGTCTTGGTTCTGATTTTACTGGAGGGCAGGATTCTAGTTCATGTCCTCCTGAGACAAGGACTGGGGTGTGGGCTCCTTCATTTATCTGGATCATGATCCCGGAAAGCACAAGTGAAGAAGTAGGGGAAGCAGGACAGGGAAGGAAGAAAAGCCAAATAAATGGCATGCTAGTGAGTGTAAGGTGAGAGCTGTGGGCAACTGGGGCTCAAACTACTGGGGACCTGCTGAGATACTGTGTGGTATGTACCTTAAAATCCTCCCACTGGACGGTGGGGGGCTGGGACATTTATCCACTGACTTCTATACCCCATCGGTTGAAGGTTGTACATGGGGGCATTTGTGCTTGCAAGAGGTGAATGAGTTCAAGGACTGTTAGATAAAGTCCTTGGGCAGCAGAGAAAAGAGATGCAGGAACAGGCACTGCAGGTGAGGAGTGTCAGGGTCCTGGAAACATCTCCATCTGCCACTGTAGGTAAGCCAGGTAGGTCGAGGGGATGTGGGGCACGGCATCAACAGTATCTGTTAAAGAGGAGGCTCTTCATCCACTATGCAAATTAGTGGCTTCATCACTGCGGGAAGCTGCCTAAATACTGTTACAGAAAATTGATGGAAGACCCCGATATCTTATCAATATCAATATCTTTTAGTTCCAATGGACTCTGCCCACTCCACCTTTTCCCTTTTTTATTACCTGTGTCAAAATCTCTGTCAGAAGCCAAGGTCGGAAATGGGTAGCTTAAAAAGTTCACAGATATTCCTGGAGTCACACATATGCCATGCATTTCTCACTCAATTCTTTTTTTCAGTATTATTAACTATAGTTATCATATTATACATTAGATCCTCAGACCTTATTCATCTTATAACTGGAAGTTTGTACCCTTTTACCAACCTCCCCCATTTCCCCTATCCCCCACCACTGGCAACCATCATTCCACTCTCTGTTTCTATGAGTTTGATTTTTTTTTTTTTTTTAGATTTCACATATAAGTGATAACATGCAGTATTTGTCTTTCTCTGTCTGGCTTATTTCACTCAGCATAGTGTCCTCCAGTTCCATCCATGTTGTCTCAAATGGCAGGATTTCCTTCTTTTTAAGGCTGAATAATATGTCAGTATATTTATAGATATGTTGAATCTATATCTATACCTATATCTGTATCTATCACATTTTCTTTATCCATTCATCCATGCACAGACACTTAACTTGTTTCCATATCTTGGCTATTATAAATAATGCTTCATAAACATAGGACTGCAGGTATCTCTTTTTTTTTTTTAACATTTCTATTGGAGTAATTGCTTTACAATGGTGTGTTAATTTCTGCTTTATAACAAAGTGAATCAGTTATACATATACATATATCCCCATATCTCTTCCCTCTTGCATCTCCCTCCCTCCCACCCTCCCTATCCCACCCTTCTAGCTGGTCACAAAGCACTGAGCTGATCTCCCTGGGCTATGCGGCTGCTTCCCACTAGCTATCTATTTTACATTTGGTAGTGTATATAAGTCCATGCCACTCTCTCACTTCATCTCAGCTTACCCTTCCCCCTCCCCGTGTCTTCAAGTCCATTCTCTAGTAGGTCTGCATCTTTATTCCCTAGGTTCTTGCCGCTAGGTTTTTTTTTTTAGATTCCATATGTATGTGTTAGCATACGGTATTTGTTTTTCTCTTTCTGACTTACTTCACTCTGTATGACAGACTCTAGGTCCATTCACCTCACTACAAATAACTCAATTTTATTTCTTTTTATGGCTGAGTAATATTCCATTGTATATATGTGCCACATCTTCTTTATCCATTCATCTGTCAATGGACACTTAGGTTGCTTCCATGTTCTGGCTATTGTAAATAGAGCTGCATTGAACATTGTGGTACATGACTCTTTTTGAATTATGGTTTTCTCAGGGTATATGCCCAGGAGTGGGTTTGCTGGGTCGTATGGTAGTTCTATTTTTAGTTTTTTAAGGAACCTCCATAGTGTTCTCCATAGTGGCTGTATAAATTGACATTCCCACCCACAGTGTATGAGGGTTCCCTTTTCTCCACACCCTCTCCAGCATTTATTGTTTGTAGATTTTTTAATGATGGCCATTGTGACCAGTGTGAGATGATATCGCATTGTAGTTTTGTTTTTTTTTTTGCGGAATGCGGGCCTCTCACTGTTGTGGTCTCTCCCGTTGCGGAGCACAGGTTCCGGACATGCAGGCTCAGCGGCCACTCACGGGCCCAGCTGCTCCGTGGCATGTGGGATCTTCCCTGACGGGGGAACGAACCCGTGTCCCCTGCATCGGCAGACGGACTCTCAACCACTGTGCCACCAGGGAAGCCCTCGCATTGTAGTTTTGATTTGCATTTCTCTAATGATTAATGATGTTGAGCATTCTTTCATGTGTTTGTTGGCAATCTGTATATCTTCTTTGGAGAAATGTCTGTTTAGGTCTTTTGCCCATTTTTGGATTGGGTTGTTTGTTTTTTTGATATTGAGCTGCATGAGCTGCTTATAAATTTTGGAGATCAATCCTTTGTCAGTTACTTCATTTGCAAATATTTTCTCCCATTCTGAGGGTTGTCTTTCATCTTGTTTATGGTTTCATTTGCTGTACAAAAGTTTTTAAGTTTCATTAGGTCCCATTTGTTTATTTTTGTTTTTATTTCCATTTCTCTAGGAGGTGGGTCAAAAAGGATCTTGCTGTGATTTATGTCATAGAGTGTTCTGCCTATGTTTTCCTCTAAGAGTTTGATAGTTTCTGGCCTTACATTTAGGTCTTTAATCCCTTTTGAGTTTATTTTTGTGTATGGTGTTAGGGAGTGTTCTAATTTCATTCTTTTACATGTAGCTGTCCAGTTTTCCCAGCACCACTTATTGAAGAGGCTGTTTTTTCTCCATTGTATATTCTTGCCTCCTTTATCAAAGATAAGGTGACCATATGTGCATGGGTTTATCTCTGGGCTTTCTATCCTGTTCCATTTACCTATATTTCTGTTTTTGTGCCAGTACCATACTGTCTTGATTACTGTAGCTTTGTAGTGTAGTCTGAAGTCTGGGAGAAGATTGCAGGTATCTTTTTAAGATAATGATTTTGTTACCTTTGGATATATACTCAGAAGTGAGACTGCTGGATCATATAATAGCTCTATTCTTAATTTTTTAGGAGCCTTTATACTGTTTTCCATACTTGCTCAATTCTTTATTTTAGCTCTGTCAGATTAATATATTGCCATAAAAGCTGCTTTCAAATGCAATAATAATCATAAAATAACTGCAACATACAATAGATAATTATATTGTTGAAAAATTACTTTTAGCTATATACCAACATAAGAATACTTATTGATTTCTGTCTACTGTTACTATTAACGTTTCACATCTCCTACCAGCATTCAGGCTGTGGCTAATTGTCAGGATTAGTAGTTAGAAGTCTTTGGATAGTCTTGGAGAGTTTGCCTGAGGCTTGGCGATGGGTGGGCACAGATGAGTAAATTGAATAGAGTTTAGTTTTGTGTTCTCTATATATGCATTAAGGAATTTTGATAGGAACTGCACATGTTTTTGTCAGTGAGGAATTGTTTGACTTGCACTGGTGTTTTTGGATAACTGTTTTCCCATAGTCGACATGCCTTTGCCTTTTTCTTTGTTAGTCTTTGTTGATTAGCCTCTTGCAACAAAAACCTCTTGCATCACTGGAATGCTCCAGTAGAGAGCATTCAGCGTCGTGGCTTGGCTAATTGGTAGGAAAATAGATGATTTTCCACCAAGAATCCCCGCCATGGTTTTGCTCCCCTTCTCAGCAAAGATTTAAGAGGTCATTGGTTTAGAGACTTCTCCAAGGCATTGTTACTTTGACAAGATATACCAGGGTAATTGACTAGTCTGCACTTGGTATCATTATAAATAATTAAAACAAAGCTACATTTATCAAAACAAATGCACCAAGCAGTGTGCCTGTTTTGCTGAACCTCACGTTCAAAGGGATTAGAAAGATTTAGAAATTAACCAAATCTGTCTTTAGACACTGCCCCTGAATGAGTGACTGAATATTGATCTATGTCCTGGAGGAAGTGACATTGTAAACAGCCATGGTTTAATGAACCATGGTGGAGAAGTGGGGCAGCAAAACTGGGTTAGAATTCTAATCCTCTCTTTATAAATGTGCCTTCAAGTAAGCTTGTGCACTTGGGTTTCTGTGTTGATGAGATGGGATAGTAATACCCATCCTTCAGGAGAACTGTAAAGGTGAAATGAGATAATGTATGAGCAAACATTTTGTAAATTCAATAATGGTATGTAGATGTTACATACTTTTGTTGTTAAATATGATCTATAGCCTACTACCCCACTCCCTCTTCCCAGTTTTTCTCTAAGGCAGGATTTCTCAACCTCAGCACTATTGACATTTGGAGATGGATAACTTTGTTGTGAAAGGTGTCCTGTGAATTTCAGGATGTTCAGCAGCATCCCTGGTCTCTATCCACTAGATTCCAGTAGCGTCATCTTGGTCATGACAACCAAAAATTTCTCTAGACATTGCCATATGTCCGAGGGGGACAAAATAGGTCTTGGTTGAGGACCGCTGCTCTCAGAGTAGAGGAATTGCTGTACAGTTCCTAGAAATTCTTTCGACCTTGCTTCTTTACTAGCTAGTGGCATCTCTATACGTTAAAAATGCTTGCAGTCATTCTTTTCAATTCTCTTTTACTCCATGTTGCTGGGTGGATGTATGTCAGCTCAGTATAAGTTACACTGTGGTAACAAACACTCCCCACAATCTCAGTAGCTTAAAATAACAACTCTTTATTTCTTTTTCACCTTGAATGTACATTTCATGTTAGATATGGTTCTCTTCCACATTGTCTACACTTTGGGATCCAGGCTGATGAAGAAGCCGTCACGGGGGAATGTGACATTGTCAGTCTGTGCCAGAGGGAAAGGAAAGACATGGTGGATCAGGAACTGGCTCCTACAGATTCTATTCAGAAGTGACACTGATTACTCCTGCCCATATTTCATTGGCCAAGGCAAGTCAAATGGCCACTCTTGATTTCAACAACACAGGGTTAAATAATCTCCTCCCAGGGAGGGGCAGCACAGGTTACATGACCAAATACAATCACAGTGGGAGGGGGATATATAATTCTCCCCTAGGAAGGACAGGGAATATTTTGAAGAATACTATAATCTACCACATTGGGATTTAGGCATGTGTGCAGCTGATAACCAAGGGTTACTTTGGATCCTCTTTGCTTTTGCTCACATTTATGGCTCCTGTGGGAACTTCACTGAGGAAGCCTTCTAAGGGTTTCAGGCACAGAGGGGGCTAGAGCGATCTGCAGAGTGTTACAGCATGCCTGGTTGAAAAGTCAAGCAGTAGGTTCGTCATTTACTTGGTGTGTTAATATAATGACAGTCACCTGGGTGGGATGATTTTGTCACTTAACTGATGGAGACTGTCTATTGCTTAACCATCCAGCATTACCTGTCTCCCCAGTGGCACAGATGGAATGTGTAAGACATTGCATCCCCCTCGTAGTGGGACTACAGAAATGAACTTCACAGTGGGACTGAGTGTCACATTACATGGGAACTGAGGGTTTCCAAACCTGGATGCATGAGCTAAATTGGCCTCTTCATGACATGGCGTTGGTCAGATATTGGGGCAAACACAGTCACGTTTTATGATTTACAAAGCATTTAGTTGTCTACAGTCTTCCCTGGAAGTGCTTCTTCCTCTCTGTCCACCTAGAGAACTCCTATTCATCCTTCAAGAGCCCATTCAGATGTGAACTCTGTGGTCTTTCCCTGACTGCCTCTCTATAATATAGAACTGTTTGCTCCATCCTCTGCGTTCTTCCAACGACACCCTTTTCTAATGGTCTGTGAATTCACAAGGCAAAGGGATTGCTTTGCTAGTCTTTGTATCCCAGGAACTCGCCATGTTGCCTGGCACTGGGTATGCACATAGGAATGTGGCTGGTTTACTGGACAGCTTACTTTAATTCTTATGACTATACAAGGAAATGGGGATTTAGAGAAATTTATTCACTTGCGGCAAGTCTCACAGCTGCCGAGGGATGTCAAGGACATAAACTCATCTATCCTCATGACCACTTCTTTCCTCTGCATCAATGTCTGCAGGACTGACTATCAGTGTGTGGGGTGATGGTGGATATGGAATCTCAGGGCACTTGGTTTTCCTTTTGCTTTCTAGGTAAGCTTGAGTCATTTAGGGGGTGATTTTAGCCTTTTACAGGAGACAGTGGCTGGATGCAGTTTTAGTTGTTGTAAAGCACTGGGTGATACAACTGTGAACAAGAGCTCAGTTTCTGGTGTCAGAAAGACCAAGGTTTGAATCCCAGTTCTTCCATATTAACTGTGTGGCTTTAGGTGAGTTACTTAACCACTTTGTGCCCCAGTTTCTTCATTTGTGAAAATAGAAATCATAATAGTACCCAACTCGTTAGGTTATTTTTAAGGATTACATGAAATAATGCATGTAAAAGATTTTAACACATTGCCAGGCATGTAGTAAACACTAAATAATTGTTATTTCTACTTCTCAAAGGTAGTATATTCTATTTTGTCTTGATATGTCAGGTCCTTCCTTTGTGGCGGGTCTTGTCTACCATGTGCTGATGTCACAAAGAATCCTTAAAATAACAGTAACAACTGCATGATTAATATCACTTCTGGAGTGCCTGGTTCATTTCAGGCATCATCCATTGGTCAGCATCAATAAAGCATCAAACGGTAATCAATTACAAACATTATGTCATTTAATCTTTATATAGCTGTGTTAGGCGGACCTCTTTCCCCCCATTTTACAGAAGAGAAAACAGACTCAGAGTGGATAATTAACTGAGGGATTTAGGGGAAGCAGGGTATGCACAGATATCTGGGGGTGGAAGCAGAGAACCCCAGTGCAGCCTGTCCTTGCTGTGTCATCCTCAGAAGAGGAAGGAAGAGGGCCATCCCCCTGGGTACCAGGGGCTCGTGTTTTCTTTACTCTATTTTAGCTGTTTAAGGAAAAGAACAAGATATTTTCCCAAGTGATTCTCCAGGGAAGTGGGGAGCTCCTGAAGGTCAGGGGACCAAGGTCAAGAAGCTTTGGGAGCTGGTCTGCAGAGTGTGACATGACTCCTGAGCATCAGTTCCCTTCTGGGAAGGGGGAGGGCAGTTCTAAGGGGCAAAGAAGTTCAGGAGCCACCAGAGGGAGCAGAATCTTGTTCTGCCTCCTCCATCAACCAGACAACTGACTGGTAATTAACAAGCCCAGAGCCAGACTGAGTCTTCATGCTGGCAAAGCAGGAGCAGAAAAGTAAAAAAAATTCACTCAGTTGTCCATGTGGGTCCACCCAATACAGAAATAAAGCAAAGACCCATATTTAGTGTCCATTATGTGCCTTGCTTTTTCCTGACCCAATTTCCTGAATTTTCTTAATAACCCAATAACCCTAGGAGCTAGGAACTGTGGTGAACATGACAGCCAGGGCCTTGAGATTCTGAGAGGTGAAGTCACTTGCTAAGATCACACAGCTTAGTAAGTAGTAGAAGTGGTCTGTGACCCTCTGGAGTCTGAGCTCTCACCCACCATGCATCAGAGGTGGTCTAACGGGGCTCCCTGTCCTTTCTCCACTCCAGGTTCCACAGGTAGACACCAGCAGAGTCTTTGGAGGCCAAGTGACAAATCTGAGATGCCTGGGGGGGTTTGAGAAGGCTGATGACCTTGATTCAGCCTTTCTGGTGCTGGTGGAAGTGTTCCTGGCTCTTGGCTTTGCAAATGCCAAAAGACCACTGGGTTTCCATCAATTCTACTTGTTTCAAGAGAGGTCACTGCACACCTGATTTTAAAAATGTCTTCTGAGGGACTTCCCTGTTGGTCCCCTGGGTATGACTCCGTGTTCTCAAAGCAGGGTGCCCGGGTTTGATCCCTGGTCGGGGAACCACATCCCGCATGCATGCCGCAACTGTGAGTCCGCATGCCGCAACTAAGACCTGGTGCAGCCTAAATTAAAAGAAAAAGAAATGTCTTCTGAGTTTATGCCACTGTGAGTGAATGCTTAGCTGACAAACAGCCCCAGAGCCAGATGAGACCGGATAGTCTCTGGGTCGCCAGTGCAGGCCATGGGCAGAATTACAAGCAGAAGCCCTTCATCACCAGGCATATCTCAATTTGTCCTACATGGTCTTCTTTCTCTGGTGAATCACTTACACAGGGCCTTTTCATACTTCACTGTGCGTAAATCACCAGGATCTTGTTACAATGCAGATTCTGATTCAGTGGATCTGGTTTGCTAACAAGCTCTCCAGTGATACTGATGCTGGGTGCATGTACCACACTTTGCATAACAAAGTTTAGGCCAGCATTTCCATATTGATCTCCACTGAACCCTAGTGTCCAGCGAGATGCCATATTACTAAGCCAAGTAAGTTTGGGAAATGTTAGGTTAAACAAATTTAAATGAACTTCTTGGCTGCAGGACTTGTCAGAACCTTTATTAAGTTAATGTGTACCTGTCTCTCCAAGACGTGGATTTGCATATGCATTTTCCCAACCTTATTTTACCAAGAAACCCTCATCTTCACCCAACCCCTCCAGCCAGGAGTACCTATTCATTAGCATTTTTTTAACATCTTTATTGGAGTATAATTGCTTTACTATGGTGTGTTAGTTTCTGCTTTATAACAGAGTGAATCAGCCATTCGTATACATATATCCCCAGCATTCTTTATCGCACAGTTTAGACATCACGGCTCCGGGCTTCCTCATTCTGGAAGCTTTTTGCTCTCCACACCAATGTATTTTCTTCTGTGCTTCCTCTTCCTCTAGCCTCTGCGTGTGTTTCCTTTCCTAGGCTGGAGATAATTCATGAAAGCAAATCTCCCACTCCCTGTCTCGCTCTTCTGATACACCTTTCCACCTCCTGACACCCTGACTAAAAGACACCATCAATATTTCATAAACTCACAGTGACACACTTATTTTAATGTGGTCCACTGAGAGCCAGAGATTGATTGGTCCCTCAGAAGTGTGACACGTTTCAATGCAGGATATTCATGGTGTGTTTTAGTGCCTACATTAGTCAGAGAAGAGCAGAGCCCGGATTTATCATCGTTAGGACTTTCTCCGTATCTGTTCTCTTCTAGCCACTGGCAGCAACCCTCTGAAAGCTCACTATTGATGGGTTTTGTGTCTTTAAATGTGCTGGCCAGGGAGGTGGGAGGCTTGGGTTTCTATCAAATTGAGCCTAGCTTGCTGGGTTTTTGCATGTTTGTAACCTGTATTTGGTAACGCCAACTCGCATTCTTTGGGTTTTCACTCATGAGGACATTGGAGGAAGAGGGCTAATCTCCTTGATTCCTGAAGGGTACTTGTGATTGGACGATGCGGCAGCGAGGTATGGGGGCTATTCTGCCAGCTGTCACTTTGCAATCCTGCTCCCCTGGCTGGGGAGATCATAATAAGACACCCCAGGGTGGAGACCTCCACATCCAGGTTCCTGATGCTGGAAGACTTCTTGAGGCCTAAAGAATTTTTTCTCTGTAGTTCAGGACAGGCCCAGTGCAGAGCCAAGACTGTCTTCAAATTTAGGAAACCCCTTGCTCCCAGATTAAATAATAATTTTCATAATGGCAGGCAACATTTATTGAGCACTTACAATGTGCCAGGTACAGTGGGATATGCATGACAGATGCAGTCTTTTCTCACAAAAACCCTGGGAGGAAGATATTATTGTTATTATTATTCCCATTTTACAGACAAGGAAACTAAGGAAACTTAGAGGGTTTAAGCAACTGGCTAAAGTCACTGCATCTGGTAAGCAGTGCAGTAAAAATAAAGCCCAGGACTACCTGACTTCAGACCTTGACTCTTAGCCACTTAGCGTTTTAGATACAGCAACCCAGGAAAACTACTGCTATTGGATTGATATGCTCTGTTCAAGATAGTCTTGCTTAATCATTAAAGCAGAAGACAAGGCCTCTCTTCAGCAATATTCTTGGACTAATTTGATTTTCCACATGACTTTCAGAGTAAATAAGGTATTGTTCTTTTAAATTACCCCCGTTTCTCATTAAGTCAGATCTCCCCAAATTAATATGAATTAATAGGATCCTACTGTATTGCCACATCACCAAAAATTGCGTAAACTCATGTACAGCAAACTTGCCTTCCACAAACATTTCCTTGGCACCTACCTGGTCACGGGCCCTACCCGGAAGGAGTTTCTGTTCTAGCAAAGGAGACAGGTGTGTACACAGCTGGCCACGCACAAAGGCAGACTGTGATGAGATGGAAGGATGGCTTGTGATGGGAAAGCTGGCAAGAGACCAGTTAACTCTCACTGGATACTTTTTCTGGGAACTTCTTCTGGTCAGGCATCAATTGTGCTGGACTTGGAAAGATAAAAAAAATATTTCGAGAAGCAGAGCTGGGTCTGAGGACGTTCTATTCAGGGGTGTTGTAAACAGAGATATAGTGATATGGAAGTGGTATGGAAACATACCGTGTATGTAAGGGACATATAACTTGAATGACTGGAAAATTAGAGAGAAACCCTTTGAGTTTATGCTTCCTTCTTGTAGGAATAAACGTCATGATGCAGTTTCTCCCCCTGTGTGGATGAGAATGCATTAAGCAAAATGACTGTGAAAAAATTTTTAGTTGCACTTGGCTTCCATTAGAAAGTCAAAGATATATATCTGTGGGAGGGAGGAAAAATTCCTCCAGCAGATGATATTGAAGTATATTTACGAGAAAGAAGTAGAGGAAGCAAGCAGTTAATCCTGGCGATTGGAAAGAGCAACCATCTCCGCTCACTGGGATGGGTGGGTCCCTTAACTGTCACCTTCCCGTGGTATCATTTTATAGGGATTTTGCCAACTCTAGGGTTTTTCCTGAGCAAATGTCACCACCTATTGCCCTGGACAATAGTTTCATTGATATTCAGGAAACTTTTGACTTCATATTTGCAAGACCTAGAAATTAGTTTCATCTTTTGCCAGGATATTGCCCTGAAAGCCAGCTCACTACAACTCTGAATACCTGAGAATTCTTTCTGTTCTCTCTTTTTGGAAGGAAGGAATGAAGGTCAAGAGTACCAGTTTCTGTCCAGACTTTACTATAAAAGCCAAAAAATTATGGCCATTTCTAAGGGAGGGTTTCTTATTGGGTGGTCTGCAGGTGACCTGCGTCATAGTCACCTGGGGTATTTATGGAAATAGATTCCTAGGCCCCTCTTAAGAACAATAGAATTCAAATCTCTGGGAATGGGGCCCAGAAATCTGTATTAACAAAAAATACAACAAAACTACTCAGAAATTCTAAAGCCCAGGAATGCCATGCATGACTGGGCAGGTTTGCCTTGCATAGCACTGGGGGTGCCATCCACATCAGGGTCAGTGGGACAGGGACTCCCTAGATTTGTGCAGTGCAGAAACTGCACAGCCGTTCAAGGCACATTACACTGCAGAATCGCTCTGGTAGGGGTTGGCACGTATCAAGTCCAAACCAACTGATTCTCCCTCTCCATCTATACGCCAGGTCAGCGATCTCTGCGCCCAGAGTACAGCGGCCACCGAGACCTTGCACAAGCCTCATTCTCCAAAGGAAGACCCAGTCAGAGTCTTCATCTGCAGCAAATGGTCAGGTAGGTTTAGGTGTTTTGGTAATGAAATGGTAAATGAAATGTATTAATGCTTATCAAATCCTGTTGCCCAGGGCCTGGCACATATTAGATATTTAATAAATGTTAGTTTCAATCTCTTTCCCCCTTGCCTAGGATTTCTGTTAATTGGATTTTATCCTATAAATCCTGACTCATAGACTGGCCTTCAGTGTTGTGATCTATAGTCACAGCCAGACTCTGACCCATAATCTCCCAAGACCTCAGTTTCTAGAAAATGAGTGAATTAACCCATTTTGATTGTGCAGAACTTTGAATTTTATTTTAACATAGCATTAGACACACATAGAGCTATGGGAACAAAATTCCAAATTGAAGTTAAACTTCTCCCAGCAGTGACTTCCTCAGCCATATGGAGTTCTGGGGTATTATGTTAGCTACTGGTGCTGTGGACTTCCTCTGTGTTTTGAGCTCTCTGGCATCCTGGCCCTGAGTCACTGCTGGGCTCGCAGTTTGAATTCAGCAACTCATGCAAGATTTGTATTCTACTATCTGTCTCTGAAATTGCTAATAAGCCTGAGAATCTTCAATGCCAAGTTTGGAAGTTTTGCCCAATTCTCTGTTTTGTCTGGTTGACAAAACTCAGCCAGAAGCAATGTGGAAGAGGGACTGTAGGGCCAGAAGACCTGTATTTGAATCATGGCCCATCACTTACTGGCTGTGCAATCTTGGATAAGTTACTTAAACTCTCTGAGGCTTGGTTTTTTCATCTGAAATGGGGATAAGCACGTTCACCACATCTGATGGATGGGATGCAATGTGCTAACATATATGGAACGAACAGCGCAGTGATCAACATGGTCATTCATTTACTTAAAAAATGTGAGGGACTACAATGGGTCAGTCTTGTATTAAACATGGAAAATATAATGGGAGCAAGGTCCACAGGGCTGCTATAGTCACAGATCTTAGAGTTCACTAGGAGAGACCGAAAATAAAAAGTCAGCAAATAGTCTCAGAGTAATATATGCCAAGAGGGAAGTTGGGCCTATCCTAGATTGGATTATCAGGAAAGCTTCTGGGAGGAGGTAGCATTCGATCTGAGACCCAGATGATGAGAATACATGAAAAAGACAGACAGGCACAAAGCAGAGGACGAGCATTTCAGATGGTGAGAGCAGCATGTGCAAAGGCCCCGAGGCAGGGACAAGTATGGTGTATTGGAAGATATGAAAGAATGCTATGACATAAGATGAAGTCAGTAGATAAGGAAAGGGATTTATATTCTATTCTTAGTGCAGTTGAAAGTTGGAGCAGAGTTAATTCTACTTTTCCTCTTCCATTCTATGAACCCAGCTGCTTGATTCATACTTTTACCAGTTAAGAATGTGTTTAGCTGCAAGTAATGGAAATATAACTAACTTGTCTTCAAAAAGCAAGAGTATGATTTTCTCACATAATATCTTTAGAGATATGAAGATGCTGGTCAACAATGTCATGTCCTCCCTGTGATTTTCTTGGCTTTTGCCTCATGGTCACACAATGGTTGCCACAGCTCCAAGCATTACATCCTCACGCTATGTTTAGAGGCAAGAAGCATGGGGAAGTGTGAGAGCAGATAGTTCCTCTTCAAACACCCCTTTTTCACAAGGTCAGAGAAAACTTTCCCCAGCAGAGTTCCCTATGTCATATTGGTTAGTGTGGAGTGATATCCTGGGATCAAAGGACCTTCACCTGGTATTTGAATAAAGTTGGGTGTTTTTTTTTTTTGCAGAAAAGAAGTGTGGGGTTGGGAACTATAGTGATTGCCACATGCCACATATTCCCACCTACCTCCCTGAGTGAAGGCCACAGAATTTTAAATTTTGACTCCAACTAGGGTCAGCAGCTCTCAAAGATGTCTTCAGTCTCCTTGGAAGCTTCTTTTGGATTTTCACATTTTCCTCTGGCACCATCGCAGGCCACTTGTCCCCTGCTGCTCTTTAGCAAGTCGAAGGCACGGAATTTAATTAAAAGCAAAACTTGACATAAGTGTTTTTAATTGTAATAGAAAAATGCTGCCTGCTTTATAAAGGTGACAGTTTGCAAACACAAGTGTGAACGTCTTCCTACTTCACTTGTCAGCAGCCCCGTCATGCAGTGGCAGGGTGGTGCCAGGAGATGGATCTGGTGTGAATGACTTGTCCTGACAGTGAAGGATGCAGCCTGAGTTTCTCCTGAGGCGTGCCAGCCGACACCTGTCATCAGGTACACTTAGCTAATGAGATTCAGGGGGCAGCTTCCGGTACCACCCTTCCACCTGCTTTCAGGCCTGCCTGGAAGAGAGATGTAGTTCTCGGCTCATCCTGGAGAACTGGGGCACCCAGGACACACTGCGGAGGCCAGACTATCTTTCCTCCAGGCCTGAGTCTTGTTGTGAGGCAAACTGTTCATTCAGTTGCCAGGATGTTTTACAACATCTGTGTATTTAAAGGTCGATCAGCTGGCTGGGGGCTGTATTTGCATTTTTTTTTTGGACGTTGGACCAGTGTAGATTCAGCCGTGGTGTACTCATGGGTGGCCACTGGATCTTCTAGAGAGGAGGTTGTGTCTCTCTCAATCTCGTTTTGAAGAGACAAGTTTAGAGTGCCAGGTGTGGGCAGATGTCCAGCTGCACATGGGCCTCTGCTGATGGGTGGCTGTACTGAAAGGAACATAGAATCTTTGATTTTTTTTCAAGATTTCTTTTTTACTGAAATGAGATGATGGCATTAGTACTCCAACACAAATGGTAGTGATAGACACCAAATGTGGTATAGACTGTCCAAGTTTCTCAAAGGTTTGAGGCCAACGCTTTGATCATACACTTAGAAGTGTGATGAGAGCAGGTTGTAAAGGCGTCTTTCATCTGTTGACTTACCCATCATTGATGGAGGAGGGGCTAGTCCTGACCTAGTGACAGGCATAGGGAGGCTTAGGGCGTCCATGATGACAGCCTTACTGGGACCCACAGAGCCCCCCGCTCCTTGAAGAAGTTCATTAACAGTGCCAGACAGCCCCCATATTTAGGTCCACAGATGATGAGTTGTCCGGGTGTTCCAGGGCTGGCTGGCTCAAGCCAGGAGCTGCAGGAAGGCTGTATAGAGAGGGTGAAGAGCAAACATTCAAGGTTCTGAGGGCTGTGGGAGGCCTGGATAGCAGGGTCCATCTCTAGCAGCCTGAGCCTGACTCCCTGTTTTACTCTGTCCACTTCTGTTCTCTGTAGCTGGGAAAAGGAGGGTTTCCTTGGTCCACGTAGTTCTCCCGACGTGCTACCAGCTTATAGGCTGGGTTGTATTTCAGAAGAGTTGCTACAAGGGAAACTCAGCCTGTAAGTCAAGCACTTTAGTTCTCCAGGCGTGAAGAACAGCACTCTTTATCTCTGGCCGTGCCCGGCTTTGTGAGCTGTGTCTAATGGCCGCAGGAGAAAATATACCATGGCACTGTCAGAGTGGTCCCCAGACTCTTGTAAGTGGGAGGTCCCCTGTCTGGAAATGCAGAAAAGGCTGGAGTCAATCTTGACCTGTGATATGTTAGTCTTGACCTGTGATATGTTTGCCTTGAAACAAATGTCTTAAAATAATCATTCAATATTAAACAGAACAAAACAAAACAAATCCCAGAAAGGAAAAACCCAAAAAAACCAAAATCCCTACCAGATTTTGAGAGTGTTAAATCAGACACTGCATGAACAGAACTTACTTAGCCTAGTGCTCATTCCACATTAAGGACTCAACGAACATTAGATGTTATTCCTAGTAAATCATTTTGCCATATATATTTCAGGCACAGTGCCATCATTCTTCCCATCCCATGCCAGCCTAAATCCATATTGCTGGCATCTGCCCTGGTCCATTTTTCTTTGCTGTCTTGCACAGCAGCTCAGGAATCATCCATCCGCACATACTCCCTCCCCTGCCCGTATTTAGGGTAGGTATCCCACCTGTGCCCCTATGGGGAAGGTTTGAATATCACCAAAGAATGCATTTGCCTGGCTGATTCTCATTTATTCTTTTAGCTTCAGCTTAAGCTTCACCTCTTCCAGGAAACATTCCTGAGAAGCATCCTCCTTTCTGCTTCAAGCCATTTTTTAAAAGCCCTGGTATATGAAATATTGTATTTGCCAAAGGGGACAGCAGCAATATTTCCCATCCCTAATGTTCCTTTACAATGTGGCTTTGTCACTCTTCCTAGTGGTGGGGTTTGTGTCCTCTCTTCTTGAACCTGGGTGGACCTTTGTGATGATCATGGCCAAGAAAATAGTGAGGAAGTCGTGCTGTGTGGCTTCTGAGACTGAACTATAAAGATGCCATGAAGCTTCTGCCTCGCTCTCTTGGGACGCTCACTCTAAGAACCCAGCTGCTATGCTGAGAGGGAGCCCAAAGGAGTGTCATGGTGAGAGGCCACATGGAGAGGTTCCAGCCAACAGCCCGGCTGGGGTCCAAAGGGACAGTAAATATCAACAACAAGTCATGTGAAGGAAATGCCTCCAAATGAGAGGTCAGCAAAGGCTTCCTGTAAAAGGCTGGGTAATAAATATTTTTGGCTTTGAGGGCCATACAGTTTCTGTTGCACCTACTTAATTTTTCTGCTACCATTCAAAAACAGCTATAGACAATACATAAGTAGATGGACAGGGCCAGATTTGGCTCGTGGACTATAATTTGCCAACCCAGCTCTAGATTGAAACACTCTCATCCTTTTAGCTATCCCAGCTGAGCTCCTGCTGGAATTCCTGACCTACAGAATCCACAAGCATAATGAAATTGTTGCTTTGTGTTGCAACGTTTTTGGGATGGTTTGTACGTAGCAATAGTACCTGGATCTACGTTATTTTATAATTATCTGTTATAAAATAACATCTACGTTATTTTATAATTATCTGTTACCGTGTCTGTGTCTCCTTCTAGCTTCCGAGCCCCTCAAAGGTAGATACCCAATCTTATTACTCTTCTTCCTTCTCCTCTTCTTCAGCAGATCTAGTACTGAGTGCCAGAAGTTGTGTCAAATACTTTACCGGAATTGTCATCTTTGGTCTTCCCAATAGTATTGCATCTTTGTTTTACAGATAAAAAAATGAGTCTCCATTACGTTAGTAAATTGTCCAAGGTCACTTGGAACCACGGTCGTCTCAATTCCAGGGTCCAGGATTTTAACCATAATGTCATTTCACCTTAATATTTGTTGTATGAAGTAGAAGTCAAAATGCTTGAGAGGCATCCACTAGATCGTAAAGACACTTGATCTGGAGGTCACAATTTTCCTGTCCTCACTCCACTCCCAGTGCTTTGCAGAGGTCTTGGGGCACAGTGGCCGCACAGTAATTTTTGGTTGGGTGAATGAATGAGTGGGTAACTAGCGCACATTAGCTTTCTCTTTTGGTTGATGTCAGATCCAGCTGGCCTGAGTGGAGGACGTCTTCTGGTAGACCGTTTACTCCAGTGAATGAATGTTGTATAGAGATGGTTGGTGTCCTGTTCCTATCCCGTTGGTCTACTCCAGCCTCCTGTTTCTCTCTGCCTGAAGTAGTGACTTGGCTTGAAATTGGGGCTGGTCAGAAGTGCAGGGGAGTCAATGCCCCAGGAACAACCCGCAACCAATGAGGGACGGGAGTTGGTGGATAAATACCCCACCCTAGTAGGACAGCTCTGAGGTGTGCTCACAGCAGTCTCTCCTAGGGCCCCCAATGGGATAAGCCTCATTTGCATTGTTCATCAGCACAATCTTTGTTGCCTTCCCTCCCTTTTTAATCTTACTTTCCCAACTCTCACAGTATTTTTGGAAATCATCTCCCAAATTGATAACTTGCACCCAAGTCCTAGGTTTAAGATTTGCTTAAAACACTATTTACAATAGCCAGGACATGGAAGCAACCTAAGTGTCCACCAACAGATGAATGGATAAAGAAGATGTGGCACATATATACAATGGAATATTACTCAGCCATAAAAAGAAATGAAATTGAGTTATTTGTAATGAGGTGGATGGACCTAGAGACTGTCATACAGAGTGAAGTAAGTCAGAAAGAGAAAAACAAATACTGTATGCTAACACATATATGTGGAATCTAATAAAGAAATGGTTCTGAAGAACTTAGGGGCAGGACAGGAATAAAGACGCAGATGTAGAGAATGGACTTGAGGACACGGGGAGGGGGAAGGGTAAGCTGGGATGAAGTGAGAGAGTGACATGGGCATATATACACTTCCAAATGTCAAATAGATAGCTAGTGGGAAGCAGCCTCATGGCACAGGGAGATCAGCTCGGTGCTTTGTGTCCACCTGGAGGGGTGGGATATGTAGGGTGGGAGGGAGATGCAAGAAGGAGGAGAAATGGGGATATATGTATATGTATAGCTGATTCACTTTGTTATCCAGCAGAAACTAACACACCATTGTAAAGCAATTATACTCCAATAAAGATATTAAAAAAAAAAAAAAGAACCAAGTGAGGAAAATAAAAGTCTCTGTGAAGGAAAATAATTCAGCTATCTTATCATTAATACTGGTCCCTAGAAGACTGGGGAAGCACTGCAGAACCTTGCAAGCATCAATGATTTCGTAGCCGTAGTTCAAGATCTACCCAAAGTATCAATCGTTCATGAGGCCAAAATAATATTTGTACATGAAAGGACTTACAAAACTTTAATACCCACAGACCCCTGAGATTGATTTTTATCAGAAAACAGTAACTAGAGTATTAAATATCGATTAAATGCATTAATATGTAAAATATTTTATCTAGCATTTGTAGAACGTGCCCTGAGATGTGAGTATTGTACATTCTTATAGCAATAAAATATAATTTTGCTAAAAAAAAAAGGATAAAACATTTGCTTGAAAGCAAACCTAAGGCATTTTCATAGAGGGAAAGTGAAAGAAACTAGGACAGGTGTCTATTGTGGATGGTGTAAAACGTGGTACATATTCTAGGACACGTGTGCATAAGACAGATTTGCATCAAAAAGTCTGACCGTGCAGAAACATAATTATTGGTGATATTTTCATGGATATAGTTTCCTTACCTTTGAATATATATAGTAACTGGAAATAGGCTAACCAAGATTTGCTTATTATTTTAATCAATAAATAAGAACGATTTGTAATCAGCATATCAATTGTGTTTAAGTAATTGGTGCTTCTGAAATCCTTGAGGGAGATTTGGAATGGTGCTATCTTGGGTGGTTTTAATCATCTCCCCCCAATCTTGCTGCCACCATAACTTTCTATCAAACCTCTTCTTTATGGATCAAACCAGGATGCACTGGAGTCCAGCCCCAGCCTGGTTCTGTTGACTCCACGTTAGCCGGAGGGGGAGGAGGGACACATTCCAGATCTTGGGGATTAGTTGGAGCTCCTGGCCTAGCATGTGAGGAGTCCAAGTGTTGTCCTAGGTATTCTGTTGGAAATTATTTTTGGAGAATATTTGTGGCCTAGACTGTAGGTGCATTCCTCCAGAGAATATCTGTGTATGATTCTGCCATGTCCCTGGAGACACTACCAGTTTGGGGTCGCTGTGCTCTAAGTGTATGGCTTATAGCTTTTTTTTGACTACTGGAAGATTTACTTTGAGTTGCAAAATCACTGGGAAGCTGGCTCATGGTACCACTTTTCTAGAACTCTTTAACCACTCCTGCTCTGCTCAGTGCTGATCAACTTTTTATTCAGGTCTTCTGGGGGTAGTGGGGGTTGGCAGAGGGGAGAGTTTTCTTTTGCTTCACCCTTTCGTGGACAGTGTAGACCTTTGGGGTCTCAAAGTGATGGAGGAGGGTTTCCTAATAGACTCACAACTTTGAGTGAACTTTGGGCTTTGTATTCTGCCTCATATATTCCATGAGGCTGTGAAAATGGAAGCTCGAATTGTCCAGGTTTGGCACTTACCCTCAGGGCAAAAGCCTCTTAGGTATTCCACACCAGTATGCAGCCCAACCTTCCCTTAGATTTCGGCCTGATAGTTCCTTTCACAATTTTAGGAAGATTTACAAAATATATTATATTATATGCTAGGCCAAAATATATTGACCCAGTTATTGTTAGCAGGGAGGCCAATTCCAATACTCAGCTATATTACAAGAAATTGATTTTTGCCCCAAGGATTTTCCGTGGAGCTGCTCTCAGGAAGCATTACTTGGAGAAGATTCTCGAATGTAAGGGTATGGGGTCTCTAAACCTACCTCACCCATCACAGCTTTGGACATTAGTCTGCTGGTGACCCCATTTACATGAAACCAAAGAAAGATCAGCCGGTCAGGGGGTCACATACCATTGTCCTGTGGATAAACAGGGATTGGAACAAGTTTGATTTGTCTTAGAAAAGAAGGCTGAAGTCCTGATTTAGTGAAAATATTCTGTGATGGCTCACTGTTTGTTAGCTCTGCCTTCCTTACTCTGGGAACAAAAGCGTTTCCAATTCTTTCTTAATGAGAGATAGGGTTAGTATGGAAAGTTCTACCCTATCTCCCAGGGGTTGACTGGACCTTTTCTATTCTACTTGCATTTAGGAGGATTCCCATGGACAACTCAGCCACCCCCAATTCATTCATTCACCCATCCATCCATCCATATGACAAATGGGGCCATAGTAGAGGCCCTTTTTGAGACAAACTCAAAGAGGAAACTAAAAGGGGACAGCTCACATATTAATGTCTCCCCTGAAGGATTCAAGGTATCAGTATGTCCCTTCACAAACTTCTCCCTGGGCCAAGTGTTGAATCCAACATACTGTCATTATCATAAGCAAATTATTAAGAAAATATATTTTGTATAAACATGACAGTGAAAGACAAGATTGTGTGAGATGAGTGGATAGATGCTTAAATAAGGTAATTTGACCACTGCTAATTTTATAGGATTCCAATGGGGAAAGACATTTTTCTCCCCTTCCATGTTTCATTGCATCTTCCACTGGAGGAAGGGAGGTACTAGAATAATGCCTTTCATGAGTGAGGCCCTATATGAGAGTAGTCTAGGCTGTACCTCAATGATAAGTAAAACCCCAGATCTCAACGTAATGTAATAAAGGTTTATTTCTGATTTATGCAAAGTCCAGTGATGGAGTTCCTGGTCTGTGTATTTCCTAAGCAGCTTTCTTTGAAGTATGACTCAGGGACTCAGGATCCTGCTATTTTCAGATGCTACCATTCTAAACATTATCAACCAATTTGAACTAATTGACATTTATTTATAGAACACTCTATCCAATAATAGCAGAAATCACATTCTTTTCAAGTACACATGGAATATTTACCAAGATAGACTATATTTTGAGCCATTAAACTCATCTAAAAATCTCAATAAATTTAAAAGAATTCAAGTCATACATAATATTGTCTCTGACCACAATGGAATTAATTAGAAATCTCTAACAGAAAGATCTTTGCAAAATCCCCAAATATTTATAGTAAATACTGTACTTCTTAAACCATGGATTGAAGAATGAAGTAAGTAAATATTTTTAACAAAACGGAAATTAAAACACAACACAACACATAGAAACTTGAGCAACGAGGTTAAAGCTGTATTTGGGGGGGACATTTACAGTACTAAAAATGTATATTAGGAAAGAAGAAACAACTCAAATCAATGACCTCGGTTTCCACCTTAAGAATCTAGAAAAGAAAGAGCAAATTTAACCCAAAGTAAGCAGATGAAAGGAAATAATAAAGTTCAGAGTGGGCATGAATTAAATAGAAAACAGAAAAACAAACAGGAGAACGCTGAAACCTGAATAGCCTTATATTTATTAAAGAAATTGAATTTGTATTTAAAAACTTTTCCATAAAGAAAACTCCAGGCCCAGATGGCTTCACTGGTAAATTTTATTGAGCATTTAAAGAAGAAATAATGCCAATTCTACACAAACTTTTCCAGAAAATTGAAGGACTTGTATATTTTCCTCAAGATACCTGCTCTCACCACTTAACATTGTACTGAGGGTTCTGGCCAGTGCAATTAGTCAAGAAGGAATATAAGGCATCTGAATTGGAAAGGAAGGTATAAAATGGTCTTTATTCACAGATGACATGTTGTTTATATAGAAAACATCATGAAATCTAAAAACTATTAGAACTAACACGTGCATTTAGTAAGTTTTCAGGATACAAAATCAATATCTAAAAGTCAATTGTATTTGTATATATTAGCAATGAATAATTGTAAATTGAAAAACAGTATCATCTACAAAAGCCTGAAAATATGAAATATTTATGGATAAATCTGATAAAATATGTGGAGGATCTATATATTGAACTACAAAATATTGCTCAGAGAAATAAAATCTAAATAAAAGGAGTGATATAACTTGTTCATGGGTCAGAAGGCTCAATATTATTAAAAAGTCAATTTCCCCCAAATTAATCTATAGACTTAACACAGTTCTGATCAAAATGGACATAATGACTCTAAAATTTACATGGAAATGCTAAGGATATAGTATAGCCAAAATAACTTTGAAAAAGAAGAACAAAATTTGAGGACTTACAACTACCTGATTTCAAGATTTATGATAGTGCTATAGTAATCAAACTAGTAAGTCCTGACACCAAGATAGATAAATACATAAAGGTAACACAATGTGAGAGTCCAGAAGTACACACACGTACATATATGGACAAGTGATGTTTGACAAAGGTGTAGGTAATTCAATGGAGAAAGGATAGTCTTTTAAACAAATGGTGATAAGGCATATCCATATGCAAAAATTATAAACCTTGATCCATATCTCTATCATACACAAAATTTTTATCAAAGTGGATTATGTATCTAAATATAAAACGTGAAACACTAAAACTTCTAGAGGGAAAGAGGAGAAAATCTTTGTGACTATGAGTTAGGCAAAGATTTCTTAGATAAGACACCAAAAGCATGGTCCATAGAAGAGCAAATGGATACATGGCACTTCCTCAAAATTAAAAACATCTAATCTTCAAAAGACACTGTCAAGGGAATGAAAAGACAAGCCACAAATGAAGATAAAAGCTTTGCAAACCATGTAAATGCTAAAGGACTTGCATGCAGGATATATAAAGAACTCTCTAAGCTTTACATTAAGAACACGAACACCCAACAAAAAATGAGCAAAAGGCTTGAATAGAGACTTCACCAAGGAAGATACATGGATGGCAAATAAGCACATGAAAAGGTGCTCAACATCATCAGTCATAAGGAAAACTGCAATTTAAAACCATAAGAGGATACAGCTACATACCAATGAGAGTGTTTAAAATTAAAAAGACTGATAACATGAGTGTTGGTAGGGACGCAGAGCAACTGGAACTCTCATACATTGCCTGTGTTAGTGAAAATGGTGCGTCCACTTTAAATCACTGTTTGGCAGTTTCTTAAAAAATTAAACAAACACCTACCATATGATCTAGATATTCTATTCCTAGGTATTTAACCAAGACTTGAACAGAAATGTTCATAGCTGGTTTATTCATAGAAGTCTCAAACCAGAAGCAATTCAAGTGTTCATCAACAGGTGAATGAGTAACAAATCATGGTATAGCCATATGTGGAATACTGCTCAGCAATAAAAAGGAATGAATTATTGTTATATATAACAACAAAAATGAATCTCAAAATATTTAGAAGTTAAAGAAGCCAGACCCCAAAAGAGTCACACAGTATAATTCCATTTACATAAAATTCTAAAAAGTGCAAACTAGCCTATAGAAAGGAAAGTAGATCTGTGGTTGCCTAGTGATAGAAGCAGAAGAGATGCAGAAAGAGGCAAGAGGAAGGATTACAAAGGCGCATAAAGAAATGTTTTGGGGTGATGGATATGTTCATTTGATTGAGGTGATGCTTTCACAGGTGTATACAGATATCAAAACTTACCAAATTGTACGTTTTAAATATGAATATATGCAGTTTATTGTATGCCAATTATATGTTAGTAAAGCCATTAAGCATAGGAACTCTGGCTGCTTGTTTGGGAAGAGACTATAGGTGACAACCATCAAAGAAACCTATTAGGAGGCCACTGCAGTAGTCCAGGCGAGAGATGATGGTGGTTTGGACCAAGCTTTTAGTGGGGAATGTGGTTATTTGAGCAGAGATAAAATTCCAGATTTGTTGGATGTGAGCTGCCATGGTAAAAGGTATCAAAGCTTGGGTTGCCATTTCCTGTGATGAAGATGGCTTTGGGAGCTGAAATAAATTTCCCTGTCATGCTGCCAACAGGGGACTGTGCCAGGAACGAAGCCCACATTGACCAAGCTCCATGGAGGTCCTGGAGAGTGAGGGTTCCCTCCCTTTTCTCTATCTGTGATTCCTGGGATGAGGAGGGACAGAGAGTGGGGTTCACACATTGACTGAATGCTATGGGAGAAGTATGTGGGGTGTGTGTGTGTCTGTGTGGGTGTGATGGGCAGAAGCACATCTTTCTAGGACCAGGCAGGGGTCTGGGAGTTTCATCCTGTGTCTTGCTCTCAGCTATGAGTGAATCTGGCACTGAAGGCTCCTGCTTACTTGAAAGGTGTGGGCCCTGTGGCCCTGATTCATACGGAGCTTCCTTGGATCCTTGGGAGAAGACAAGACAGGCTGGGGAAGGCGAGGAGGGGGACTGAGCAGATGAACCAAGTAGATAAACTCATTGCAGGCCTGAAATGTTGAAGGTAGAGTCTTAAGGACCCTCTTCCCCTCCCCAACCTCAAACCCTGCTCCACCCACCAGACCCTGAACTTTATGAGTGTGAGCACTTGGGGGTGTGGGTGTGGTACCCAGGAGTGTCCCTGTGTGTGCCCGTGTAGGCTAACCGACTCATTCAGATTTGCCTGGGGCCATCCGGGTTTTATTCCAGGAAACCTCTCAGCCCTGGAAAATGTGGAAGGTTTTCACCCTGCCTGTGCGCATGGATGTGTGTGTGTGTGTGTGTGTGTGTGTGAGTTCTTGCATCTGTGCAAGTGGGTAGAGCTACCTGAAGCAGGATCTGTCAAGTGTGTGAATCCACAGGTGAGGTGTCTCTGGGACTCTGTGGATATCTAAATGCGGATTGATTTGTCCCTTCCCCCATGCCCTTCTGCACTTCCAGAAAGGATCTGAGGAGGCTCTGCATGATGGTCTCTCTGCTAAGAGGCAGTGTTTCAGTGGTTTACAGCATGGATGCATCTAGGCTCAAATGCCACTTCTGCCACTATTGGCTGTGTGACCTTGGACAAGCAACTTGGCCAAGGTCTTTCTGGATCATTTTTCTTAACGTCAAATGGATATAAGGACCCTTTAACAGGAGCATAAATGAGACATCTAGAGGGACTGCCACGTGGTAAGCTCTCAGTCAGTGGTGTCATTGCTATCATTGTTCTTGTTGGTTTGGTGTGTGTGGCTGAGTGCACTCTTATGAAGTGTGTGTACAAGTGTGTGAATGTGGGTGTACACGCATGTGCTTGAGCATGTATGTGAGTGTGTGTATATAAATGTGCATGCGTGTGACTGTATACATGTGATTGCATGAGCACTTGTGCATGCATGTGTGGATATGTACTTCTGTGTATGCATGTGAGTCAGTGTGCATGCACACGTGTGTGAGAGGGCATGTATGTGAGTGTGTATCTTCTTGTGCACAGCATGAGGGAACTTTCAGGGTGGCCCCTGAGTCAAGAGGGTTAGCTGGGGAGAGGTGGGGGGGTGAGGAGAGGAGGCTCCTGAAACCACCACATCCCGTTGCACCGGCAGTGATGCCCTCAGCAACCAGAGGCGCTTTGGCTCCAGTTCTCAGCGATGTGCTTTGCGTTGCGTTGGATTCTGTGTTGTACAACCTGCCTTATTAGATATGTACTGTGCCTCTATGAATCTTTAATGTGAAGCACTTAGTGAGGAGTCCATAATCCTCTCAATTGAGCTGTGTAAAGGAGGTGGCTGGAGAGATGAACGCTTTCCTCAGAGGCTGCAGCAAGGAGGGGCTACTGGGGGGCCGGAGTGGAAGGTTTCCACAGACAGAGGGAGGATGTTCCCAGGGGTGGAGGGAGGAGGTTCCCACAGACAGAGGGAGGAGGTTCCCAGGGATGGAGGGAGGAGGTTCCCACAGACAGAGGGAAGGAGGTTCCTACAGACAGAGGGAGGAGGTTCCCAGGGATGGAGGGAGGAGGTTCCCACAGACGGAGGGAGGGAGGTTCCCACAGGTGGAGGGCTGCAGTTTCCACAGAACCATGGGGAGTGGGTGGTTAAAAGCTATCAAGGCTGCAGGGTCTGGTTTAGGTGTTACTCTTGTGAAGAGGTTGACACTGAAAAGAGGGAGGATCCTTGTGCTTTACTGGCATCTGGTCAGGTTGGCATGACGAGATGGGAGGCCCTGGGAGGTATGGCACATAGTTGGACTGGAATGGTTTTCTTGGAGCCAAAGCCCTGGGGCTCCCTTAGCTCAAGTTGTAGACTGGCTGCACTTGCTGGCTGCCTGCAAGCTGTCACTGGAGAATCTCCCCGCACTGGCTGCCCAAGGTTCCCATGTCTGTTTTTCCTGCTGCCATATTGATCGGATCAGGGAGCACCTGCTAAGGCTTGCTCCTTGGTTGCAGATAAGACGACCAGTTGTGTCCTCTCTGACAAATTTAACTTAGAGATGTAGACGCAGGTTTTGGTGGTGCCAGGCATTTGAGTTGAAAGTTCACGTCCAGTTGGGGCGGGAGTCAGTGTCTTGACAACCTAACTTATTCGAATTATTAGGTGGGGGCTGTGGCAGAAGACATACAGTGGGCGAAGCCAGTCTGAAAGAGGAGGATAAAGCAGACTGTAGAGAAAAGTGGAGCTTGAGGTCAGAGACAGAAAGAGACAGAGGAATAGAGAAAAGGGGTAAACATTTCCCTCCTCTGTTACCTGGAGCTGGTTTGATGTTCAGGGTCCTTCCAGGGCTGAGATTCTGGCTCTTGGGCACCCAGTCTTTGCTGAGACAGGCACAGGACAGACATTCTCTCTTTGGATCCTCTCCACAGTCCTGTGTTATGGTTTCTGTTTTATAGTTGAGGAAACTGAGGCTCCCATGGGTGACAAGTGCCCAAGCACACACTTGGAAGGATGCAGAGGCAAGGCTGAACTCCACTTTCCTGACTCCCCACTCTGTAACCACATTGGCCTGTGACAGCCCAGTCCTGCCTTGGAATCCTTGGACTTGCTGTCCCTTTGCTTTGTCCCTTTGTCAAAACCCTTTTTCTTAACGTCTGCATGGCTGGCTGCTTCTGATCCTTTAGCTCTCAGCTTAGTGCCACTTCCTTAAGAAAGCTCTCCTGGCCACCCAGTCTAAAGTAGCCGCCCCACCCTATTATCCTGTAGTCGAGCCCCTTGGAGTTGCCGTGGCTGGTGTTTATTTGTTTGTTAATTTTGTCCACATCGCGTTTATCACAACTTGTAATTTTCTAATTTGTGCAATGATTCTATCATTCATGTCTTCCTTCTCTTCTCAACTGTAAGCTCTATGAAGACAGAAGTGACCTGCATTTTCACTGTGAAATACCCATGCCTGGCTCAGAACTTGGCATAGAGGTGGTGTTTGATAAGTACTTGTTGAATGCCTGCTGGAGTCTTCATTTATCCTATGAAGAAATGGAAGTATGAAAAGATTAAGAAATTTGCCAAGGTTTCTGAGAAGACAAATAGTTGGGGCAAGGGTCGAACCAGGTTCTTATCCAAATTAAGTCCATGCTTTTCCTTCACTATCATGCTGCAAAACTGATTACTCCTTTGTGAAACATGTCTTTTCTCTGGGCTGGAAGCTGTGGCAGAAAAGGTTGCCTCTTGTCGGCTTGAGCTGTGAGCCTGTCCCTGCCCTTTACCCTCTGCCATGAGCCACAGTGGTGAGAAGCAAGACCAGGGGTCAGGACAACTGGAATCAAGACCCAGCCCTGCACTAATTTGCCGTGGGAACTTAGGTAGGTCAATTTCCTGTGTGATCTTGCTTCCTTGGGTAATGATTAATTTTATGTGTTGACTTGAAGTGTGTTTTACATGAGATTAACATTTAAATAGGGGAATTTTGGGTAAAGCAGATTGCCCTCCATACTATGGGTGGGTCTCATCTAATCAGTTGAAGGCCTGACTAGCACAAAAGGAGATGATTTCCTGAGCAAGGGGGAATTCTCCAGCAGACAGCCTGTGGACTTCATCTGCGTCATCGGCTCTCCCAGGTCTTCAGCCTGCTGGCCCACCCACACTGCAGATTCAGAATTGCCAGCCTGCATGAGCCAATTCCTTATAATAAATCTCTTTCTGTGTGTGTACACACATCCTATCGGCTGCATCTCTCTGGAGAACCCTGACTAATATACCCTGCCAGCCATGTGGCTGAGGCCCCAGAGCACTCTGTGTTAAGACAGAGACTCAGTGTCAGGGGCATCCAGGTGTCAAATGAGCTCCTCACTGCCTCCCCTCTCAGCCACCATATTCCACTGTCATAACTATCAAGGTTCCTTGTTTGCAAAACACAGGTGGGTGTGAGCACCTGAGATGTTGGGGAAGGATGTCAAAGGCCAGAGGTGAAGTAAAACCGATGATTAGGACACCACTGGCTTTATGCACTCAGGACATGTCCCTCTGGAAGTGGGCTGGGGGAAATTTCTATTCTTGGAGGCAAGAGATCAGGCACTGGATGGGTGTGGGAAGTGAGGGGTGGGAGGGTCTGGTGCCTTGGTACACTGGGCTGGAGGTTAGTGGCAGGGGAGAGCACTTGCTGTGTGGGCATGGGGGGGGTTCCTTCCTTCCTGTCCCCACCATCCAAGGACAGTGGGGAGCATGGTGGCCACTCCTGGTCTGACTCCCTATACCATGGCACAGCTATGGTGCAGGAGGCCCCAGGGAGGGGGGCGGAAGAGGCCACCAAAGAGGAGGTGCCTGGAGAGCCATCATGCTGTGCTTCCCCCAAGCAGCCCAAGCACACGCAATTATAAGACAGTGGGCAGATGACAGAGTTAGTTAATGTAACAAGCCCTTTAAGCATTTAGCCACATTCGAGTGTTTAATCAGCTGTGTAAAGTGCAATATCTATCTTTCAATTTTATGCCATTAGGGGAGACAAGATTTTGATTAGGTACTTAATCTGTGCATGGAAAAAACAGGCCCACAGCAAGCCTGTGATGGGGAGGGAAAGGGACATTGGGCGGGGGATTCGATAAAGGGGAAAGACAGAAATTTAACATAAAAGAGAATTAGTGCAGCTCCTTTCAATTTAGTGCCCAGGCTTTATGGCCTAATCAATTAGAGGCCTGGCTGGGGCTGCTGGGAAGTGGCTCGGCTGGGCTGCAGGCTCAACCGTATTAATTCCCTTCATTACATGGAGGTCAGGCTGAGGGCTTTGCAGGGGCTTTGCAAGGCGTGGGTCACTTCTCGGGCATCAGCTAAGGAAACAGGGGGAGGAGGTGGAAGGGTGCCAGGCTGGACAGGACACTCTGGGCCCCTGGGAGGGTGGGGCTGGGTGGGCCCTGGGAGGTGTAGGGCGGTAGTCAGCCCTCCAGTCCTGGAGCGGGAGGGGCCTGGGTTTGCAAGCTGGCTTTGTGACCTGTGGGCTGTGTGATCTGGGGAACATTGCTTGCCCTCTCTGCTGCAATGTCCTGCAGAACCACAACTGTGGGCACCCCCAAGGGCTCCGTGAAGAGAAAAAGAGAAAATGGCAGGCTGAGGGTTTAGCATGGTGTGTGGCACAGTGTGGACATTCACTCAGGGTTAGCTACTGTTATTGTTATTATTACCTTTATTTCTAATATTGTTATAAATGTCACCAGAGGTAAAATGTTAACAGAGGCACATACTTTAGCTGCCACATCCACCAAAACCTCTGTTTAGTCAGCGTTCACTTTATACACCAAGCAACACGCTAGGGCCCCTCTCGACTACTAAAAGTAGTTTTCCAAGATTGGTGCCACTGCCTGCAGGTAAAGAGGAGGACACAGAGGCACAGAGAGGTAAACAGCCTGCCCAATGTCACATAGCATCAGAGACTCCAGAATCAACACTTGGGCCTTTCCTGTCATGGGCACTCACCTCCCCTCTGACACGGCAGCGTTAAGTGGGACTGAATTCCACGAATGCTGAGGTCACGAGGAGAAGGGTGGCACCTCTAAATGTACCCAAAGGACACTTGATCTCAACAGAATACATTCCAGTTACTGAGAAAATTGTAGAAATATGCCCAAGGGTAGGCCAGTGGTCTTTACAGAATGATGGAGACCGGGAGACTCCAGGGATGAGTTGGTACACCGCAGGTTTTCTGAAAGGTGAAGAAGCCCATGGTCCCTGAGGGAGACAGGGGTAAAATGGAAACGAGCACTTGGGTGGCTTCTTTTTGGTCCCACAGTGTCCCCAGAGGCATCTGGGCAGGACCTGGGGGCCCCGAGAACCAAGCAGAAACCATTGGAGCTGGGAGTGAGCTGGGCATGGGGTCTGCTGAAGTTCTAGAGTGAACTGAAGGAACGGCACTGGAGGAAGCAGGGACCACTGGAACCAGTAGACAGCCTGGTTTATAGAACGTTCTTCTTCAACAGCTACGGGCAGGAGGAGGGGGCGTGAGGTAAGGTTTATCGGACACCTACTGGCTGACTACTTACTCAGTAGCTGTGGGACTTTTAGGGTAGATTACTCAACCTTCCTCTGCCAATCTCTTCGGTTGTAACCCAGGGGTGTTCATGGCTCCTACCTCACAGGCTGGTGGTAAGCATAGCATGAGTTGACATATGTAAACTGCGAAGAATTGTGAGCGGCATGGACCAGGCCTTTGGGAACTATTAGCTATGATTATTACTGGCTATTATCACTTTTTGAAAGTGATGTGGCACTGACTGAACAGGTGAAAAGTTGAAGTTCAGAGAGTTTCAATGACTGGTCCAAGACCACATAGCTGGGTATGATAGGGATGAGACTGTTGCCTTGATTTCTAAATAGTTGCTTCTAAAGGCCTTTCTTCCCACACTGCTGATTTGACAGCAAATAGTCTGGCCAAGTAAATCTAAACTCCAGCAGGGCATTTGGGAAGTAAGTTCATTCAACATATGTTTGTTCAGCACCTAATATGTGCTGTGTACTACAAGCCCTGTGAAGGCAGGAATCACATGCCACGGTCCCTGACGCTGAGTAATCACTTAACATCTATTTGTAGAATGAATCAATGAATGAATGAATGGTGTACTGTGCCCTTGAGGAGAGAGTGGAGAAATGTGAATTATATGATTTTCCTGTTAGTTGGAGTCCTAATCGGCAACACAATAGAGTTGGAAAGAGAAATGACAAACTCTGGGTTGGAATTCTTGCTGGTTGGAGTGAATTTTTTTTTTAATTTAATTTAATTTATTTTTTTATACAGCAGGTTCTTATTAGTTGTTCATTTTATACATATTAGTGTATATATGTCAATCCCAATCTACCAGTTCAGCCCACCTCACATCCGTCCCCCTGCCACTTTCCCCCCTTGGTGTCCATACGTTTGTTCTCTACATCTGTGTCTCTATTTCTGGAGTCAGTTTTATTCACAGTAGTATAATAGGTTCACAGCAAACATTTGTCAGATGACTAAAGAAATGGATGGATGAGTGAAAGAGATGGCCTTGCGGTACCATTACAGATGGGCAGTGGAGAGCTTTTGCATGCTAGGACTTCAAAAGCTCTCTTCAAGGGGCAGTACAGGGTTGAGTCTTCCAAAATAAAATGTGACACATAAAAATGTCAGCCATGGCACTTGGGTGCTGAAAATTAGCTATACGAACACAAGCTTGGGTGAGGAAGACAACTTGCCCTTCTGGATTCCACAGTCACGTGGACTAAAGGTAGGTAACATTTTCAGTAAAGGGCCAGATGGTCAATATTTTAGGCTTTGAGGACCCTACTGTCTCCATTGCAACTACTCAACTCTGCCACTGCAGTGTGAGGACAGCCGTAGACAATATATAAGCACATGAACGTGGCTGTTTCCAATAAAACTATAAAATCAGCCAGCCAGCGGCTTTGGCCCACGGCGGTTGTTCACCCATGCCTGATTTAGAGGGTGTATCCCTGGGAAGTCATTTTTCTGCATGCAGCTTCATGCCCAAATGAATGAACCTTGCTTCTCAGCCGCTGCAACCCCATTGTACAGAGGAGAAGACCGGTAGGTAGGCAGAGTCTGCTCTAGAGCTGGACTTTGGAGGCTGTTGTTCCAGATGTGGCGAAAAATATCAGTCACCACTTATGGGACACTTCGATGTCTCACACTTAACTTGCATTATCCCATGGAGCTTCCTCAGCGACCCAGGGATGCAGGGCCTATTACACTTCCCAACTGTACAAGTTGAATACACCGAGGCTCAAGGAGGTTCAGTGACTTACCTAAGGTCACCCAGCTAAGGATTTAACATGTCTTTATTTAAGAAGCTTTCTTGAGTATCCCTTCTATTTCAGACTCTTCTGGAGCTGGGGATACAGCAGATGCCTGACCTCAGTGTGCTTCCATTATACTTGAGAATGGTGGATAATACATGTACTAAGTGAATAAACAATACAGGAGATTAGAGGGGATGAGACCTATCAGTCAGGACAGGCTCAAAGCTACAAAGCTTCATGGCTTCAAACAAGGTTTAGCAGACTATGGCCCATGGTCCAAAGGCTGCCCATTGTCTGCTTTTGTAGATCGGCTTTTACTGGATCACCGTCATGTCCATCTGTTTATGTATTGTCTGTGCTGCTTTCATGCTACAGTGGCTGAGTCGAGTAGCTGCAATAGGAACCATCTGGTTCTCAAAGCCCCAAAAGTGTGTGACCCCTGGCTTAAAACAACGAAGTTTTATTTCTTGCCCATGCTTCGTGTCCTTCTGGGTCAGCCTGGGAGCACTGCTTATCAGTCATTCAGGGACCCAGGGCAGGGGGTACCCACAATTTTGAGTGTACGTAAGGGAAGAGAGGGTTCTGGAGGGTCTTGTGTGAACAATTAAATGCCTGGCTCAGAAGTGACACTTGTTATTTCTGCTCAAAATGTATCGGCCCCACTCAACAGGAGGAGTCCAGCTTGGGCATAGACCCAGGAGGTGGAGAACTGGAGATGTTTGGTGGGTGAGCTGCTCTGACCACAAGTGCAATGGGAAATTAATGATCATGGTAAGCTGGAGGGGAGTACCTGGGGCCTTTCACTTCTTTTTTTAAAAAAATTATTGAAGTATAGTTGATTTACAATGTTGTGTTAATTTCTTCTGTAGAGCAAAGTAACTCAGTTTTATATATATGTATTTTTTTTCTCTTTCATATTCTTTTCCATTATGGTCTGTCAGTCACAGGACATTGAATATAGTTCCCTGTGCTCTACAGTAGGACCTTGTTGTCTATCCATCCTATATACAATAGTTCGCCTTTGCTAATCCCAAACTTCCAATCCATCCCCCCTGCCCCAACCCTTGGCAACCACAAGTCTGTTCTCTATGTTTGTGAGTCACTTCTAAATAACACAACCTGGAGGGGATGGAAGAGAACTCAGCTGGCCTTTGAGCCCAGGTCTGTACATCTTGAGAGAA
Source organism: Pseudorca crassidens (assembly GCF_039906515.1). Taxonomy (NCBI): domain Eukaryota; kingdom Metazoa; phylum Chordata; class Mammalia; order Artiodactyla; family Delphinidae; genus Pseudorca; species Pseudorca crassidens. The sequence goes on from NC_090310.1 coordinate 68,958,363, forward strand.
AGTTCTCTCAACCTCTATGCTCTGTGGCTGCACCCTCCATAGCCCATGGAAAGTGGGTGCTGGGAAGGGCACTGGATAGTCAGATCAGGGAGTGTGTCCCCTTGTGAACTCCAGCCTCTTGACTCCATCCGGGGGTTTCATCTCAACCCCACAGTGCTCGTAGCTGGGCGGTCTTTGCTGGCCAGTCCTGGAAAAGATGGGCTGGGGGAGGAGGGTGAGAGGCTGTCTCCATGTGGCTGAGCTCCGTAACGCACTACATTAACGTTATTAATAACCCTCTCAGCCTTTATTGAAAAGATGCTCTCTGCGTCTGAATTTGCCACTATGGCAACCCATTTATTAAGGCTGTAAGAGCCGGAGTTGCTTCAGACCATATTTATTACCATGATTTGCAGAGGGAAGGCTCTGATCCTGGGGCTGGGGCAACTGGGGGAGAGGACGTGTTGTTGCTGAGAGGAAAGGTCTGGGCTCACCTCGCCGGGAGGTCAGCGGGGGATGCGCTTTCTCTCTCTCCCGATTAGATTAGGACTCACAGGGCAGGCGGGGAGTTTGGGGCTGAACACAGCGGCCATCCCTTCTCTGTGTACGTGTAGGGTGCTGTGCATGGCACCTGGTGTCCTCTGGGGGTGCACCCCAGGGGGCAGGTGAGGCAGGCATCGTTGGTCTCAATATGCACACAAGGACAGCAAGAAGCCACGGGTGTCCCCAAGGTCACAGAGCTAGTGGTCAAGTGGGAGCAGTGGTGGCCCCAAAGTCATGGGCTCATTTTTCTATAAAAATCTGATCTAACTTTATTTGGGACTCTCTTCCTCTTTTTTCCCAATACTATATAACAAACTGTTTAACATCGGAAAAAGAAATCCACAGTGATAGCGCCACCACCACCCCTACCTCAATAAGCTAAGAGATTTCTATTCATTAACATGAATAGACTGTTCCAGGACTGTTGAATTCTCACAACATTCTCACGTGGATATTATTATTGTCTTCATGTTACAGATGAGGAAATTGAGAACTGGAGAGATGAGAGTACGTGTCTAAACCCACACAGGGAGGAAATGGGCCAGCTGGGACTTGAAGCCAGTTTTGTCTGATTCCAAAGTGTGTTCTTATTCCTGATAATACATCACCTTCTTTCTTCCCGTTGTCCCCATTTTCAGAGGCCAGAAGAGGGTTGTGTTCACACACGTGGACATTGTCTTCTCTAGTAACTCTTCCTTTGGGTCCAGGCTTTGTCTCTCTCAGAGTCCTTCCTCTGGAATATTCTCATTATGCACACCTGGCCAGCTGCTTGGGATTTATATTAGTTTATTCGGGCTGCCATGACAAATTACTAGAGACTGGGGGGCTTCAACAACAGATATTTATTTTCTCACAGTTCTAGAGACCAGAAGTCCAAGATCAAGGTGTTGGCAGGGCTGGTTTCTTCTGAGGCCTCTCACCTTGGCTTGTAGACGGCTGTCTTCTCCCTGTGTCCTCAGGTGGTCTTCCCATTGTGTGTCTGTGTCCTAACCTCCTCCTCTTATAAGGACACTGTCATATTGGATTAGGACCTCTCCTAATGACCTTATTCAACCTTAATCACCTCTTTAAGACCCTTTCTCCAAATAGGGCCACATTCTAAGGTACTGGGGGTTAGAATTTCAACATGTGAATTTTGAGGGAAACACAATTCAGCCCATAACAGGGTTCAAGGACAACTTCCTGGCATCTGAAGTTCTCTCGGATCATCGTAGAGCATCTGTGTAGTTCTACAATGGAGGCACCCCCAGCAGCTGGCTTCCATTTTCCCTGAGAGCTCCCCATCCCCCAGGCCTCCCCTGCTGGAACCACGGTCATGTTGGTTCCACTTCAGAGCTGCATTGTCAGAAGGGCAGGAACCATCTAGGATTTCCAAGGCAGGGTCTTCTCCTCTGCTCCAGGGCACTCTTACCCCCATGGTTACCCCTTCCTTCACACTCTTCCTGCTATTGACCCTTGAAGATGTGCTAGTAGGCGTAGCTGGAATCTTCTGGCCCAGGATGCTTCTGCTTCTCTAGTATGGTGTTTTGCTTTTTATCTCTGCCCCCTTCCCATGGCTGACTGTGTCCTTCCTTTACTCCCTCTTTCTTTCCTTTCATTATTTTTCTCTCTCTTTTTCCCTCCCTCCTTTTTTCTTCCTTTCTCTTGACCTTCCTCATCTGCCAGTCTCTGTACACCTGCTCCATGTTGGGCATGGTGCTAGGTGCTGGATTCTATGGTGAGCCCAAACCAAACACCTACAGCAGAGGTAGATGCAAAACTGGAACCTTCTGAGGCGGGCCATGTTCTCATACTGCGTCCCCCAATGATCTCATCTTATAAAGCTGTAGTCTAATCATCAAAGCCAGGTAACTGACACTGGTACCATACTATTAAGTAAACTACAGACCTTATTTGGATTTTACCAGTTTATATGCACGTGCATGCATGTGTGTGTGCGTGTATGTAGTTCCAAATGATTGACTTTTAAGTTTTGAAAGGTGTAAGACAAAAATGTTTAGGAAACGTCCTTGCCAAGCCAGTGCCTTCTATCCCAAATGCACAAAGAGCTCCTGGGTTGGAGAGAAAATTAGAGAGAAATCGTGGGAGTTAGAGGTAAGGCTTTGCTCCAAAAAGGACAGTCTAGGGCACCCTTTAATGTCTTTCCCTTGGATGATTGGGCAGCTTTCTGTTGAATCCCATCTCCATTCTTTCCCACGGCTCTTCAATCCATTCCCAGCTATAGCTGCCAGATTTGCTTATGGTCCATATTCAGTTGTTCTATGAGACTCTTGGTGTCCCTTTCCCCATCCCCCCTGGAAAAGTGAAGTGTAGACATCTCAGGTCAGATGTCTAGTATGACCCCCAGCCAACCTGATCACCCGTGTCATTCTTGTGTCTTCCTTTCCAGCTCCACTGTGACACATTCTACCACTGGTGCCTGTGTTCATCTGTTTCCCTCCATCTGGAAAACTCCTTTTCTCCAATTCTATATGTGCAAATCTTACCCACCTTCAGGGTCTCTGTACAGTCTCCCCCTCCTCCTAAAGTGTGAAATCATTCAGGTTGTAGCTCAATTGTTCCCCTAAGAGAAGTCTTCCTACTCCAACTCCACTCCTCTTTGTCCTTGCTTATTTCCTCATTACACTCTCAGTGTCTGGAAGGACTCTGTTGGTTTACTCGTTTTCTGTCTTCCCAGTGGCATGAGAGTTCTGAGAGACTGGGATCCCGTTTGTCTTGGTCTCTGCTGTCACCCCAGCACCTGGAACAGAGCGAGGCACTGAGTAAGCGGTATTTGTGACACACTGGTTCACACACACATGTAGTAGTTATTTTTAGTTAGAATCATGATAACGATATGACAATAATAACAAAGTTTTCAACTGGGGTAGCCTCGCTCTCCTTTGAACTCTACAACTCTTTGTCTTGGCTTTTGATGTAGATCACTCGATGTCATGGTCATGGTTACCTTTGTGTGGGTGTATCTTCATACGGAGAAACCCTTGACAACCTCATCTTACTCATCTCTGGATCTCCTTTGGCTCCTAGTCTAGGAGTTGGCATGTGGAAAGCTGTCATGGTGAATATTCTCAATGAACAGACATTTGGATGCTTGGGAAAGGGCTGCTATCATTGCTCCTATTGCTTTGATTCAGTGCCCTGATCCACACCAGTAGCACGTGGATTGGGGAGTCAAGCATCCTCCCATCTCTCTTCCCCCACCCCACCCATGCACTCTTCGCCTCTCTGTCTCTAACTCTCCGGGCTCTTAGGACAATAAAACCCATAAAGCTCTCTCCCGTGTATCTTGCTTCCCTGTGCTTATCAGAATAAAGGAGAACTGAAAGGGCTTTCTAGAGAGCCATCTGTTAGTTTTCATAAAGACATTATCTGCTTCCCATCACAGGGCTTTTTCTGTCTCTGACATGTGTCTGCCCTCCCTCTACCGTCTGAAAGAGCAAGAGTGTGCTTTCCTCTCTCTGTCTGCTCCTGGCTGCTGGAGGTGGGCTGCAGACAGAGTATTTATCTAAAAGTGAAGGGATCTGACTTATAAGTAAGCCTGATATTAAATGTATAAATAATGCATCCTGTGTCATTATTTATAATGCAATAACATCCCTATAATGTAATAAGAGTACGCAGGTTCCCAGTGCTTTTTTTTAACCCCTTGATGTCTTGGAAGATGCAGTGGGTCTACCAGCTTCCTCTGTCCTTCAGGGCTTGGGAATGGTGCCATCTGCCAAGGCCTTGCCTGGGTCCTGGCTTCTGCACAGCTGAGCTTCTTGACAGCCATCAACAGGACAAGGTTGGTCCTGGTATCTGGAGTAGTGATTTCCAAACTTTGGTATGAGTCCAGATGCAAGTTTCTCATCTTCAATCTACTGATTTGGAATCTCAAAGCACAGGGAGAGGAAATTTGCATGTTTAAACAGCTCTCTTGTAGATTCTAAGACAGGTAAATGAGTGCTCTTGGGTTAGTCTTGACTTGTAGCAGGAAAAGGGACTTGTAGGCATTGCCAGCTCATCTCCCTGGGACTCAGAGCAAGTCAACCTCGTGAGGACTGTGAGTTGGTCTTGTGCCTCAGTTCTAGGTCTTGCTCACCTGCCCAGCTCCCACATCCCTCCTGCCACTGAGTGCCAACTGTGGGTCAGGGCCCAGCTGACCCCCTTGGTGCCAACTGGCAAATACCTGATCTCTTGAGCCTTACCTGCTCCCGTATCTCTCTTATCAGATGGCAGGAAATTATGGACAGACCACAGGAGACTGGTGTTTGCTTGAATGCTTGGATGTCTATGCCTGTGGTGCCTTGCAAATTCCTGGTCTCCAGCTTGACCCGGGGTCCCAGTGCTACCCAGAAATATGCCTCTCTTTTGGCTCCTTCTCCAGTTTCCAAAGTGTCTCATTGGTATCCAGAGTCTTCAGATCTCCAATCTCTCTCTTTTTTAAAAAATAAATTTGTTTATTTATTTATTGGCTACGTTGGGTCTTCGTTGCTGCATGCGGGCTTTCTCTAGTTGCAGAGAGCAGGGGCTGCTCTTCGTTGCGGTGCGTGGGCCTCTCATTGCGGTGGCTTCTCTTGTTGTAGAGCACGGGCTCTAGGGTGTGCGGGCTTCAGTAATTGCAGCACATGGGCTTAGCAGTTGTGGCTCATGGGCTTAGTTGCTCCACAGCATGTGGGATCTTCCCGGACCAGGGCTCAAACCCATGTCTCCTACATTTTCAGGTGGATTCTTAACCACTGCGTCACCAGGGAAGCCCTCTCCCCTCTTTTACAATAAAAAGGCAACCTCATATACTGGGCCACTGAAAAAATAGAAGCTGTCAGAGGGATGGACACTCTCAACTTTCTGTTCTCCACTCTGTCTGCCCACCTTCAACGATATCTCTGCCTGCATCCATCCTGTGTGTCTTCCTTCCTGCCATAGTAGAGGTTTACTGCCTCTGACATTACTGTGATTCCCCTACTTGGAATCACTGGGCCCAACCTCACGTAGCCCTCTCCATTAACCATCTCTTATCTTTCTCCTGACTACCCAAATTCTTTTCATATCAATTTTCTATCAGCTTGTAAATATATTCAATATCTTTCACCCAGGGCTTTCCTGGTGGCGCAGTGGTTGAGGGTCTGCCTGCCGATGCAGGGGACGCGGGTTCGTGCCCCGGTCCGGGAGGATCCCACGTGCCGCGGAGCGGCTGGGCCTGTGAGCCATGGCTGCTGGGCCTGCGCGTCCAGAGCCTGTGCTCCACAACGGGAGAGACCACAACAGTGAGAAGCCCGCGTACCGCAAAAAAAAAAAAAAAAAAAAAATCTTCCACCCAACCACTATCATTTGGCCCAATGCTGCCTGTGGCTACTACTCTACCTTTTTCCCTATCCAACCATATTTCATAGTGGCGTGTATCTAGTGACTATTGTCAACATAGTGATGATATATAGTGAATGTGCTAACTCACCTAGTAGTAATTTATTTAATCCTCACAATAACCCTATGATAAATGAATACTAGGTGAGTTAACATGTAATTAAAGCATTAGGAGATTAGGTAACTTGCCCCGATGCACTCACTGCTGTGGGAGTGGATCCCAGGCAGTCTGACTTCAAAGCAAGTGTCTACACCGGCTGACGAAGTTCTCTCTTCTTCAGTCTCTCCCCAACAATTTGATTCCTACTCTCAGGTCAGCAATGGCCTCTGCATTGTTATATCCAGTGAGAATTTTGGGACCTGATTTCTCATGATGGAGCACCAGGTAGCACTGACCTCTGCATTCAATTTTGGAACCCTCACTTTTTTTTGTTCTGGGCCCCCCCACCTTCTCCTTGTCTTCCTTTCTCCTCTTTGGTCACATCTCAGTCACATTTTCAAGCTTCTTCTTAGCCCATGATTTTACATTGTGGGGTGCTCCAGGGTTTCATTCTTTGCCCTCTTTCCACCCTGCACACTGTTCCAGGTCTTCGTTTGCCAGCCACATTCTAAGTCCAACCTCCAAGTCTTGGTTCTGATCACTGGACCAGAGGACTATTTATTTGCCTGATATCTCAAATCAGACATTTCCCTAACTTAATTCATTATTTTGCCCAAATCATCTCCGCTTTGTCTCTTTCCTAACTGAGTCAATGGCTACCGTGCCTTCATTCAACTGAGCTAGCTGAAATTTGCATGATAATTTTGAGTCTTCTCTCTCGCTTTCTTATCCACTTTATCTAATCAGTCATCAAGTTCTCTCAATTCTACCTACTGAATTGTCCCCACTCTCAACTCCATCTACTTTTCACACTCCTCCTGAAACCACCCTGGTCCATGCTCCTGCCATCTCCTTCCTGCATTGTTGCTACAGACTTCTAACTGGTCTCCTGACCTCAGTCTTGTGGCCCCCTATAATCTCTTTAAAATTGATTATGAACTATTTAAAGTATACAGACAGCTATAGAGAATGATAGAACAGAACCATTAATCTACCACCTAGATTTGACAAACACTCATGTTTTGCCATATTTGGATTAATTAGCTGAAAAATAAAATGTTACAGATATAGTTAAAGAAAAGGACACACAATTTCTTTCTCCACCACCTTCTACCCCAGAGGTAATTACCAACTATGTTGGTGTATATCCTTTCTTTCCATGTTTAAAAAGTTAACATGTAAATATGTATCCACAAATGGCATATTGTTTTGATTATTTAAAATTTACACAAATTGTATCATACTGCGTGTACAATTCTGAAAATCTTAATAAATGTCATGTCTTTGAGATTTATCCATGTTGATACAGAGATGTGGTTCATTCATTTGAACTGCTACATTGAACTTCAGCTACGTGCTGCGCTTTCCTTATCCATTTCCTTATGTCTTTGGTTGTGTCCAGGGTTTCACTATATAAAGAGTGCTACAGTGCGTCCTTATTCATAGAGCCCTGTCCATTTTTGTTCGTCTCCCCTCCAAGGTGGAGATCTAAAATGAGAATAGCCAAGCATTATGGTGTGAGCATCTTTACCAGATCCTGCCAGTTTTTTCCCACAATGGTTGTATCAGTTTATATTTCCACCAAGAGTTTATCAGAATTTCCAATTCCACACATCCTCACTGCAATTCATAAACAAATAAAATATGAAGACTGAGAAATAGTACATCAATGTTTTGTGTTTCCCTCATTGCTACTGATTTTGAGATTTTTCACGTATTTATCATTGGTGTTTTCTGTAAATTGTTTGTATCTTCTGCATATTTTTATATTGTTTGTTTTTTAAAATTAATTTGAAAAGTTCTTTATACATTCTAGAAAACAAGCTTTTGTTGACTGTGTACTTGCTTTTTACTTTATAGTATCATAGGTTCTTCCAAAATTTAAACTTTCTTTAATTGAAGTATAGTTGATTTACAATATTATGTTAGTTGCAGGTGTACAGCATACTGATTCAGTATTTTTGCAGATTATACTCCATTTTAGGTTATTACAAGATAATGGGTATAATTCCCTGTGCTATACAGTAGATCATTGTTGCTTATCTATTTTATATATAGTAGTTTGTGTCTGTTAATCCCATACCCCTACTTTGTTCCTCCCCTTCCCTCTCCCCTTTGGTAACCACAAGTTTGTTTTCTCTATCTGTGAGTTTTATTCCATTATTAAAATCCATATCCATTCAGAATTTTAAATTTTAATATAGAAAAATAACATATTTTTCATTTTGGTTTGTGCTTTGGTTTTGTTTAAAAATCTCACTCTCATGATGTCTTAAGGTTGTCTTGCTATGTTTTCCTCTGAAACTTTTACAGTTAAATTTTTTTACACTTAGGTTCTTCAATTTATTTGCAATTCCTATGTGTGAGTGGCATGGCTGTGGGATTAAACTTTATTTTATTTTTCATATACATAGCCAGATGGACAACACCATTTATTGACTAAACCATTTCTCCACTAATCTATAAAGTCAGTTCTGCCCATACTGAGTTCCTTTATGTGTGGGTAGGCTTTGGAGCTTTTTATTCTTTGTCTTTGATTTGCTTATACTTACATCTGCACTGCATACTTTAATTGCTACAGCTTTATAGTAACTGTTTTAAAAAATGAAGATATCATTTACATATCATAAAGTTCATTCTTTCAAAGTGTACTATTTGGTTTTTATTTTTTTAATATTCCCAGAGTTGTGCAACAATCACTCCAATCAATATTAGAACATTTCTATCACCCCCAAAAGAAACCCTGTACTCTTTAACTATCACTTCCAAATTCCCTATCCCCCCTCAGCCCTAGGCAACCACTAATCTATGTTTTATCTTTATAGATTTGTCTATTCTGGATATGTTATACATGTGGTGTAATGTTTTCAAGGTTCCTCCATGTGTAGTATGTAAGAGTACCATTTTGTTTTTTATGGCTGAATAATATTCCATTGTATATCTATATGATAATTTGTTTATACATCCATTCGTTGATGGACACTTCGAATTTTCCACTTTTTGTCTGTTAAGAATAATGCTGCTATGAATTTTCATGTACAAGTTTTTGTATGAACATATGTTTTTAATTCTCTTGACTATATACTTAGGCATGGAATTGCTGGGTCATATGTTAACTCTGTTTAACTTTTTGAGGAACCACTACACTATTTTTTAAGTTGGCTGCACTATTTTATATTCCCACCAGCACTGTATGAGGATTCTAATTTTTCCACATCCTCACCGATACTTGTTAATTTACAATTTTTTGATTATAGCCATCCTAATAGGTATGAAGTGCTATCTCATTGTGGTTTTTTTGCATTTCGCTGATGACTAATGATGTTGAGCATTTTTTTTTTCTTGTGCTTATTGGTTACTATGAATCATCTTTGGAGAAATATTTGTTTAGATTATTTACCCATTTTTAAACTAAGTCTTTTTATTGTTGAGTTGTAAGAATGATTACTGTTTATATCTAGTAAGGTAAGTTGTTCCTCTCACCCTCATTCTCTTCTTTCTTTTCTTCCTCCTCATCCTTCAAAATTATCATGGTTGTCCTTTGCTCTCCACTCATCTTTATGAATCTTAGGATCAACTTGCTGTATGTCACTCTCTCTCTGTCTCAACTTGCTGTATGTCACTCTCTCTCTGTCTTATATATATATATATATATATATATATATATATATATATATATATATATATATATATATATAATTTTGGCAGATTTTTCATTGAATTAAGAGATAGATTGCTTTGGGAGAGAACTGCCATCTTAAGATTATTGTCTCTGCATCTATGAACATGGTATATCTCTCCCTTTGTTTAGATCTTCTTTATGTTGTATTCTGACAGTCTTCATCTGCACTCTCTTATGGAGAAATTCACTGCTGTTCAGTTATGTGAATAACTTTGCAAACCCTTTCCTGGGGTTGAAGCACTGGGTCAATTTACCAGTATCTCCATTTTCCTTATGTTGGATTAACAGTTACTTTTCCTTCTCATGTACTCTCTGATATCTTCATATTCACATTTTAGCATTTTAGGAAACTCCAAGTGCTCCCAGACCCCTGAGCTTGGAAGAACATTCCATCAAAATGTTCCATATTTTCAGAAAAAAAGCCTGGGTTGGAACTTAGAATATAGAAATTGATAGGATGAATCTTGCCTTAAAAAACTCTTGACATGTCTTGAAGGATGCTAATGTATTAACAAATAATTATATGGTTAGTTTCCAGAGAAGTGAAGTATTTTGGTTTTGGTGAAAGAAGTTGTCTTTTAAAAGTTGACCACTGCTTCTGTGTTATAGGGAGGGATAAGAAGTCATGGTGAAAAGTATCTCTGGGAAGAGGGACATAAGGAAGATTAAAGTGTGGAGTCAACCAGTGGATTTGAAAAGGTTGTAAGCAGAAAATTGTTATGGTTTACGAAGTCCCTACTTCTTGGTGCCTGGAACTAGAAAGCTATTAGGTAGAGGATGAACAATATTCACATGGGTCTATGGAGCATGAGAGAAGTAACACAATTGTTTGAGTTTCTAAGTTATGAGAACTTCTTTGATTGAACAAGATGGGCAGGGCAGAAGTCTACTGAGCAGAAAGGGTGCAAAAGGAGAATATAGTAGGAAGAATAGGGGGAGCCTGGACTTTTGACCAGGACCCAGAACGTGTGAAAAAGACCGATTCTGGACAGATCACTGAAGATGATCCTCAAATGTAAGTGTGTTGGAAATAATGATTAGGGTAACTGCATCCTGCTTGCCACCAAGAAGACTTCTTCTGGGGTTTTCTTTTCTGAGGTGTTTCACCTTTCAGCCTCTAGGTGGTGCACCTGAACCCTAGCAACTCTAGTCTGTGAAAAGAGCAGAATTGACTCTGAGCTAGCTGTTATCAAAAAGCAGTGATCCTGGTGAGGCAAGAAGGACATCCTGAGAATACATGGGGGGAGAGGGGAAGCTCAATTCAGTGTTTAATCATAATTAAAAAACCCTAATCTCAAGGGGGTAAAGCAGATATATCAGTTGCAGTGATAATATGGAGGGTTGAGCAGTATAATAAAGATATTAATTAATTTTTCATTCAGCACGTGTTTATTAAATGTCTACTATGTGTCAGAAAGTGTTCTAGGTGCTAGACATGCACATAACAGTCAAAAAAAAAAAAATAAAGCCCCTGCCTGCAGTCTAGCTGGGGAGATAGACAATAAACAGATAAAGAGGTGCTTGGGTACAAACATAAAGGAGACAAGAGCAGTATTTAGGAAGAAGCCAGAGGCCCCAGGGGATGGTTTCCCAGAACAGGGGTTTCCAAGATGGAATAAGAGCCCACCATGCAGATCCAGCCAGTGGAGCAGGAATAGAAAGGAGAGGGCACTGGGAATTGAGAAAAAATGTGTGCTCAGACCTGGAGGTCTCAACCAGATGGAGGATGGGCTCGGGAAAAGGTCTGAGAGTCACTCCATCTTGCTGGATGTGAAGTGCTGGGAATGAGGCTGCAGAGGTATTCAGTGCCCCTGTAACGGTTGGACAAGCTCTGGGGTTGAGCTTTACTGGGTAGTGATGGGAAAGCAGAGGAGGATTTTAAGTGTGGGAGTGGGGTGGGCAGATTAGCTGGCAGCATCTTAGGGGATGGGTTGGAGAGGAGCCTGACTGAAGTCAGGGAGACCAGTTGGAAGAGGTACGGGCTGCTGTCCAGGGGCTGTCAGAGAAGAGAAGCAGCCACCTGAGCTAATGGTGTCAGTGAAGATGAAGGAAAGGAGGTGGGTTCCACTGAATTTGGTGACTGATTGAACATGGGCCTCAGGAGGAACAGAGGAGTCAGTGTCAGTGCCCTGGCCCCTGGTCTGGGTCACCATTCATATAGCCTGAGATGGTTTCCTCAGCCCCACGCAGGTGACTTCCTGACCCAAAAGCCATTTTTATTACTTTCCAGTGTGTAAAGTAACCCAAACTGAACTAATAAAGCACAGTGGTTTCACTGTAATGAGCAGAAAAGAGTAATTTGTAATTAGCATGTACATTATTTGTACATAATGGGTGCTTCCAAAGTCCTTGTGAGAGTTGTTTGTTTTCCTAAGTATTTAAACCCCTCCTCCTCCCAACCATCTTGTTTATGCCATTTATTTGTACTCTTTTTTGCTAAAAATACATGCAAATGCATAGGCACACATTTGCACATTCATTCACCTTCAGCGGTCTGCCCATGGTCTGTGGCCAGAGTGGCACACACAGGAGTGTGCAGTCACCTCGTTCACTCTTTCATAAATGTTACCCCATGCTGGCATGACACAGGGACCCAAACACTCATGCCTACACATAAGTGTGTGCATGCACATATATCCACATGCACCCATTCCCTGTGCATACATGCCCGCGAAGTACATGTACATAGAACATGTGTATTCATAAGAAGTCCACGGGGCAAGTGTGCATCCATAACTCTGCCCAAGCACACGCGTGTGCATACACACAGGGCTGTATGCCCACATGTTTATGCGGGTACTCACATATGTGCTGGGAAGGGTCAGGGATTCAAGTGGTCCTTCTCTCCTTAAGTATTGTTGCTATCAGACCTTCATCCTTTGGGTCTAGTCCAAAGATTTGAGATTTTGAGTCTTTACCTTCTTGCTCATGGCATCTTGCCCTTGCGAGGCTCAGCTACCATGGCAGCCAATAATGTTATCTCCTGGTTACGCTCCTGGCTAGCTGGGCTTAGGAAAGTTGTGTGAAACAGAGATCCTACCTGTACCATAGCAACAGATCAGAAAGTAGACTTTTGCCTTCTTGGGCCCAGGGCTCTGCTTGGGCAACAAGCAATAAACAGTCATACTTAATACCATGGTTTTGGGCTCTCAGGCAAAATCTCTGCACGATGATCAGGAAGATACCAAACAGATATGTTCTGAGCACTAATTATGCACCAGGGCTTTCCATAAACTTTACCATACAGACTCTTTCTACCAGGATTTTGAGGGTGGCATTATTATTCTTGTTTTTGCAGACATGGAAACAGAAGCTCAAAGAAATGAAAGCATTTGCTCAAGGCTGAACAGAAGTGGGCTTGAGCCCAGATGAATCTCTTACACTATTTAATCCCTGCTTCTCCTCAGTAAACCATCCTCTGCCCCACTGGTCCCCCCAAAACAGGGCCTGCTGGAGCAGATATGAGAGGATGACAGAGCTGGCTATGGTCCTTGGTACCTCTGACCTCCCGCAAGGCATCCCATTGATGAGCTAAAGAGCAAAGATGGGGTGTTCCATTCACCCAAGGGCCAGAGATGCTCCTTCCTGGGGAAAACTAACCTTTTCTGATTTTGAGGTTTGCTTTTGATGTGACCCCAGAGAAGCAGCTGGTAAAGTCTTCCTTCCCCTGAGGCTCTGAGTAGACGTCATTCCTCAGGTTCTTCCTGAGAGCTGTGCTCCTAAAATCGAGAAAATAGGGTTTGGGAGAGCAACACACAGCTCTACCCACCACCAGTCCCTCCCATCAGGAAGCTTGCACAAGCCTCTTAGATAGTCTCATCCACCAGAGGGCAGACAGCAGAAGCAAGAAGAACTACAATTCTGCAGCCTGTGGAAGGAAAACCACATTCACAGAGATAGACAAAATTAAAAGGCAGAGGACTTTATACCAGATGAAGGAACAAGATAAACCCCCAGAAAAACAACTAAATGAAGTGGAGATAGGCAACCTTCCAGAAAAAGAATTCAGAATAATGATAGTGAAGATGACCCAGGACCTCAGAAAAAGAATGGAGGCAAAGATGGAGAAGATTCAAGAAATGTTTAACAAAGACCTAGGAGAATTAAAGAACAACACCTAGAAGAATTAAAGAAAAAACAGAGATGAACAATATAATAACTGAAATGAAAAATACACTAGAAGGAATCAATAGCAGATAACTGAGGCAGAAGAACGGATAAATGACCTGGAAGACCGAATGGTGGAATTCACTGCCGTGGAAGAGGATAAAGAAAAAAGAATGAAAACAAATGAAAACAGCCAAAGAGACCTCTGGGACAACATTAAACGCAACAACATTGGCATTATAGGGGTCCCAGAAGGAGAAGAGATGAAGAGATTATAGTCGAAAACTTCCCTAACATGGGAAAGGAAACAGCCACCCAAGTCCAGGAAGTACAGAGAGTCCCAGGAAAGGAAAAACCCAAGGAGAAACATGCTAAGACATGTAGTAATCAAATTGACAAAAATTAAAGACAAAAATTATTAAAAGCAGCAAGGGAAAAATGACAAATACCATACAAGGGAACTCCCATAAGGTTAACAGCTGATTTCTCAGCAGAAACTCTACAAACCAGAAGGGAGTGGCACAATATATTTAAAGTGATGAAAAGGAAGAATCTACAACCAAGATTACTCTACCCAGCAAGGATCTCATTCAGATTTGATGGAGAAATCAAAAGCTTTACAGACAAGCAAAAGCTAAGAGAATTCAGCACCACCAAACCAGCTCTACAACAAATGCTAAAGGAACTTCTCTAAGTGGGAAACACAAGAGAAGAAAAGGACCTACAAACAGAAATCCATAGGGCTTCCCTGGTGGCACAGTGGTTAAGAATCCGCCTGCCAATGCAGGGGACATGGGTTAAAGCCCTGGTCCGGGAAGATCCCACATGCTGTGGAGCAACTAGGCCCGGGCACCACAACTACTGAGCCAGTGCTCTAGAGCCCACGAGCCACAACTACTGGAGCCTGCCCCCCTAGACCCCATGCTCTGCAACAAGAGAAGCCACTGCAAAGAAAAGTCCGTGCACCGCAATGAAGAGTAGCCCCCACTCGCCACAACTAGAGAAAACCCGCACGCAGCAACAAAGACCCAGTGCAGCCAAAAATAAATAAATTAAATAAATTAATTTAAAAAAAGAAACCCATAACAATTAAGAAAATGGTAATAGGAACACACATATTGATAATTACCTTAATTGTGAATGGATTAATGATCCAACCAAAAGACACAGGCTCACTGAATGGATAAAAAAATAAGACCCATATATATGCTGTCTACAAGAGACCCACTTCAGACCTAGGGACACATACAGACTGAAAGTGAGGGGATGGGAAAAGATATTCCATGCAAATAGAAATCAAAAGAAAACTGGAGTAGCAATACCCATATCAGATAAAAAAGAATTTAAAATAAAGAACGTTACAAGAGACAAGGAAGGACACTACATAATGATCAAGGGATCAATCCAAGAAGAAAATATAACAATTATAAATATATATGCACCCAACATAGGAGCACCACAATACATAAGGCAACTGCTAACAGCTATAAAAGAGGAAATCGACAGTAACACAATAATAGTGGGGGACTTTAACACCTCACTTACACCAGTGGACAGATCATCCAGACAGAAAATTAATAAGGAAACACAAGCTTTAAATGACACAATAGACCAGATAGATTTAACTGATATTTATAGGACATTCCATCCAAAAACAGCAGATTACACTTTTTTCTCAAGTGCTCGTGGAACATTCTCCAGGATAGATCACATCTTGGATCACAAATCAAACCTCAATAAATTTAAGAAAATTGAAATCTTATCAAGCATCTTTTCCAACCACAGTGCTATGAGATTAGAAATCAATTACAGGGAAAAAAACGTAAAAACCACAAACACGTGAAGGCTAAACAATACATTATTAAATAACCAAGATATCACTGAAGAAATCAAAAAGAAAATCAAAAAATACCTGGAGACAAATTACAATGAAAACACGATGATCCAAAACCTATGGGATGCAGCAAAAGCAATTCTAAGAGGGAAGTTTATAACAATACAAGCCTACCTCAAGAAACAAGAAAAATCTCAAATAAACAATTTAACCTTACACCTAAAGGAGCTAGAGAAGAAGAACAAACAAAATACAAAGTTAGTAGAAGGAAAGAAATCATAAAGATCAGAGCAGAAATAAATGAATTAGAAACAAGGAAAACAATAGCAAAGATCAATAAAGCTAAAAGCTGGTTCTTTGAGAAGATAAACAAAATTGATAAACCTTTAGAGAGACTCATCAAGAAAAAGAGGGAGAGGACTCAAATCAATAAAATTAGAAATGAAAAAGAAGTTACAACGGACCTCACAGAAATACAAAACATTATAAGAGACTACTACAAACAACTCTATGCCAATAAAATGGACAACCTGGAAGAAATGGAGAAATTCTTAGAAAGGTCTAACCTTCCAAGACTGAACCAGGAAGAAATAGAAAATATGAGTAGACCAATCACAAGTAATGAAATTGAAACTGTGATTAAAAATCTTCCAACAAACAAAAGTCTAGGACCAGATGGCTTCACAGGTGAGTTCTATCAAACATTTAGAGAGGAGCTAACACCAATCCTTCTCAGACTCCTTCAAAAAATTGCAGGGGCAGGAACACTCCCAAACTCATCCTATGAGGCCACCATCACCCTGATACCAAAACCAGACAAATATACCACAAAAAAAGAAAATTACAGACCAATATCACTGATTAACATAGATGCAAAAATCCTCAACAAAATACTAGCAAGCAGAATCCAACAACACAGTAAAAGGATCATACACCATGATCAAGTGGGATTTATCTCAGGGATGCAAGGATTCTTCAATATATGCAAATCAATCAATGTGATATACCATATTAACAAATTGAAGAATAAAAACCATACGATCATCTCAATAGATGCAGAAAAACTTTTGACAAAATTCAACACCCATTTATGATAAAACTGTCTAGAAAGTGGGCATAGAGGGAACCTACCTCAACATAATAAAGGCCATATATGATAAACCCACAGCAAACATCATTTTCAATGGTGAAAAACTGAAAGCATTTCCTCTAAGATCAGGAACAAGACAAGAATGTCCACTCTCGCCACTATTATTCAACATAGTTTTGGAAGTCCTAACCATGGCAATCAGAGAAGAAAATTGACCTCATTGACCCTTCATTTCTCAACAGTAAAATAGGAGCCATAATATCACGTTCTAGGACTGTGTGGCCCTAATATTGTCCCAAGCAATACTTTCCAACAAGTTGGCAAAGAAGAAGAAAAACTGTCACTGTTTGCAGATGACATGATATTATACATAGAGAATCCTAAATATGCTACCAGAAAGCTACTAGAGCTAATCATTGAATTTGGTAAAGTAGCAGGATACAAAATTAGTGCACAGAAATTTCTTGCATTCCTACACACTAACAATGAAAGATCAGAAAGAGAAATTAAGGAAACAATCACATTCACCATCGCAACAAAAAGAATAAAATACCTAGGAATAAACCTACCTAAGGAGGTCAAAGACCTGTACTCAGAAAACTATAAGACACTGATGAAAAAAATCAAAGATGACACAAACTGATGGAGAGATATACCATGTTCTTGGATTGGAAGAATCAATATTGTGAAAATGACTATACTACCCAAAGGAATCTACAGATTCAATGCAATCCCTATCAAATAACCAGTGACATTTTTTTACAGAACTAGGACAAAAAAATCTTAAAATTTGTATGGAGACACAAAAGACCCCGAAGAGCCAAAGCAGTCTTGAGGGAAAAAAATGGAGCTGGAGGAATCAGACTCCCTGACTTCAGACTATACTACAAAGCTATAGTAATCAAGACCATATGGTACTGGCACAAAAACAGAAATGTAGATCAATGGAACAGGGTAGAAAGCCCAGAGATAAACCCATGCACCTATGGTCAACTAATCTATGGCAAAGGAGGCAAGGATATACAATGGAGAAAAGACAGCCTCTTCAATAAGTGGTGCTGGGAAAACTGGACAGCTACATGTAAAAGAATGAAATTAGAACACTCTCTAATACCATACATAAAAATAAACTTAATATGGATTAGAGACCTAAATGTAAGACTGGACACTATAAAACTGTTAGAGGAAAACATAGGAGGAACACTCTTTGACATAAATCACAGCAAGATCTATTTTGACTCACCTCCTAGAGTAATGGAAATAAAGACAAAAATAAAGAAACGGGACCTAATGAAACTTAAAAGCTTTTGCACAGCAAAGGAAACTATAAAGAAGATGAAAAGACAACCCTCAGAATGTGAGAAAATATTTGCAAACAAATCAATGGACAAAGGATTAATCTCCAAAATATATAATCAGCTCATGCAGCTCAATATTAAAAAAACAAAGACCCCGATCAAAAAATAGGCAGAAGACCTAAATAGACATTTCTCCAAAGAAGACATACAGATGGCCTAGAATCACAGGAAAAGCTGCTCAACTTTACTAGTTATTAGAGAAATGCAAATCAAAACTACGATGAGGCATCACCTCACACCAGTTAGAATGGGCATCATCAGAACATCTACAAACAACAAACGCTGGAGAATGTGTGGAGAAAAGGGAACCCTCCTGCACTGTTGGTGGGAATGTAAATTGATACAGCCACTATGGAGAACAGTATGGAGGTTCCTTAAAAACTAAAAATAGCACTACCATATGACCCAGCAATCCCACTACTGGGCATATCCTGAGAAAACGATAATTCAAAAAGAGTCATGTACCACAATGTTCACTGCAGCACTATTTACAATAGCCATGGAAGCAACCTAAGTGTCCATCGATAGATGAATGGATAAAGAAGATGTGGCACATATGTACAATGGAATATTACTCAGCCATAAAAAGAAATGAAATTGGGTCATTTGTTGAGACACGGATGGATCTAGAGACTGTCATACAGAGTGAAGTAAGTCAGAAAGAGAAAAACAAATATCGTATATTAACGCATACATGTGGAACCTAGAAAAATGGCACAGATGAACCTGTTTGCAAGGCAGAAATAGAGACACAGATGTAGAGAACAAATGTATAGACACCAAGTGGGGGGAAAGTGGCGGGGGGGGATGTGGTGGGATGAATTGGGAGATTGGGATTTACATATATACACCAGTATGTATAAAATAGATAACTAATAAGAACCTGCTGCATAAAAAATAAATAAAATTCAAAAATTAAAAAAAAAGAAAGAAAACAGGGTTTAGAACAATTGGCACTAAGACGCGTATCCCGAGTGAGAAGGAAAATCAGCAGGACTCTTTCGTTGTGTTAGAAATGTCACATTCCCTAAAAGTTACCAAGTTGTGTGGTTGGTCACCTGCCAGTCATTGGCTACTTAGTCTCAGCCAACCGTCATGCTTGGACCTGGGCACAGGCAAAGTGGAAGAAGACACCAGACCACTTTCGGTTTGCGTTATCGGAAGAATTTTAAAGAAAAAAAAAGTAATACAAGTGTTTTTACAACTCTTCTTTTATTTTAGCCTAAAAATGCTCGATGAGGGAAGTAATAATAGCAATCATGGTGATAACATGATAGTTATTACATGGTTACAACCAGCCAGTCCCACAATGGCCTCAAGGTGCTAAATGCTTCACATGCCACAGTATCTTCAATTCTCACAGGAACCCTATAAAGTTCTGGTCCTAGAACGTGATATTATGGCTCCTATTTTACTGTTGAGAAATGAAGGGTCAATGAGGTGAAGTGACACGAACAAGGCTGCAGGTAGGATCTAGTCTGACTTTGAAGACTGATTTCCTGTCCTCGTCCCATCCAAGGTTAGAGGTTGCAAAGATGAACGGTGTGGGGTTGAGGTGCCAGGAACTACACGTCCGGTGTGCACTCTAAGTCTGTGTGGCCCTAATGTTGTCCCAAGCAATACTTTCCAACCAAGTCGTCTGGGTGTGGAGCTTCCAGCCAGGGAATGTGAAAGGGGCCCATGTCTCCCCTGATCATACTGCTTGTCTGATGGTGTTTGCCAGTTTCTGGGGTGTAAATAGTTACAATGTGGTCAATTTCAAGCTACCAACTGTTTAAGGACTGGGAGAGAAGGGGTTGGGGGAGAGACATATCTAACAATTGCATATTTAACACTTGGTTCTCTGGCTCCAGCCCACTGTGGAGCCCAAGGCCCCAGCAATTAACCTTTTGCTACTCCCGGGCTCAACGGAGGCCAGGCCGTGGGAACAGAGCACTAGAAGGCTATTTCGAGGCAGATTCTCCGTTGCCTCAGCCTGGATGAGGCTGATGGTGTTTTACTTCTTCCTTTGCCTCCCTCGGGGAGAAAACAAAGAGTGGATCCCAGAAAGGCCAGGACCTCTAAGCTCTCAGTAAAAGCCTTTGAAAGGAGAGGAAGGTGGTTGGGTCTACACAGGGAGTGGGCAAGGAGGGGTCTCCGGAGGCCAGGGCCAGGGGCTCCATGAGTGGAGTACGGAGAAGACCTGGCAGGCTGGGAGGAAACGGCTGGCGGAAGGCCTCTCAGACCCTCCATCCTGTCTCAGTCACTCCCACCCAGATTAGCGAGCCCCAGGATGCCCTTGGTATTGGCCAGCTATGCTCGGGGCTGCCCCAAAATAGACAGGACGCCTGGTGCCTCTCACTGAGGTCCCAGCTATTGTCTTTATGAGCCTTGCGGGTTCAGGGATCACATCCTAACACTTCCTCTTGGTGCTTAATCACCATCCTGATGGATGGACACTTGCACAGATAGCCTGGGGGCTGTCGGGGTCTATGCAGACTCTGGGCAGCCAGGCCTCCATTGTGTGCATGGGGAGTGATCTGGCATCCCTGCGCCTCTGTCTGGGAAGGGGGAAATGGGGCTTTCGTGGAGGCTCTGCAAGGACTTAGAGGTCCTGTTTGGCTGAGGCCGGTGGAGGGGGTTGGACCAGGCTCAGAGTTGGTGCCAGGGGGTGGGGGCAGCATGTGGGCTGGAGCCAGCCACTAGGGGGCGGGCCCTGACAGCAGGTGGACCAGACTAAATTGTCAAAGCTCAAAACTGACTGTAAGATGATTGACCATCACACAAAATGGGTCATTCTGGGTCTTGGGGCCCTTCCAGAATCTGATCAGCTGCAGAGAGAACCAAGGCCCAGGGAAGTCTGGGACATAAGGATGACGGAGCTAGGAGGCCATTTGTAGATTCCTTTTATCTTCTTAGTCTGTGGAAATGGGATAACGATGAGTTTCACCAGCATCTGGACGGGGATGCGGAAGTGGCTTCCCCTGCAGGTGTCCTGGGCAGGAAGGAAATCAGGGATAGGGAAGGACTCGCCTGGCATAGTCAGGAGTTGGTGGCTGCAGCCCAGGGACACAAGCCAGTTATAGGAACCCTGGCTTGAGTGTGTACAAGCCCCGAAGGGCCCTTGTTGGCCTGTGTCCTCTTGGGCCTGTCTGGCCAGGCCAGCTTCCTGTTAGCCCCGTGGTGCCGAGCTTAGCTTTTTTTCGACTTCTCCAAAGAAGACCCTGCCCTTTCTGCTCTTAGCTTTGGCTGAATCTGGCATCTTGGGGGCTTTCTGAGCCTTCAGCCTGCCCAGGATGGAGTTTTCCAAGGATGTGCTGTAGGACTGAAGCTGGAAGCCAGAGGGGTTGGGATTTACACTGAAGAGTGAAGACTGGGGAACCCCCCCACTACTGATAGAGCCAGGGGCCTGCAGCCATCCATCCATCTATCCATCCATCTATCCATCCATCCATCGTCCATCCATCCATCTATCCATCTACTCATTCACCATCTATCCACTAATCCATTCGACGAGTATATGTCATTGAAGCTTACTCTGTGCCAGGCTCTGAGTCCTAAGAATATGACCATGAACATGGCAGAAAAAGTCTCTGACCTCATGGGAACTGCATTTGAATGGCAGCATCCCAGAGCCAAGCCAGATCACTCATACGACACAAGGATGGAAAGAGATGGGTCTTCCCTTAAGCTACCAAAGCCGCAAGCTCCCTTCACCTCCTACCCTGATACATACAAGCACACTTACAATATATATGAAGGTGCCTCAAGATGTGCATGGCCACGCATGCTCACAATGCACCCCCTTGGAGATCAACATATCTGCAAGGTCACGTGCACGCACACACACACACACACACACATATACTGGAATGCACACCTATCTAGATACTTGTGTACACATGCCCACAAATGCACACATGCACACATACATGGACACATGAGGCATCTGCACATATTTTTACCTATATACATACATGCCCAGGAACAGACAAGCACATGCGCACACACACGCATGCCCTGTCACTTAAGCACACTGGTGTATGCACATACCAAATACAAATATGAATACTTGGGTACACTTTGGCTCTGTATGAATGCTGGACATGTATACCCACATATACACTCATCTATGCACACAGGCCACATGCACATGGGCTTCACATGTACATACATGTGCATGTAAATACCCCCTCTGACTTTGACCTTTCCCCAAAGCCCCCATACTCTACCATGCCCCATCCTATCCTGGGGAATTATCCATATCTCTGACAAGAGAATGGGTTACTAATGCAGCCACAGAGCTGTTTTGACACTTTTGATGAATAACATTCAATACTATTAATTGGAACAATTGCTTTTCATTTAACTAAATCACGGGAATTGCTAAACTAAATTGAAACGGAATGTAATTTTGCCGCACACTGGTTTAATATGGGCCTCTAAATGTCTTCTCCCTGAAGGATTAGTAACTTAATCACCTACCAGTGATAACTGCTTCCCAGGCTTAGCTGGGAGGCTTGCTGCTCTGCGGCAGCCTGGCTGGGAAAAGGCCGGGCGCCCAGGGGCTTCTCCTCCCACCCTTGCCTCCTCGCCTTGCGTTATTCATCTCCGGGAACACTGTTCCCTGCCTTCTCTGATTCCAGCAGGACCCTCAGAGACCCTCTCCTTTTTTCCTTGCTTCTGCTGCTCTGTTTGCACTCTGGGCGGGGGTCTGTCACCCCAGGAGTCTTAATATGTGGACCAGACTCTGACTCTGGCCCTCTCTGAGCCTTGCTGAACCCCTTCATCCTGAGAACGCTGGCCACTGAGACTCTAAGGGCAATCCGCAGCTGGCCTTAGCTTCCAGAAGCAGGTTGACATGGACCAGAAATTCCCCGTGTACTGCTTGGGGGAGCAAGGAAGGCCGAGCCAGGCATGTTGTTGGAGGGTGACCAACTGTCCCAGTTTGCCAGGGACAGAGGGATCTGCAGGACATGGAATTGCCAGTGCTAAAACTAAACAGTCTCTGGCAAATGAGGACAGAGCCTCACACTAACTGTGGGGCCATCTGTACCTCCAGATAGAAATCATCTTTAACATTTATTGAGTGCTTACTCTATGCTAGGAGCTTGACATACATGATCTCATTTAATTTTGAAACAATTTTATGGGGCTCAATATTATGAACATACTCCTTTAAAATGAGAAAACTGAGGCAGTTTTTTTAACCTTATCTAAGATCTCACAGGTGTAAATATAACAACAAGGGTAACAGCAGCTAATATTTATAAGAGCTTGCTTTGCAATAAGCACTTATGTTAAAGGCTCAACATACATCCCCACAGCAACCTTGAAGATAGGCACCATTTTGGGGAGGTCATACATCATTTCCTTTACTTTTTTAAAAGTTAATTTTACTTTTTTATTGAAGTATAGTTGTACAATGCTATATAAGTTACAGGTGTACAGTACAATTTTAAAGGTTATATTCCATTTATAGTTATTATAAAGTGGCTACATTCCCTGTGTTGTACAGTATATCCTTGTAGCTTATTTTATACATACTAGTTTGTACCTCTTAATCCCCTACCCCAACATGCCCCTCCCACCTTCCCTCTCCCCACTGGTAACCACTAGTTTGTTCTCTGTATCTGTGAGTCAGTTTCTTTTTGGTTATATATATATATATATATATATATATATATATATATATATATATATATATATATATATAATTTATTTATTTAATTTATTTATTTGGCTGCGTTGGGTCTTTCTTGCTGTGGGCGGGCTTTCTCTAGTTGTGGCGAGCGGGGGCTACTCTTCGTTGCGGTGCGCGGGCTTCTCATTGCGGTGGCTTCTCTTGTTGCAGAGCACAGACTCTAGGTACGCGGGCTCCAGTAGCTGTGACTCGTGGGCTCTAGAGCACAGGCTCAGTAGTTGTGGTGCATGGGCTTACTTGGTTCGCAGCGTGTGGGATCTTCCTGGACCAGGGGTCGAACCCGTGTCTCCTGCACTGGCAGGCGGATTCTTAACCACTGTGCCACCAGGGAAGTCCTCTTTTTTGTTATATTCACTAGTTTGTGGTATGTTTTAGATTCCACAAACAAGTGATATCATACAGTATTTGTCTTTCTCTGTCTGACTTATTTCACTTAGCATAATACCCTTCAAGTCATCCATGTTGTTGCAAATGGCAAGATTTCCTTCTTTTTTTATGGTTGAGTAACATTCTATTGTATACACATACCACATCTTCTTAATCCATTTCTCTGTTGTTGGACACTTAGGTTGCTTCCATATCTTGGCAACTGTAAATAATGCTGCTATGAACTTTGGGGTGCATGTATCTTTTCAAATTCGTGTTTTTGTTTTTGTTTCAGGTATATACCCAGGAGTGGAATTGCTGGGTCATATGGTAGTTCTATTTTTAGTTTTTTGAGGAACCTCCATACTGTTTCCTACAGTGGCTGCACAAATTTACATTCCCACCAACAGTGTACAAGTGTTCCCTTTTCTCCACATCCTCAGATAGACATCATTTTTATCATTCCCACTTTTACAGATGAGAAAACTGAGGCTCACAGAAGTGAGGGTTATTGTGAGTTGGTGCTAGAGCTGTGATTCAGAATACAGGGGTGTCTCTCTGCCAGTGCCCACTGTTTTGGCCTGACAATGAGGGGGTCCCCAAGTTCTTTTCTTCTGGATGATCTGAGGAGACCTGAGCAGTGGGCTTCTGGGTATTAGAGTCACTGAGAGAAGCGTGGTATCCTCTCAATACAACTCCTGCCCTTGGGTGTACAACTTGGTATGGCCACTCGCTGAATAAGGGTTTCCAGGACAGACTGCCCTCTCCACTACAGGTGACATGGTACCTGGCATCGGTCCTTGAGTGAGTTCTGCAAGTGGTTATGGGTTCTGTGAGTTCTGTCAACCCATCCTCCTGTCCACTCCTGCTGAGACCTCACGGGGACTGTAGCAACAACCTTTTCGAAAGTCAGTCTATGTTCTGCCTCTCCATTCCCTCCCCTACCCGACTCCCCAAGGCAGAATTTCTAAACATGCCTCTGAGTTGTCACTCTGAAATAGATACTTGAGGAGGTAGGTGCCCATGTGGAGAGGGAATAACATTATTGAGCTCTTACTGAGAGCTCGACACTACACCAGATGTTTTGTATACATGCTCATCTGATCCAATAACATCTCAAAGGGCTGGAATTACTATCTCCATTTTATAGCTCAGGGAACTCAGGCATGGAGGGCAAAGGGATTGCCTGAAGCCATGCATTTAGTACCTGGCAGGTTGAGGTCTAGGAATCAGGCTGCTTGATTCCATACACCACTTTCTCTCCCTGGGCCGTGTCTACCGTTCCCACGTGTGTAGCTGCTTCAGACCTCCAACTTTCTCAGTCTCTCTGCGGAGGCAGCTTGACAAGGTGGTGAAACTCACGGGGTCTGAAGACAAATGAAAGTGGCCTGAAGCCCGAGGCTTTTCCATCAATCATGGGACCTGGGGCTGAGATCCCCTTTATTTTTCCGTGTAGAATAGGGATTCCCACTGTCCCCATTTCATAGCCGTGTTGGGATGCTGTCATAAGGCGTTCAGCTCAGCGCCTGGCACAGAGCAGAGGCTTAATAAATGGTGGTTCCCATTATTATTTTCATTATTTCTTTAAAAGAAATTAATTTTATTATTTATTTATTTTTAATAGAAGTATAGTTGATTTATAGTGTTGTGTTTTGGTGTACAGCAATGTGATTCAGTTATACATATATGTATATATGTGTCTATACATACATATATCTATTCCTTGTCATATTCTTTTCTGTCATAGTTTATTATAAGATATTAAATTTAGTTCCCTGTGCTATACAGTAGGACCTTGTTGTTTATCTTATATATAGTAGTTTGTATGTGCTAATGCCAAACTCCTAATTTATTCCTTCCTCTTGTTTCCCCTTTGGTAACTATAAGTTTGTATTCTATGTCTGTGAGATTGTTTCTGTTTTGGAATACTACTCAGCCATAAACAAGAATGAAATAATGCCATTTGAAGCAACATGGATGGACCCAGAGATTATCATACTAGTAAGTGAAGGGAGTCAGGCAGAGGAAGACAAATATCATATGATATCACTTATATATGGAATCTAAAAAAATTAACTTATTTATTTTTATTATTTCTGATGGTTTGGCAGGAGGTTCTCCAGAGTTCAACACTGCAGACTGTCAGGCTCTGCCTCTCTCCACATTTTATGCTGCTCGAGCCCTTGAGATTCCCATTAACTTAATAGGTCTGGACATAAGGGAGCCAGTTGTTCATGGAATCCCAAATGCAATCAACAATCTCGCCTTCACTGCTCCCATTCACTAAAATTGACGTGCATGTATTGAACACCAAGGCTGCGTGGGGCCTTGAAGCTGCCGCTGAGCTGGTTTCATCCTCTTGCTGAACCAGGAGGAGCTAAGGTGGTGGTTCTCCAAGTGTGGACCCTGAACAAGTACCACCAGCATCGCCTCGGAACATGTTAAAGATGCCAGTTTTCAGGCTCACCCCGAGGCCTACTGAACCAGAAACTGTGTAGGTAGGACCCAGGCACCAGTGTTTTTTTTTTTTTTTTTTTTGGCTGTACGCGGGCCTCTCACTGTTGTGTCCTCTCCCGTTGCGGAGCACAGGCTCTGGATGCACAGGCTCAGCGGCCATGGCTCACGGGCCCAACCGCTCCGCGGCATGTGGGATCCTCCCGGACCGGGGCACGAACCCGTGTCCCCCGCATCGGCAGGCAGACTGTCAACCACTGCACCACCAGGGAAGCCCAGCACCAGTGTTTTAATGAGCATTCCAGATCATTCTAAGGCATGCTAAGGTTTGAGAAACATTGCTCTAAGAGACCAGAATGCAGCTATTCTCAGAGGGACAAGCCAAGCCTGTGGCATCTGGGGAGGAAGAGTGGTACCCAGTGTGGGGAGCTCCTCTGGGGAGCAGGACGCTCTGACCCTGAATGCCTGCCCCTCTTGGGCTTGAGATGAGGGGAGGAACTGGAGCTGCTGCCTGTGCAGCACCTTTGGCGAATCAGTAAAAGGTGCCTCTTCCTTGGGGTGAATGCTGTGCTGCTGGTGAGTGGAGCATGAACTTGATGTCCATCTGCATTCATCTCCCTTGTGTGCAAGGCTCAGGCAAACTGTATGCTGTCCTGGGAGTATTTGAGAGGGGAAAGACACACCATGCCTGTCCTCACCTGGGTGGGCTGGATCCTGGGATGTTGGGCAAGCCTCCAGGGTGAGTCCCCCTGCTGCACGGACTCTCCCCAGGCCTCAGGCCTCTGCGATCCTTTAAAAGAAACACGCTGCCATGACCAAAGCGCTTGGGAGAAACAGGGCAGTGAAAGAGCAGTTATGAAGACAGCATGCTGCAGACCAGAGGAGACATCCTGCCCTGGGCCAACACTGGAGAAAATAAAACAGATGTTTGATAGCTTCTCGATGTGCAGGTCCTCTTAGAGCACTGTCCTCCTCCAAAAACTAGCCAGCAGACGCTGATGGAGACATCAAACAAAGCACTGGATGTGGTCATGGGGTAAGAAGATGTCTTGGCCACAGCCTGCCCTAATCGGCACCCAGTCAACGAGGCTGCTTCCTCCCTCCCTCTCTCCTCTCGCTCCCTCATGGGACCCTCTCAGTTCACTCTCCCATTCTCCTAGCATAGGCTACCTCACTTGGGCTTCACCACCTCTGGGTTCTGGCCTAAGGGAGGCCCCCTTCCCCCTTTGTCACTCCTCTTCTTGGGGTCTGATGTCCCCCCACTTCACCCTGGAAGCTTTCCTAGGCTTTGTCCTCAGCTGGCCACCTGGAACACTGCATTAATTGGTCCTAGGGCCATGCCTTATTCCTATTCTCTTTCCCAGAAGGTAACTGGGGTAGGGGACTACCTGCATCTCCTCCTCTTCTGTCCCTCAGACTAGGAGCTTCTGAGAGCAAGGCCAGATCTTTCTGCCCATGAATGAGTTTCTCTGCTCCGACATCTGCTGCCACACATTTCGGACAAAGTAGAGGGAGAGAGAGCCCTCCTAAGTCCAGCTCCAGGGGGCCCCAGACCTGCCTCGCTGGCAATGTCTCTGGCCTGGATTCTGACATTTTTAAATGCAATAAGAGCTATGTATTTAGAAAGTTAGGATATACTGACCTGTATGGTCTCAGCGGCCACAGCTGTAATCAGTTGTCAATTCATAGCTATCATCACCTTCATTCCTACTTGAATAGGTGACAGCCTACTGACCATCAAAATCCATCCTTTCCTCCTTTGTAATAAAAGCGGTAGATACATGATTCCTCAGTGAGACACCATCTTTTATTTCCCCTTCAAATTAGATGTGGTAATGTGATTAATTTATTTTGGATAGAATATGAGCAGAAGTACTTTCGACCATGTCCAGACCTAACTCATAACCCCCCTACATATGCTCCTCTGTGTCAATTCCCTTTTTGGTCCATTGTGACTGCAGCAAGTAGGGTGAGCTTGGAGTGTTGAAAATGACAAGGCCACTATCAGCCTGGGTATTTGAATGACTACTGGAACAGAATTCCACTGACCTGGAACCTCTCCTCTGGAAAGTTATGTGAGAATAAATATACCTTTTATTTTTTGAGCCACCAAAATTTGGGGGTCTGTTTGTTATAGCTAGTTAGTTTATCCTACCAAGTATATTACTTATACCCCATGGAAGACATAATTTCTAAAATAGCCCTTAAAATGTCCCACCCTAATACCCAAAGCCTATGAATGAATAAGGTGGAATATCAATCCCATGGTTATGCTATGTTATATAGCAAGTTGACCTTAAAACAGGGAGATTACCCTGCGTTATCCAAGTGGATTCAATGTAATCACATGAGCCCTTAAAAGCAGAAAAACTTTCTCTGGCAGTTGGCAGAAGGGGAAGCCAGAGAGATTCAAAGAAGAGGAACTCGATATGCCATGGCTGGATTGAAGACGGAGAGGGTGATGTGAGAGGGAATGTGGGTGGCCTCTAGCAGCAGAGAGTGGTCCCAGCCTGACAGTCAGAAAGGTCCTCAGATCTAGAGCAGCTGCAAAGAACTGGATTCTGCCAACAGCCTGAATGAGCTTAGAATCAAATTCTTCCCCTGAGCCTCCAGATAGGAGTCCAGCCTGGCCAACACCTTGATTTCTGCCTTGAAACTCAGCGGAGAGCTCAGATGAGCCCACTTGGGTTTTTGACCCACACAATTGTGAAATAATAACTGGGTACTATTTGAACCACTACGTTTGTGAAAATTTGTTATTTAACAAGAGAAAATCAATCCAATCCCTTAAATGGAGGGTCTCTAAACTTATTTGTTTCTGCTCTCTCCGAAGTCCAAGGATATTGCCTGGCATGTAGGAGCTTATGAAATTTCTGCTGAATGGGTACATCAGTTAGTGTGGGAGGTGAATGAGAATCCTTGGGATACTGATCAGAGGATGGCACACCTTTCTGGAAAAGGGCCAGATAGTAAATATTTAGGCTCTGTCATGACTACACAATTCTGTCATTGCAGTGCAAAAACAGCCATAGACAGTATGTAAATAAATATGCATGGCCATGTTCCAATAAAACTTTATTTAAAAACAGGTGGTGGGCCAGATTTGACCTGCAAGCCATAGTGTGCTGACCCCTTTTACAGATCAGTGGGTCTTTGGTCTGGCACTTTCACCCAAATGTATGAAATCTTTGGCAGAGGATGACATGTTTTAAATAAATGTTTTATGGACAGAAAGAGTTTCTACTATAAGAAATACTTGCTCGTTCAGTAGGTTGTCTTTTCATTCTGTTGATTATTTCCCTTGAGTAAAGAAGCTCTTTAGTTAGTCTGATGTAGACCCACGTGTGTAATTTTGCTTTTGTTGTTTGTGCTTTTGGTGTCATATCCAAGAAATCATTGCCAAGCCCAATGTCATGAAACGTTTCCCCTATGTTTTCTTCTAGGAGTTTTACAGTTCTGGGTCTTATGTTTAAATATTTAATCCATTTTGAGTTGATTTTTAGTGTATGGTGTAAGACAGGGTCCAATTTCATTCTTTTGCATGTGGATATCCAGTTTTCCCAACAGTCTTTGTTCAAGAGACTGACTTTTCCCTATTCTTGGCACCATTGTTGAAGACCATGTGACTGTATGTGCTTGGGTTTATTTCTGGGCTCTCTATTCTGTTGCATTGGTCTATGTGTCTGTTTTTATGACAGTACCATACTGTTTTAAATGTGAGAACATATTTTCAAACCATACATCTATTAAGAAATTAATATTCAAAAAATATAAGAAACTCCTACAACTCAATAGCCAAAAACTCCAAATAAACTGATTTAAAAATAGGCTAAGAATTTGAATAGACATTTCTTCAAAGAAGACATACAAATGGCCAATAGGCATAAGAAAATATGCTCAGCATTACTAATCATCAGGGAAATGTACAACCATAATGAGATATCACCTCATACCTATGGTTATTATAAAAACAAAACAAAACAAAACAAAGATAAACGTTGGTGAGGTTATAGAGAAACTGGAACACTTGCACACTGTTGGTGGGAATGCAAAATGGCGTAGCTGCTATGCAAAATGGTATGGCATTTCTTCAAAAATTTAAAAATAAAATTACCATATGATCCAGCAATCCCACTACTGGGTGTTTATCTAAAAGAATTAAAATCAGGATCTCAAAGAGATATCTGCACTCTCATGTTCATTGCAGCATTATTCACAATAGTCAAGCTATGGAAACCACCTAAATGTCCACCAACAGCTGAGTGGATAAAGAAAGTGTGGTCTATACATACAACGGAGTGTTATTCAGCTTTAAAAAAGAGGGAAATCCTGCCATGTGACAGGATGTGACAACATGGATGAACCTCAAGGACATAATGTTAAGTGAAATAAGCCAGACTCAGAAGGACAAATACTGCATAAGTCCACTTATATGAAGTATCTAAAATAGTAAAACCCATAGAAATGGAGAGTAGAACAGTGGCTGCCAGAAGTTGGGGGGTGGGCAATGGGGAGTTGCTGCTTAATGGGTACAGTTTTGCAAGATGAATAAGGTCTAGAGAGCTTCCCTGGTGTCAGTGGTTAACAATCCACCTGCCAATGCAGGGGACACAGGTTCGAGCCCTGGTCTGGGAAGATCCCACATGCTGCGGAGCAACTAAGCCCACAAGCCACGACTACTGAAGCCCACGCACCACAGCGAAGAGTAGCCCCCGGTCGCGGCAACTAGAGAAATCCTGCACACAGCAACGAAGCCAAAAATAAAAAAAATATAAGTAAATAAAAAAAATTTATATATATATATAAAAAGAGTAAGTTCTAGAGATCTGGACGGCACTGTTGCTGTTAGTTAACAATACCGTAGTGTACACTTAAACACGTGTTAAGAAGGTAGATGTCATGGTAAGTGTTGTTTCCACAATAAAAAAGAAAAATGCTGGGTCAGGTTTGAGAATCCTTGTCATTCCAGAACACATGGAGCATCTTGCTTTCTAGGGAAACGAATCCCATCTAAAAGGTCTCTTATCTTTCTTTGGCTTGGCGATTGCTTCAATCAACATGGCCTTAGCTAGTTTATGCCTCTTTCAGCGAGGCAGGTCCTCTGGCCTGGCACTGGGGGAACCCAGTCTGCAGCGCTGGCAGGGTAGAGAGCTCACTCAGCCAGCCCTCAGCTGAACCCCCTCCCCGGCCCTGAAGCCTGAGCCAGGGTCCACAGCCAGCCTGTAGCAGAACTGGTACATTGCTTATGGGTCTGCCTGCCCATCCTTCATGAATTTTTATTAAACAAAACTGTAAGCAGATTGATTTTGTCCTCTTTTATTGCATTTTTATCTAATTCCCTTTCATGGCGGAGGCTCCATCATGTTACTGCAGAGTAAATCACTCTGGGGCATCAGGCCAATGCCTTGGAGAAGGGCAGGATCTGGCTTCCCAAGAGCACATTTACTGCATAAGAACCTTTATTAGCGGAGAGCCATTGATTTTTTTTTTTCAGGTCATAGCCCCTTCACCATCCTTTAAATAAAAGAGTATCACAAAGTTATAGTAGAAGAGAGACTCTGTAAGGCCTGGGTCATGGGGTGCCGGCTTGTCTTCAGGTCTGACAACCCCTGTACCACCCACAAACTTCCTCTCTGTGCTGGGCATGGTCTTATGAAAAGCATGGAGAAGGACTAGTTTGGGTGGGTTATTGGGTGGTAGATAAGGGAAAAAGGGAAGATTAAGTTCAGGAACAAAGCAATTTAGTATCATTAAAAACATTAGAGGTGGTTATAGTTTAGCCACAGAATTTTGCATACAAAACCAAGACCATGAGAATTACAAATCAAATCTCCTCTTCGGTAGCTCCTGTTTTTATACTCCAGATAAAGGACTTTGGGATTTTATTCTGAGGAACTAGAAAATCCCTGAAGATTTTGGAGCAAGGCAATAACAGGATATTATCTTTGCTTCAAGGGGATTAATCTGGCAGTGGAATGTAAAGTGAACTTGAGGAGAGTCCAGGGTGGGGTTGGAAGCTATAAACCAGGACATCAGTTAAGGGGCTGGTGCTACAGTCTAGGCATAAGGAGACAAGAGCCCGAAGTGAAGTAATGAAATGGTAAAACTGGCAAGGTGGAGTCAGATTAAACAAGAAGTGGGTGGTCAAGTGTGACTCAGGGTTTTTTGTCAACTGCAGAAGGACTTTAAAGCAGAGAAGTGAGTTTCGGCAAAGAAAATGGAGAGCTGAGTTTTGTGCATGCTCATTTAAAAAGTAAAAGAAATACACATATACTTGTTATTGCAAAAGTAATTCAGACAAATTGCAGGAAAATTGGAAAAATAGAGACATAATAATAATAAAAAAAAATCTTCAATTCCACCACCGTGATCTGCCTCTGTAATAGTTAATATATTTTGGTATATTTTCTTCCAGGTAGATAAATAAATGAATCATGCTTCTAAAGTTTCTTCAAAAATATGATTCTTAATGGGTACCTATTACCTTATCATCTGGATGCACTAAAATTGATTTAGCTGTCTGCCTATTGTTGGACTTTAACTTGATTTATGGTTTCTCCATACTATAAATAATGCTGTGCTGAACATCTTGCTGTACACATCGTTGTCTGCATCTCTGATAAATTTCTGAAGTAAAATTATTGAGTTAAAGGTTATAATCTTTTTAAAGGCTCTTAATTCATATTGTCAAATGCTCCCTAGACACTGATATAGCATATGAGCGTGTTCATTTCACAGCACGTTCATCAACTGTAGAATTATTTAGATTTTTTTAAACTTGGCCAATTTCATGGTGAAAAAGCAGGATGTACTACTGTTTCTTAAAGTATTCACTTTTTTGATTATGAAGACTTTTATAATAATTTTGGGTGCGTTTGTTGGTCATTCTTTATTTCTACCCTTTTGAGAACTGTATCTTTTGTCCATATTTCTATTAAAGAGGTTATTTTTTTACTTACTGATTTATAGCAAGTTTTTATATTGAGGCTATTAAAGCTTTGTCTATCATACATGTTGGAATTTTTTTTTTTTTTGCTATTTCTCATTTACCTCTCAAATTTTTATATGGTGTTTTTGACAAGTAGAAATTTTAAGTTTTAAAAGTTCATAGCTATGAATCTTCTGTTTTGTTTTTTTCCTTTTCTGTTACACTTTGAAAATCCTTCTCAGAATGAGATCAGGTAAACATCTACCTATAGCTTCTTCTAATTCTTTGTGATTTTATTTATTTCTTTTATTTCCTTAATTGAAGTATCAGACTGTGGTGATCATGAATGTAGGCTCTGGAGTTAGTTGGACTTGAATTTGGATCCTGGTTCCCCACTTACCAGCTGTGTGATCTTGAAGAAGTTACTTAACCTCTTTGAAACTCATTTTTCAAATCTGAAATGGGGCCTGTATTAATCTCATTAATTTTTTTGTGAGAATTGAGAGAGATGATGCAGAGAAAGTGTCTGGTACAGTACCTGGACGATAGCAGATATCTGAGGTTAAATATTAGACCTCTGTTAAGTGTGTACAATTTTGATCTCCACGAGGGCTGAGACCATGTCCTGTTAATCTCCATAGTGCATATCTCACTAAGACCATGTCTTAAAATACATTCACAGTGAATACTGGATGAACGAATGTATGAAATGAAATTAACAGATTTGCATTTTATAAGTTGTGAAGGCAAATGGATATCTGCTCCTGAGGACTCACTTTAAGACACTGAACTCATTTAGAAATGCCCAGAACAGCAATATGTGTGTCTACAATGTGGAGGAAACCCTCTCCCCCGATCCTGTCCCAAACAAATGAACATTGTTTTTTCATTAGCCACAGCTCACCACTCAGAGCTGTGGGTCTGTTCAGTCACCTCTGACCCCTGACTTCTGGCCCTGACCCATGCATACAGGCCATTGCCCCACTCCTTTGAGTCTGCACGTAGAGAATTTTAAGAGCTAGTAGGGCCCTTTGAGGTCATTTGGTTGTCTAGACTTCCAGCATTTGTGTTTTAGCTGTCAAACAATTTTTTCTAAAGAATGTTATCTTGGAAGCCCAGTATGTAAAACAGACCAACGCAGGGATGCTGTGGTTGAAAGATAGGGTCCAGAGGCCAGACTCTTTCTCTTGGGGGGCTTTGCATATGCTGTTCCTTCTGATTGGATGGAATACAATTCCATTCTCCCCTGTCCCAAGTACCTCATTAAATATTACCTTTCCTTTAGGTCCTAGATGAGATAACACCTCCTCCAGGAAGCCTTCCCTGCCCTTCCACTCACTAGATCAGTTTCCCCTGCTATATATTCATAGCCCCGTGTACTTCTATTTGCTAGCACACAGTTCAGTTGTAAATTTATGTCTATGAATGTTCATTTTCCCCTACTAGGCTATGAGTAAAATAAGGGCAAGGCTATCATGGTTTGTTCACCATTATATCCCAGGCTCTGGCTGCAAGGCTTGGCACACAGTAGGTGTTCACTTAATATTTGATACCTTAATGAAACTGCATCTGATCCAACCCCTTCTTCTTCCAGATGGAGCAAATATTTACTGTGCTCACTATGTACTAGATATTCTTCTGGGTATTAGCAATATAACTATGAAGGTGGAAGACATGTTCCCTGCCCTTAAGGAGTACCCATCTAGTAGGGATGACAGGTAACCGAGGAAAAATCATTCATTTCCATGGTCATAAATGCAGCAGATGTCTATGTAAGATTTCAGTGGAAGAAAAAGTTACCTTATTGAAAAATAACTGGCTGATTTCTAGGCCAGCACATTTTGTTGGTGGTAAACTCAGTAGTTAAGAGTGGTACTTGGAATCCTGTCCTGGCGCTTCATTCAGAGTGGGAGAGTGTCTCTGAGGTCCAAGCATCTGCATCTTGTCAGGATGGGAGTTTAATTACCCTCTGATGGGTACTGGGTGGTGACTCAGTGCCTTCCCAAGTTGCCAACTGGGGCACCTACTAGGCTTGTTTTAATAAGTGGATAAGAATTCATGTTTCTTGAGAGATAATCAGAACTAAGTTATCACAGTCAGCTGCCACATGCCCCATCTATCCTATGGTTACCTGTAGGGAGGCAGCTGGTCCAGAGGCAAGAAAGGCCCTTTAGCGACTGCCCAGAGCACTTGAAAGAAAACCCAAACTCCTCGCCATGACCACGACGCCTGTGCTGACCTGCTCCCATCTTCCTGCCCATCTTCATTTTGTTTCATGCTCTCATGTTGCAGATGTCAATTTCAGGTCCTATTGGAACCACTCCCAGTTGCCAATCAGGTAGTCACCGATTGACGCATCGTCCCTAAGTGCTGTTAGGATCGGTGACATGGATTTAGATAGCAGCCCCCTACCCATTTGGAGCCTGCCTCTTCATCCATTTCTTCCAGAAGTATCTGGGCCGATGCTGGTACCGTGGCAGGCTCTGATGCCAGCTCTGGTTGGGCCACCCTAGAATCCAGTCCCATGGGCAGGAGAGCCCCAGCAGAACACTCCTGGTCCTGCCTACTTAGCTGCACCAGGCTGCCAGTGCCAGCTGAGGAGGGGGCCCCCCTCCTGCCTCTGCTTGTTTCCCTTGATTGTTATGTAATGTTCGGCAGCAGGGGGTAAATTCCTCTCCAATTTCCAGGCTGGTTACAGCACATGAACCCCACCATGGGGAGCCACAGTGATTGAGCTCAGCAGCCAGGTCCCATGCTGAGTGTCATAAATCAGGCCTATTACCCGTTCCTCCTGGCAGATGCCACCGCCAAGAACCTGCTCACTGTGCTCCAGAGAGCAGCCACCTTTGCACACAGTAAACCAGGGATGGCCTATCTACTGGGAATCTGGGGGCTCTACAGGACACCCTGGCTGGAGGGGGGTGCCTGGAATCTTTTCTGAAGGGGTGAGAGGTTATACAGCCCTTGCTGGAGCATCTCAGATCTCCAGCCAGACGCCCTCGGAGCAAAATCAGGGCATGCTTACCTGCCACCTAGATTTTCTGGGGTGGTGGCCTTCTGTGTGCTTCACTATACACATAAGAGCCTCTAGGGGACTTGTCAAAAACATACCTTTCGGGCTTCCTTGGTGGCGTAGTGGTTGAGAGTCCGCCTGCCGATGCAGGGGACACGGGTTCGTGCCCTGGTCCGGGAGGATCCCACATGCCGCGGAGCGGCTGGGCCCGTGAGCCATGGCCGCTGAGCCTGCACGTCCGGAGCCTGTGCTCCGCAATGGGAGAGGGCACAACAGTGAGAGACCCGTGTACCGCAAAAACAAACAAACAAAAAACCCCCACACCTTTCCCAGCCTCATCCCCAGAGATCCTGATGTGGTAGGTCCTCCTTGGGAGGGAATCGGCATCTTTACAACTTTCCTGGTGACTCTGATGCAGGTGGTTCCTGGACCATCCTCTGAGAAACGCTGCTTTAAGACCAACTGTGTCCCGAAAGCCATGCCCATAAAATGAATGCCTATAAATTGCTTCCTTTTTTTCCATTTCCTTCCATCATTTTGCTGAAGATGTGTTTCCCTGGGGAAGAAAATGTGGGCTTCAAAAATCAATGGCAATCACACTGAAGAATGAAGCAAATCTTAGACTATGACATATTTAATGGGCAATAATAATGCTAATAGTTGGGGGGCCAGCCCCCCAGTAGGATGTCCTGCTGCTACTTAAAGTGCTAGAAGGGCATCTCGATCCCTGTTTTTCCTTGGTTCTAACTATATGACTAAGGTGATTCTGTGCTCTACTTAAACTGGGTCAGTCCCAGTTTATACAGGTTGTCTCAGTGCAATTTTTAATAATTCTCCCTTTGATTCTCAAAAGTCCCAGTTTGGATGATGAATTGTTACCCTATCGATAACCCATGGGGATGTTCCCCTCGAGACCTCCCATTTTCCTCCAAAGAGGTCTGCCTTGTGGATGTCTCTGAAGGGTTTTGTCAAATTGACTCCAATTCTGGATTTCACATTAATGTTCACAGTGACTCTTGGCTGGAATAAATGGCAAAAGAGTCCTTTTGGTCAGATACCTGTCCCCCTTTCTAGAAGGAGAGACTTCATCTGGTGACCAGGATAAGAGAGACTGAGATATGGGGGCCAGGGCAGCCTTTTTTGGGGGCCCAGGCTTGACTTTGGGTGTCCAAACTAAGGTTGCATTCTCCTGTCAAACATTAAAACACCCAGTAATAATAGACCCTAATCATCCCACAAGAATGGTGGTATAGGAATTGGAGCGTTTTAGAATTAGACAGAACTAGGTTTGATTCCAGCACTGCCTTCTTCGGATATATGACTTCAAGCATATTTAGCCATTTGGCGCCTCATTTGCCTCATCTGGAAAATGGGGATAATCATCTTCAACCTGGTAGAGGGCTTGAGATGCTGCTTGTAAAGAGTGAACCCTTGAAGGTAATCAATAAATGGTGGCCGTTAATATAATCATCATCATGATAGTATTACAAAATGAGATTTAATACTCTAAAAATATTTCCCAGCATATTTTTGGGGGTGATATTTTTTTTTCTTATTTATTTAACAACCTCTTCCCCTGGAACTTCTGCCATGAAAGCTAAGCTGTGAGGCTTCCCAAGAAAACAAAGAGAGGATTCAATTAAGAATAAAGATGTAGGCATAGAAAACCCAGTGTGTATTAGAAATAACCAGAAATTTCTAGGGGAACTCCAGGAATAAGAGGATTTGTTCTTCAAGGATTTCAGTGTTACGTGGGGACTGTCCAGGCCCCTTTAGAGAAGTCCCAAGTTCAGCAAGGTATTGGAAGCATGTGGCACCACAAAATGGATAGATTAGAAATGGGGGAGGGAAGACTTCAGGGGGATATATCCAGGTTAGCTGCCTCCATCCCTGTGGCTTCTGGGAGCTCCTAGATGTCCCGGGGGGGACACACATGTGCTTGAGAGCACATCTGCATATGAAGAGTCTGGAATCAGGACAAAGATCCTTCAGCACACAGGACCTCATGACCAGTCGATATGGCTGCACACCTCAACAGTGGGTACCAATGGAAACCCCTAAAGAACCAGGTGGGAACAGTCACACCTTGGTAGATGTCAGGACAATGTCTAGGGTTGAGACTAGAGGCCTGTGCCTCGTCTCAGTGCTGTTAGTCTCTATCTGTCCTCGGAGAAGGAGCAGGGCTGTGGGGTGTATTAGCCATGTTTCTAGCTGTTGTAAACTTGACGCTTTAACATTTGCCATGCATGCATACATCAGATACACCTTGTTCTGTACAACCCAATGATATGTCTCAGTCACCTTGCCTTGGCCTCTCTCCTCCCTTGTCACCCACCTACCCGCTCTTCCAGAAGAGTCCTTTTCCCGGGGGGATGCACTTTTCAAACACAGACCAACTAATCCAGAGCCCACAGCCGTTATCATTCTCCTTTATCAGGCTCTCATGCTCCAGGCCACTATCTACCTGAGCGAGTGTCTCAACCTGTCTTAAGCTTAGTTTCTTTATCCAGAAAGTGGGCTTGGTAATTCCTAACTCACCTGGTTGTTGTGAGGATTAGATGAGACAACACATAGTAGCTACTCAGTAAACCTGTCTTCCTTTCTCCTATTTCTTTTTCACATCGGACAGAGTTTCAGGCATCTACATTCAGGCAGGAGTAGGAAGGTGAGAATTAGAGCTTTGTCCTGGGTTTTCTACCCAGGTACAGAGAGCAAATTTCAGCTGGGGCTTCAGGAAGGCAGTTCAAACCCTGGATGGCAGAACTGAAAATCTACACGGTATTCGCCCTGGAGTGGGCTAAGGAGGGGAATGCAACCTTCAGTTTCCACCTCAGTGATGGGCATGACTTAGTTACTGGCTGGGTGCAGAGAGTCCAGATCCTACAGGAGACAGAGAGATGAAAGTTCCAAAGAACCAACAACTCCAACTGTCACAGGGCTGAGTGTTCAAGATATAAGGAGGCCTCATCCCCACAGTGAGCACATCCCTCCCTTCTGCTTTCTTTCCCTTTCTCCCAGCCCCTCCTTCTCCCCCAGTCTCTCCATGTCTCCCTCTTCCTCTCCGTTGTTCGTGCTCATCCTCTCTCCCTGCTCTCTTTCTCCCTCCTGTTTTCCATCCTTTATTTCCGTTGTTCTTTCTTTCCCCTTTCCTTCATCTTGCCATCTTTCTTCTGCCCCTTGCTTTCATCCTGAGGCACCCCTGATTTGGCACCTGCCCATGAAGGCTCTGATGGTCCTAAAACAAGGTTCCTGTCTTGGATAATCACCTTGCCTCCTTGGGACTCTGGTTTCATCTTCTATAAATTGAAGAGAGGGCTGGCACTGGACCAAGTCAGATTATCCAACTTGGCTTTATTTCTAGAGAGTGTGTATCTTCCACACAATGGATGATTCTACAGAAGGAAGGATGAACTATTTATAACTATACCCACCACGTGATGTTGAGCAAAAGATGCCCAGACACAAACGAGTTTATACTGAATGATTACATTATATAGGGTTAAAAAACAGGCAAGATGAATCTATGGTGTTAGAAATCAGGATAGTGGCTAGCCTTTGGGGGATAGTGACAGTAAGGGTTTTTTCTGGGGTACTGGTCATGTTCCATTTCTTGACCAGGGTGCTGGTAATATGGTGATGTTCATTTTGTGAACATTCACAAAGTTATTCACTCATGATTTGCATAATTTTGTGTAGATATTATAGAAAAAACAAAATACTTTGAAATGGATCAAGATTACTGGATGTCTTTGATGGAAATCAAGGTGTCTAACACACCTGTTGTGTAATAAAGAATTTAGCAGGTCTTTTTTTCTGGTTCCTAGAAGGGAATCTCTAAACCCTTGGAGTTCTCCAAGTGACAGGAAATGTCTTTGTGGTTGGTCTCCTAGACCACACCTAAGTTTATGCTAATGAGGCCACTCAAGGTGGGTCCCTGGATAGCTTCTGGATGGGAGCTGGCCATGCCAGAAAGACTAACCATATTATTAAAAAGTTGGGTCTGTGAGACACATGATACCAGCCTGTCCTCCAGGGGATGGAGGACAGAGGGTGACTGAATTCAATCACATGACCTAAGATTAATTCAATCATGCTCATGTAATGAAACTCCAATAAAAATTCTGGTTACAAAACTTTGGTGTGTTTCCCTAGTTAGTGATGTACATAGATGTGCTGGGAAGGTGGTGCACCTTGAAAACACAAAAGTTTCAAGTTTGGAGCCCTCCCGGAACTTGTCCTATGGGTCTCTTCTTTTAGCTGGTTCTGATTTGTTTGTTTTATAATAAAGCTTTGCTATGGACTGAATGATTATGTCCTTCCAAATTTATACATTGAAATCTAAATTCTCAGTGTGATTGTATTTTGAGAGAAGGCCTTTGGGAGGTGATTAGGTGATGAGGGTGGAGCCCTTATGATACAATTAATGCCCTTATAAGAAGAGCGATGAGAAAGTTTGCTTCCTCTCTGTCTCTCCCAAGTGAAGATGAGAAGCTGACCATCTACTAGCACGGAAGATGGCTCTCTCTGGACACCAAATCTATCAGCACCTTGATCTTGGACTTCCCAACCTCCAGAACTGTGAGAAATAAATGTTTCTTGTTTAAGCCACCTTATGTATTGTATCTTGTTACAGCAGCCTGAGCTACTAAGACAGCTGTAATCCTAAGCATAGCACTTATCTGAGTTCTGTGAGTTATTCAAGGGAATAATTAAACTTGTGGGACTAGTGGGAACCTCCAGATTTGTAGCCAATTGGTCAGAAGTGTGGGTGGCCTGGAGACCTTCAAGCTCGTGGCTGCTGTTTGAAGTGAGAGCAGCCATATGGGGGACAGTGCCCTTAACAGTGAAATGTGACCTCACTCCAAGTAGAGTCAGTGCCCTTAACCTGTGAAATGTGACCTCACTCCAAGTAGAGTCAGAAGTGCATTAGGACACCCTTCTGGGTTCTCTGGCTCTATGATTCTTAGTGCCTTTTACTGTCTTTGAGCTATTTTATACCTCTGTTAGCTGTAGTTAACTGATAGCAGTGCAAATGATACTCGTCCATGGACAAGCAAATTCTATCTGGTGGTCAATTGCTCCCTCTCCCCTACTCCCAAAGCCCATTTCACATCTATTTGTAAATTCATTTCAGCATGAACTGAATCAACTATAAGAATGTGGTACTTTGAGTTCTCCTTTCGACCCATTGTAACATTTTACTGGTTCCCTAGTTAATTAATGAGTTAAATACAATCTTCAACCTGTCTTAATTTTATATTTATATGGGAGTCAGGATTATATGGTCTTTTCAAATTTAGTCTTTAATAATATGCTATGCTTCAATAAAAAATTCAAAAATGCATTTTCCCAGGCTCCATGTCAGCCCTATGAGTCATCATCTTTGGGATGGGGGCCCCAGGAATCTGCATTTTAACAAGTTTCCCAAATGCTTCCAGCGCCATTACTCATGGCCTGGTAATTGGGACTCTTTGCAATAGACAGTTGCCAAGGCCACTTGTGGCTTTGATCCTCCAGTATTTGAGAATGGATCTGAAGCTCCAGGGTTATCATTTTATACCATTCATCTTCTTCCCATTGGGGTTTTCATTCACAAGGAGTTCCTGGCCAAATGTGCAAAGGAAAGAAAAGGTCAGCCCCCTGCTAAGGGGTTTTGGGAAAGCCTTCCAGCCAAGACTTTTCCTTCATGCTGCTTGGGAATCCAACAAAGGAGACTCACACAGATCCAGGCACTGCTGGGCCACAGCCCAGGCCACTGTAGACAGAAGCTGAAGAAGCCCCCTGACTCTCATTGCACTTTCTTATTAAGCTGCAGCTTCAGTTCCACAATGGAATTATTTTTTTGTCCTCCTTCCTTCAATTCCTAATGTAAACAGCAATCCTCAGAAAAGCAACATTTATTAAATCAGGAGGATTACAATATCAATGGGAAGTTATCATGCAATAACCTTCTATTGATTTGTGTATTGCCAGTAATGAAATCAACTGGAATATTATTTATTAAACATATTGATTAGCAAAAAATAATTTGCAGGGATGGGATCCTGACTCGGCAGGGCATCCCACCGAGCTCTGGTTATATGTACAGTTTTCCCTTTTGCTGGGGATTAGAGCTGTAGTGTGTGTGTGACCTAACAGAGAAATAGCCCCAAGATACAGAGTCCTCATGAGTGTCTATTGTGGGCAGTGGGCAGACTTGCAGCCTATTGGGCTAACTCTTGGCATTTGTGCCATCAGCCAGGGAGGGTTTGGGACAAGCTGGCATTGTTTCCCCATTAAAAGGATGGATGAACTAATGACTGGGTACTGTGGCTTCTCACTCCTGCTTATCCCAGGGGGAGAGGGGTGGAGTGGGGAAGTGAGGGCTGGGGAAAAGTATAGAGAAACAGCATTTTGACTTAGGTTCCCCCCAAAGCAGACAATGAGACAAGAATTTGAGTTCAGGTAATTAATTTGGGAGGTAACCCCAGGAAGCACAGTGAAAGAGAAAGAAGGAAAGGGAGACAGGGGAGGGAGTAGAGTCATCGGTGATGCGTTATTGATGGGGTATGGCTGTCAATAACTGGGGCGGCTCAGTTCTGCTGGAGACCCTCTGAGAGGTGTGTGTGATGCTCCTCAGAATTGCCCACCACAGGTCATAGAAGCTGGGGCATTTACCAGTGATTCCTGCCCCTCATTTGTTGAGGGCTGCTTCTTGTCTTAGTTCCCTGGCATCTCTGGCATTTCTGGACTGTCCCACGTGCTGGCCGAACATGTCTCCCAGGTAGCGTGTAGCCTCAGGCAGAAAGATACAGGTGCTTGAGCTAAGGGCCTTCCTAGTGTATGGGAACTGTCCAGCGCACCTGCAGGATCTCCAGGGTTCCCGGTGATGTGGGAGGTACCCTGACAGCGTCTCCGCAGACTAGCGAGGGTCAATCAAAGGCAGTTTCTCTCTGCAGTCACCTTTGACCTTTAACTCCTGCCTCACAGAGTTTCTGCATCCTGAGTCCTCTCTCTCCTTTGGACAGGATCTGGAATTTTCACAGCCTGATCCTGGAGAAGCAGTAGTGAAATTAACAGCACATTGCTCAGTGCTTACTAAACGCTGCTGATCAAACTTGCTCTTACAACAGCCCTGTAGGTGAAGTAATTATTATCCCTACACTGTGGGGGAGGAAGCAGAGAGCATGAGAAAATGTGGAGCAGGAAATGAGCGATCTGGAACTCAAGTTAGTTTGCCTGATTCCAAAGCACACAATTCGGTTCTGAGCAGAACAGCTCTGAGTCATGCGATCTGGGTCTGGATTGCTGGGTATGATATCTTGGCTTCATTCCTGTTAGTTCTGTAACCTGGAATGAGGAACTTGACTTCTCTGATCCTCAGTGTCCTTGTCTGTTCTGGGGATAACACTAGACCATAGGCAGTTGTGAGGATTAAAGGACATAATGGAACTTGGTTATAGCATAATGATTTTAGTTAAAATTAGTATTTACATATATCATCACCATTACCCACCTCTGGACTTTGTGGCCTTAAAATGATGGCTACTGTGCTGTGTCTGACTTATTTCTTTCATCCCGTGTCCTTCTCCTTCTCTATTCTGTATCGCAGGGGGTGGGCAGGCCACCTTTTCTGGACTCTGAATCAAACTGCTTCTGGCTGGATTTAGCCAATAGGAGGCACTGATGGGAGAT
The DNA here is from genome assembly GCF_039906515.1 of Pseudorca crassidens. NCBI lineage: Eukaryota > Metazoa > Chordata > Mammalia > Artiodactyla > Delphinidae > Pseudorca > Pseudorca crassidens. Next base: position 69,002,517 of record NC_090310.1, read on the forward strand.
TGGAGGAAGGGAGAGCCCAGGGTACTGTTCTCCTTCTCTGTCTTGTGTGGCGGTGGCTGTGTTTCCCTGGTGGCTCCTGTTCTTATGAGACACTTTCCATCAGATGACTGTGGTCCCGAGGCTCTAGTAACACTACTTCCTCCCTCTGTCCCTCAGAGTGGTGGCAGCTTCCTGCTGTTGTCAGTCTCTAGATTTCCTCACTTTTTGTTTCCTGGTCCTCTCATCACCCAGTGTAGTTAATTTCCTGGAATAAATTCCCTCCGTGGTAAACACTTAACTGGCTTGTTTTCCTGGCTAGACCTTGACTGATACAAACACTTTAGCGTGATAATGTCATTTCCATCTCTGATATAATCTAGTGATTCCACTGCTGAGGGCTTTGTGCTGCTCACACAAACTGGCCAGGGTAGGGTTGGGGAGATATGGGATCAAGGTGATTGAGGAAAAATTCCGTAACAATGATCAATCATCTGCCCAGGTTCAAGCCACTGCCCCTCAAGTTGGGGAAGCCTTTCTTCTCCACCATCATTCACAAAATTTTAACTCCTGAGTCTATTCTTAATTTAAGTAAAAGACCCAATAACTAATGACATTGGCTGAACAAGGGTGCTGGCACCTCCTCAATTGACCTCGTGGTAAAAAGGGGAGCAGGAAAGTTCCTGGGAGTACAGACAGCCCTGACAGGTCTTTAATTCCCCGCTCTGAAATTTGGATGTTATTTTCCAGGCCAGATATTCACATGTGAGGTGACTTCCCATTGATGGGCCCAGATTTTGACACAGAGATACTCAGACAACTACATGACATGTGACCTAAGTGACTACCATATTAAGAATACCCTGGGGACAGTGGCTCACTGCGGGCTGTGGCATGGAGACAGAGACTGCCCATTCCCAGGGCTGTGGTTTGAGAGTGTGGTTGTTGTAGGACATGTGTCAAATCAGGAGGTGGTGTCTTTGTCCCTCCTTTTCAATATGGGCTGGCTTTACAAATAGCATCCTACGATAGTGACGCTCTGTGACTTCTGAAGCTGAGTCATAAGAGATATGCAGCTTCCTCCTGGTTCTCTCTTGGGGCACATGCCCTTGTAGCCTTGAACCTCCATAGAAGTCTGGCTACCCTGAAGCTGCCATCTGGAAGACTGTATGGAGAGACCACATAGAGATAGGGAGACATGTCCAAGGAGCTCCAGCCTTCGCAGACCCCAGCTGATCATGTCTTCCCAATGTAGACACCTGACACAAGTGAGTGAGCCTTCAGAGGTTTCCAACTCCATGAGAGAGGGCCGAGACCAGTAGGAGTTTAATGAGAATCAGTAACAGTGCTCTACTGAGCCATATTGGAGCCAAAAGAAAAGGCCAAAGAGAAAAATCAGTAATGCTGACCTTGCCTGTATTTACAACTTTGATATTTTTTCATCATGGAATTTTTTGGGTATTAATTTTGATTTAGAAAAGTGTTGTTTAAGATATTACTTATCTTGATTACTGAGTTTTTGGGCATCTTCTTAAAATTTGTGCCCCAGCTGAGTGCCTCATTCATCTCACCTTAATCCTGGCCTGTGAGAGATCTTAGCAAGAACTACCTAGCTCATCCCAGTCAACCCAGAAGAAATATGTGAGATAATAATGTTGGGCTGATTTCTTTTGGGTCAGTAGTTGACTGATACAGAGAACACTCAAGCTCTAGAGTCAGTTTGCCTGGATTTTTTTATTTATTTGTGTTTTGTTTAGATTTTAAAATTTATTACTTAAAAATTATTTCAACCAAAACAATATCACAATCTACAAATAAACAGAAAGAAGATGAGAACAGAGTTAACTGTGATGATGAAATGATGGTGAAAGATAGAAAAGTATAGGGAGTAACATCAAACACCTATGTACTTACAGTCCAGCTCTGCCAAAACCTAATATTTCCCTTTTTGTTTATGATAGCAAAATTAAAGACAGTTTCCTGGATTTAAATACTAGCTCTACTACCAGGTAAGTGGTAGTAGAGCTAGTATTTAATTTTGCTGAACTTCAGTTTTATCATCTGCAAAATGGGCACAATAACAGTATTCTCTTCCAGGGATTGTTGAGAGAATGAAATGAAATGGTCCAAGGAAAGCACTTAACATATGGCCTTGCATACAGCAAGTGATCAATAAACATTCGCTATCATTGTTTTTGCTTTGGCTGCTGTCGTTAGATAAAACTTGAAGAGAGAACCTGGGAAAGTTCTTCCTGGACAGTTGCAGGGAGATAGCATCCTTCCACTACACTGCATTAAACCATGGAAGGAGATTGCCCAGCTTGCTACATTTCCCTCCCAAGGAGGCACATCACTGCTGTTGTTTAAACTTAAATCAGGGATATTAGCAACCCAAAGTGTTAAATATAGAACTGTTGAACAGACGAACCAAAGACAAACCAAGCTCTTGATAGTAACGATAGTCTTGGGTGAAGGACCTCTGCGTTAAAATAGAGACAGGTTTTCAGAATTTAACAGAACTAGACAGTTGATTAGTTTGTCATCTTTCCCCTGGCTGGTGCTGCATTTTAGTTGTGAAAATGTATAAAGTGTGTGCATGTGATTGAGTGGAACTGGAGGGAGAGAATAGATTTCTGAGTTTGTCAGGCATGTTTATGTATGACTTGTCTGCGTGCTTGGGTGTGTGCCTGTGTGTGTCTATGAGTGTATGTGTATGTGCCTGCATGTGAGAATGTGGCTGTGTCTGTGCACGTTGTGTGTGTGTAGAAGGCATGTGCCTAGCAGTCACTGGTACAGAGTAGGCGCTCACTATTTACTGAATGGATGAACATGTATGCCTGTTTGTGTGTGTGTCCACATGTGAGTACAGATTTGGGCTGTCTTTCTGAGAGTGAGGGTATGCATGTTCCAGCAAACGTGCGGATCCTACACCTGTGTGTTTAGGTTTCTGTAAGCCTAGAACTTGACTATGTGGGGACAGTAGACTTTCTTGCAGTCCCCGACCCCGAGTGTCTTTCCATTACTCTGCGTTACACCATAGAAGACGATTGCTTCCATTTCATTCCTTGGGGCTCCCTCTGCCTGCCCAGCTGTCCTTCCCACCAGCCCGGAGCCCGCTCCCTCACTGCACCCCCATTTCGGACCTTTGCTTCTGCATGTCTTCCGGAGGACACAGATGGCAGGAGCAGGGAATTGGAAACACTTGGCAATGAAGCAGCAATTCACTGCAATCCTTTCTGTATTCATCGCAACAATGCCCCCTCTGATGGGTTCCGCGGGCTGAATGCAGCTTTCAATGTGCAATCCGGCACGAATTACGGCTCTGTGTGGTCCTCATCACGTCCACTTATTGTCAAGTGTTGCTGAGAATTCTCCCACTCGGGATGAGGGAACCACTTGTCTTAGCAACTGATTTCCGAAACCTCCTCCGGGTTGGGGTTTCTGCGAAGCTCCTGGTGATGTGTTATTGTTCCTGGTTTGTGTTTTGGACACTAATGTGCTCTGCTGAAGTATGTAAATTGCAATAATGTGAGGAAATGAGATATAAAAATAACTCTGGGGCAGCAAACACCGGAGGAACTCTGAGATCAGTGTAGCCTTTACTGGTTTCGCTTTGGGGCCGAGGCAGTGCTGGGAGAGAAGAGCTAGGATACCCTGGATGGATGAGCGGCTCCCTGGAATGGGCTGGAACGGGCTGACCACTGGCCACCCTCCCGCAGCTGGACTGCTTGAGAAGGGCCAGGGGAGCCCCATCCTCAGGAAGGAAGTGAGTGGTTGGATACTGACTGTCCCTTTTCACTGTCATCTCTCAGCTTGGTCAAATGAACCAGAGATTTGCTCTTGTGGGGGGAATCTGCCGCCCACTTTCAGAGGGCAAATATGCAACCTTGTTGGCCCATGATCCATTGGCCTCCATGTTAGTTCTCTCCCTTCCCCAATCTGGGCAGTTGGCAGGGGCCTGATGCCCACAGGCTCCCTGGTTAGCTGGCTTTCGTTGGCTTTGGCCAATGAGAAGTACTGGTGGGGACTGGAGGACAAAAGAAGGGAGGAAGGGGAAGGGGTAGGTACACCTCTCTGACTCAGATGGCATCTCCAGGAGTAGCTGGTCCCCTCTGTGGAGCCAGACCCCCATGGTCCCAACCTCCAGCAGATGACCCTTGCCCTTTGTAATCTCACTCCTCTCTCTGACCCTCAGCCTGGGCATGGAGGTTGTCTCTTGCTGTTGTTTATTTTTGTGCTCACTCTCTGGATCCTGTTTGGCGTCTCAGCTCCCCCATCACCTGTGTGATGAATTCCTGGCAATTAAAGCTCCTCTGTTTTAAATGCTCAATGGTTTCTATTTTTTGTTTAGATTCTGACTGATATGCTTATCAAAGACACCTTGGATGACCAGATCTTCCTCCACTGCCTGTTGAGGGAATGGATAAAGCACAATGAGGCTCAAGGGAAACAGGCCATTTCTCTATAACGATGGAATTGAGAGGGAACGAATAATAATAATGAAAAGATCTGACATTTACTGAGGCCCACATGTTGGTGAGTGCGCTCAGCATTTTATTCTCATTAGCTTATTTAATACAATAATACTTTGAAGTGGGCATTATTATTATTCCATTCTATACAAGAAAACTGAGGCTCACAGAAGTAAGGCTGATGTACTCAATAGTGTGTCTGTGTAGTCAGGATTGGAGCCCAGTTTTTATTCCAGGGCCTAAGCTTCAGATCATGATGCTCTGCTCCCTTCTCTAGTAGTACCTTCCAGTAGTGGGTGGTGCTTTTCGGGAAAATGGCATAGTCTATCCCCATCTTATTTTGGAGATTTGCAGTGCATATTGCCATATTAAAGGCTCTTATAAGTCTGGCATCAGAGGACTTTTATCTCAATCCACCATGGGATTCTTGCATTCATAACACTTTATAACGTTCTTTGGGGGGGTGGGTGGTCTAGGGGACATAGTTTTTGGAAATATTGTCCTAGAAAGGATTCATCTTGAGTATATACAATTCATATATATATACATACATATACGTATATATATATGTTCATATATGTATAATTTTTTTGGTTTTTTTTTTTTTTTTTTTTTGCGGTATGCAGGCCTCTCACTGTTGTGGCCTCTCCTGTTGCGGAGCACAGGCTCCGGACGCGCAGGCCCAGCGGCCATGGCCCACGGGCCCAGCCGCTCCGCGGCATGTGGGATCCTCCCGGACCGGGGCATGAACCCGCGTCCCCCGCATCGGCAGGCAGACTCTCAACCACTGCGCCACCAGGGAAGCCCCATATATGTATAATTTTAACATGAGTCAACTGAAAAATCTATTTGGAGAACAGAAGGTCTTAAAATTGCAGATTGAGAAGTGACTTACAGATGATCATTTCTGATGCCTTGCCCAGTTCTTGTGTTACTCTATCCTATGCCGTCAAGGTGGCCCTAACATCTACCTGGACTTTCCAGGGACTGAGCATCCTGCCTGCCAAGCCATGCCGGCTACTGTAGGAAGTCTTGGAAGCTGAAAGACATTCGCCTTTCTGCAACTCCCATCCATGGACCCTACTTCTTTTCCCACAGGGCAGTTTTTGACGTTTAGAATACATCCATATGTACACCTCTGTCTTACATTTCCAACTTAAATGATTATTGGTGGATTACTCACTATCCGGAGTGCCCTCCTTCTTGGAGGTTGGTACCCAGAGCTGAATCCACAGAGTTGAGGTGTTCCAGCCAGATGCATAGTTGAGATTAGAACTCTGGCCTTTTTTTTTTCAGGCAAGGCTTTATTGGGGGCCCTGCTGCATCAGGGGGGAGTGCGAATAAGTAACAGTTTCCCTTGCTGGCTTGCTCTCTGAGGGGGCGGTGAAATTTTTCCTTATATGGCGTGAGGGTAGGGGTGTGTCCAGGGGTCGGGCCGTGGCTTAGGTGGTTTGCCCACCCCTCTGGTGGTGTTGAGTGCAGGGGGGTATGCACAGTACCCTGTTTTTGCTCCCAACACCCTGTTTTATCTCCCAACACCCTGTTTTTGCTCCAGGCTCTTCTTATGTGGCATTTGGGCTTTTTTGGTCTCTTTGTATCTTTTGTCCAGAATTTGCCCTAACTGCCTTTTGAGCTTTGTTTCTGGTTCTATTAATTAACATTTGTATTGTGAATGCTATTTTTCCCATCACCAGATCACAGTATGAGATGAGACTGAATCTATCGTCAGCCCAAGCCCCAACATGTCCTACATACTTATTTTTAGTTTCAAAGAAGCTGCTACCAAGCAGTGAATCCCTCATCCTCTGCTTCTGCAGGTGATTTTGGGACTCTGTTGCAGACTAGGTTAGTGTCTTTATTCAGTGTTACTTTGTATGTCTGACCTTTCATTCCCATGTGTTATGAGCTCCTGCAGCCTTATTCACTTATTTCCTCCTGGCTTCACACCATCCATAGTCTACATTTTCATCCAAATCACTGACAAAATATATTGGATGTGATAAAGCCAACCACAGGACCTAGCACTCACCAACAGGCATTGGCATTTGTCTAATAGACAGTGGCTTGATTATTAAGTCACTTGTTGTATTACACGATCAGTCATCTCTCCAGTCCAGATGTATAAGTTTTGCTCAAAAGAATTCACTTCTCCAAATATGTATGGATTTGGGAGAGAAGTTGTCAAAATGCCTTTTAGAGTCGAGAACCTATTTCCCAGCATTTGCCCTATCTCCATTCTTTTAACCACGTCCATGGATGCAATTTACATATGTTGTCCAAACCTTCTATGCTCAAAATCTACTGGAGAAAAATCTCCAACTTCCTTCTGAGCATGTAAATTTAGATGCCCCTCAGTCATTTCCAACATGTTGTGTCATAAACTGGACTCACAATCCTTCCTCCTTAGACCTGCTCCTCCTCTGACGTTGCCTAGCTTACAGAATGGCAAAACTTTCCATCCAGTGCTAAAATCCGATCTGGATCTTGGAAGGCATCCAGTCAATGGCTAGGCCTGCAGTTTCTCTCTTAAAACCCTGCCTTCTCTCTCTTCCAGATACTGTCACCTGGGGCTGGACTGCACTGCCATCCTTATTTGCTGGGGTGACATCAATAACTCTTGTTCTCCTCTAATCCATTCTCAGAAAGCAGGCAGAGAAATCGTTCTAAAATACACATTTAATCTCTGATTCCTCACTTGCTTAAGACTCTTCAATGGCTCCCTGTTGTCTTCTGGATAATGGCTCTACTCCTTAGCTAAGACCTGGTCCCTGAATATCCCCTGAACCTCATATTTATCCATTCTACCCCTTGTCCTCTAATCTCCTCCAAACTGGATCATTGGAGCTCCTGAATATGCTGGAGGCTCTTGCCACTGGGCCTTTGCACATGCTGTTCTCTCACCTTGTTTTATCATCATCCATTAGTCCTTTAGGATTCAGCTCAGATCTTACTGCCTCCAGGAAGGTTTTTCTGACCTTCCAAACCGGGTTAGAGACTACTCTTTTGTAATCCCAGGGTCCCTTATGCTCAAGGATAGAGATGATGGGACCTCCTTACTCTTTGGATGAAACAGTCAGATTAGAATAGTACTTTAAAATCTGAGAAGGTTATGGGGTGCTTTGGGGGATTTTATGCCTTCTGTAAGGAAATCGGCTCCGTTATAGTCTATTAGTGTTTTTTTCGTTTCTTCGTTTTTTTGTTTTTATTTTTTGGTCATGCTCTGCAGCATGTGGGATCTTAGCTCCCCGACCAGGGATCGAACCTTGCCCCCTGCAGTGGAGGCGCGGAGTCTTAACCACTGGACCAGCAGGGAAGTCCCAGACAATCAGTGTTGTGTGGGATGTTGGGAAGACATAGTCCGTAACAGAGAAATTCCTGTTGTTAAATCACTGACAATTACACAGAGGCCAGAGGACAGTGCAAAGCAAAGCAACATTTTGCTTTTCCAGCTGAGTCTGTGTTGAATACATACCATGTCTTCCCTGGATGGAGAAGAGAGAGACCGTTTTCTTTGCTTTCCTTCTTTTTTGATCTCCCTTCTATGATCGCCTTCATCTCTTGCCTCATTTTTCACTTACCTCCAGACACCAAGCCCCATTCATTTTATTTCAATGCTAAGGAGCTTGGAGAAAGGCTGGGATGTGGATCTGGGGTCTTTTAGGTTCTACTGGTATGAAGAAAATGGCCCCATCAGGTCTTGCAGTAGAGTGAGGCACTTAAAAGATACATAATTTTTTTCTTATGTTGACTATGGTAGTTATGCTAGCCTATTCTGTCTTTTTCCTTCTTACCAGTAACCTTTTATATTTTTACCTTGATAAGGGTCAGGGTCTCCAAGGGAGTTAGTCATGTCCACAGCCAGGTAGAGGATTAAGGAGCTTCAGAAACCCTATTCTGTCACACTAAGAATAAAAGGAGACTGTGACAATAATACAGTAGAGTCAAAGCATTTGCTCTTATTGGATATATCGTATACAAAGTCTTGCATTGACCTTCCCACATCTCTACTTTCTTATGATCAAACTGATGCTCGGATATTTGGAGCCAACTGCCTAAGGACAAACGATGAGAATGCACCAGACACAGGAGTTAGCCAAGGCCCATGTTTAGTCCAGGAGAACTTGGAGACTCCCAATAAAAATATGCCCTGTCCTGCAATCAGGGCCATTGGAAACACATGGTCTGAAAATGTTTTGCAGGGCATGACAGAGTTATCCCTCAGTGGTACAATGGTGGCCAGGGATTCTCAAGTCATGTTGGCCTATCTAGCAGGAGAATGGGTAGCCCTAGCATCCCTGCATCCTCTTGTTTGCAGATGGTGATATTGTAGTCACCCTGCATCTGTGGCCCCTCACCCGAAGCATTCCCCATTCCCTCACAGACCCACCTGCCTGAGTTTCTACTCCATTCTAAACAGGACAGAAGAGCAGATGGTCGTGGATCACACCAGCACAAGGAGGTTTCCATGAACATCTCTTGGACTGCTCATTACCATATTAATGCTCAGCCTCCCCACTGAGAAGTGAGCACAGTTAGTGTTCATTTAATTTGTAATCTAAAGGACAGCACCTACCACAGCCTACATGGAATTTATGCATGTCTGTCATGATATGCTTGGAGGGAATGGGATGATTCATGATGGGACCCCCTGCTTCCTGATTTACAACCCATCATTTACATGCCTCTGAAGTCAATTGGCACATGTGGAGGTCATACTCAACTAGAATCACACTCACTAAATCTCTGGGTGCCTGGTCTTCTAGTCAAGTTGTGCCTGATCACAGGCTTCAGGCACCTAGGACTAGAGGAAATGACAGGGATCTGGGCCTAAGAGTCTCACCAAGCACAGTGACCAACCCCAGGGAGCCTCCTAAATGACTCTGGGACTCTGGGCCATTGTTCAGAGTGTGAGATCTGGAATGAGAACTGGAATGTTAGTCCTCTAACTTTGGGAAAGTCACCTAATCTTTCCTAGCTTTGGTTTCTTCATCTGTAAGATGGGAAGAATGATAATAGTACCAACCTCATAAGGTAGTAAAAATTGAATGAGGTACATTAAGTATTTAGAAAAGTGCCTCGTATATGATAGTGCTTGTTTATGAGATGTTATAAACTAGTAGTTAAGTGGTCCATTTTTGGAATTAATATGACTTCTTGTTATGTTTGTGTCCCTCCCTCCAAATTGATATGTTGAAACCCTAACCCCCGGTGGGGGTGATATTAAAAAGTGGGGCCTTTGGGATATGATTAGGTCATGAGGGTGGAGCCCTCAGGATGGATTAGTGCCCTTATATGAAGAGATACCAGAGAGCTTGCTTGCTTTCTCTCTGCTCTCTGTCATGTAAGGATGCAGTAAGAAGGCAGCTGTCTACAAGCCAGAAAGTGGGCCCTCATCAGAACATGACCCTGATCTCAGACTTCCAGTCTCCAGGACTGTAAGAAATAAATTTCTGTTGTTTAAGCCACCCAGTTCATGTTATCTTGTTATAGCAACTCAAACTGACCAAGACACTTGTATTAAAATCCTGGTTCTGCCTTGTCATAGCTGTAAGATCTGGGGAAATATACTTATGGTGTCTGAATCTCAATGTTTTCATCAGGAATCTATGCCAATAATAATACCAATAATAATGCTCCTAATTCTCAGGGCTGTGGTGAGTTAGTTACAGGACGTAATTTAGGTAGAGCACTCAGCTGTGCTCTGTGGCCTGCCAAGTGTTCATTAAACATCAGCTGCATGGAGAAGGTCGTGACGAGTCTCCACTTGGATTTGGCCCCATTCTGAGCAGATCTTGTTTCACAGCTTGTCGTGCATGAACGGCAAGCTGGCCTGTTGGCTCTCCTGTTGGCATTTTGGACAACAGTCACACTTCTCATCTACAGGATCAAAGATTTCCTCTTCTTTTTTGGGTGTGCTTTTGGAAACATCTGTAGTCATTGTTTCCACTGCATTGGGCCTTCCCCATGTTTTCCCCTTCAAAATTCCCTTCTCAGTGTCTATCTTCAGCTCACAAATATATTAATTCTCCTTTGATTTAGGGATGGGAAGTTTTCTTCCCTGTGCTAGTTTGAGTGTGAAACATCGAAGTGCCAGCCAATGGATTCTTTCCACAGTGGAGGCTTTATTGACATTCAGTAGGACTTTGACCTCAGCCCTTCCTGGAACACGTGATGGAGGGTCTTTGGGTTAGAGGAACAGCCTGTAGCACCCCAGCTCATAGCATGGAGCTCCCTGTTCTACTGCCTGATAACCCTTGGCAGAGGCCTGGTGGCCACCTGCTCTGACTGCTGGGCAGCAGGACCGTGGCTGAGTCAGCAGCGAACTCAAGGCACACACAGAGTGGACCTGCTCAGGAAACTTGTGCTGAGTAGAGAAAATGATGAATGAGGATGCAGAAATTAGATGGTTTTTTTCCTCCTTCCTTCCTTCTCTTAAAAAGAGTTAGTAAGTGATGTCTTTTTCAAGGTATAATGTTTAGAATCAGGATTTTCCTTATCAAAATGTTATTTTCAACATAAAAAAATCTCAGTGGGCTGATATCTTTTGGAAAGTTCATTCATTTATTTCCACTGAAGTTTCTTGATCTTCTTTTTGAAAAAAACTCATAAACTACTTGTGATGCATTTGTAATCATTTAATCATAATAGCTAATATGTATGGAGTGCCTTCTATGTGTCAAGTCCCAGGCTTGGTGCTTGACATACCAATCCTGTTTTATCCTCACAAAGACCTCAGGACACAAGTGTTTGTATCACAGTAGTTGCTGCAGCTGTCCCAACATACAAACTCCAAAATCTCAGTGGCTTAACACGGTAAGGTTTTATTTCTCACTCTTGCACAGTCCCATGGGGATTGGGTGGCCCTCCTCCAAGTTATAGTTATACCATCTGGACCACGTGGCCTCCAAGGTCACTGCAGTGGAGGAAAAGAGGACTAGAGACTTCCATAGGATGTGCTTAGGAGTCAAGTCAGGCTTGGAAGTGGCTGACATCACTTCCATCCACATCCCATTGACCAGAACTCAGTTTCACTGCCCGTGAGGTTAGGAAGTGTAGAGGACTGTGTGTATGCTTGGTCACCAGTACTCTCTTTCACATGTCATTTCTACTTTATAAGCAACGAAACATAGTTTTACAGTTTAATTGCTCTGAGTCACACAGAGAGTAAAAGGAAGAGCCAGTAACGGAAGTCAGTTCTCCTGACCTCAAAACCTATGCACTACATCAGGGGTCAGCAAACTAGGGCTCATGGGCCAAATTTGGCCCACTGCCTGTTTTTATCAATAAAGTTTTATTGGAACACAACCACTCACACCCATTTATGTGTTATCTATGGCAGCTTTTGTGTTACAACAGCAGTGTTGAATAATTGACACACAGCCTACAGGATCTAAAATATTTACTATCTGGCCCGTTGCAGAAAGTTTACCAAACTCTACTCTACGTCACTGTGATATATATATATATAATGTATATTTATATATAATTGTAGTATATATATAGTATATATTATAATTATAATTATATATATATAATTTTTTAGAAGCTCACTTTGCATCTCTCTGGCTCAATTGGTAGGAAACTGAGAAGTAGGCGGTTCTGACTTTAGCCTTCATCTGGGGTTGCCCCAAATGGCCTAGACTCTTATTTCTGCTTTTTTCCTACCTTGAGGTCCTTTCAGCAAAGTTGTCATGAGGAAAAATAGTCTTGACCTGGATTTGCAAAGTATTGGCTAGAAGGGCTATTCCAGCTGGCATATTTGGTTTGTTTGAAGGACAGAATATGTATGTGTGAGTATTTTAATTGAATTTAAGTGCCTTTAGGCTGGGCCCACTATAGTAACCACCATGGGTGCTTCATCCATTTATATTTCCTGGCTCATTCCTAAAGGCATTTAAGTTGGTGGATCTTTGAGCCAGACTTTTATTCTTTCCTTCTGCTGTGACTCCTTCCTCTCACAAGGAAAAACTAAATATGTTTGGAAGCTATAAAAGTCTGCATCTGGGGTCAGCCTCAGACTCCATCTGTCTGCAGCCCAGGCTGGCTGAAAAAGGGGAATCAGTTTGGTTCCCTACTTACATGCTGTGTGACCCAAGGCAAATAACTTAACTGCTCTGAGGCTTGAGTTTCTTATCAGCAAAGAGTGGATAATCATACTCCAATAGGAAGATTTTTAAGATGGCATCCAAGAGGCCTGCTTCCTGGTGTATATGTCCTATACTACCCTCTTCCTGTGAGTGTGGGCAGGACCCATAAATGTGATGGAATGTTCTTTTCATGATTATGATACGTTATATGGAGAAAGAATTTTGCAGGTGAAATTATGGTCCCTAGCAGTTGACTTTGAGTTAATAAAAAGATTATCCTGGGTACACCTGACCTTATCAAGTGAGGCCTTAACAGAGACAAGAAGCCGCAGCAGATGCTTTCCTGCTGACCTGGAAGAAAGCAAAAGCCGTATTGTAAACTGCATATGGAGGGGACCACGTGACTAGGACCTGCGGGCAGCCTCTAGGAACTGAAAGTGACCTAGAGCTGACAGCCAGCAAAACATGGCCTCAATCATAAAACAGCAAGAGACTGAATTCTACCAACAACTTGAAGGAGCCTGGAAGAGGACCCAGAGTTCCAGATGAGACCACCACCCTGCTAATGTGTGCCTGGACTCCTGACCCACAAACACTGTGAAATAATACATTTGTGGTGTTTTTTAGCTGCCAAATTTGTGGTGTCAGGCTTGACTGGGGAATAATCTGTTTCTAAACTTTCTCATATGGTTGATGGCAGGATTCAGTTCCTTGGGGGCTATTGGACTGAGGGTCACTGGGACCCACTGTAGAAGGCAGTCTTCCATGGACCCCAACTGCAAAGTCTCAGATTCAAGAAGTCTGAACTTCTGCTAAAAAGAACCTGTACTTTTTTTAGCAAGCACGTTGCATCAGTGGTTATCACACTCTGCTGAATGTTAGAGTTAAGCAGGGAACTTCAAAACACCCCACTACCCAAGATGCATCCCAGACCAGCAAAATCAGAGTCTCTGGAGATGGAACCTAGGTATCAGTGCTTTCTAAATCTCTCCAAGTCATTATAATGTGCAGCTACGTTTGAGAACTCTGGTAGTCCATAACATTTGATAACCTTCAAAGAATCATGCCTCCGGGTATTCATGCCCTTCCCTTGAATCTGGGCTGGGCTATGACTTCCTTTAATCAATAGAACACAGTAGAAGTGACACTACGCCTAAGCCTTAAGAAAACCTGGAAACTTCCATTTTTGCATGCTAGGGAGCCCTGAGCTACTATGTAAGAAGTCCAGTTACCCACCGGAGAGACCACGGGAGGACACCATGTGGACGGGGAGAGACCGACAAATCACGGTTGTTGTTTCAAGCCATGAAGACCTGGGGGTGGTCTCGCAGCAGTTTAAAAAAATTACTGATTTTTTTTTTCCTGACAACTCTGCCATCTGGGCTGGACTCAGTTGGGCAGTTCTCGGAGTGGGTCATTCTCGTGGCTACACTGAACAGGTGGGTTGGTTGGGATTGGCTCCGCTGGGCCCCTCGCTCTCTCTGTGTTGTCTCAGAGCTCTTGAGAGTGCAAAAGCAGAAGCTGCTCTGTCTTGTTAAGGCCTGGAACCGGCCCAATATCACTTCCACTGGAAGGTGTGGTTTACTGGGGGCACCCAATGTGAGCAGCTGCCCCAGAACCAGATCCTTTCAAACTTTCACATGTACACAAATCACCTGGGATCAGGTGAAAAGAAGGTTCTGATTCAATGGGTCCGGGGTCTGGCCAGAGAATCTGCATTTCTAACAAGCTCCTGCGTGATGCTGCTGGCTCATGGACTACCCTTTGAGGATCAAGAGGCTAGAAGATTTTAATATTTGTGGTCCACCAAACACACTTTGAGAAACAGTGTGTAATGATCTATTTACAGGTTTATTTCTGTATCCAGGGATTTTTCAACTTTTTTAGGTATGGAGTCCCTGAACACAGGGAGTTTTGCAGTAATTTTAGTGTTTACAGACTCCCCCCACCCACTCCACACCTGCCAGGAAGCCTTCTATGGACCTTGGCAGGTAAACAATCCGTATTAGACCGGGAACTCCTGAATTCATGCTATTATTTGGCTATGACAAACGGTAGGCACTTAATACATGTTTGCTAAAAAAATGGATAGATGAATGATTGGCTACCTTGCTGATGTATATGGTATCTATGGCATCTATAGTACATTTAATATCTATAGCATGCTGATGTATATGGTATCTATGGTATTTATAGTACATTTAATATCTATACATTTAATATCTATAGCATGTATAATATTATGCACACACACACACACACACACGTGTGTTTTCATTTTGATTGAGGGAGAAGGGCCTTATTACTAACTGGCCACTAATGGAGTTCACTGACCTTACCCCTCTCCTTTTTGACCCTTAGTTTCTTCCTGAGACCCTGGCAAACTGTGAGTGAAGGTAGAGCGATCAATTGGCCATTTTGCCCAAGACTAAATGGTTTCTCAGACATGGGGCATTCAGGGCTAAAGGTGGGACAGTCCTAGGCAAACCAGTTCAACCTCAGTGAATATGAGATTATATGTATATCTACAACTAAATAACTGTGCTGTACACCTGAAACTAACACAGCATTGTGAATCAACTATACTCTAATATAAAATTAAAAATTAAAAAACAAACAAAACAAAAAATGATGAAGCTAAAAGTACTCTGAGCTCCTCCATGATCCAGCCATCAGGGACGCTTGACTCCTTCCCTCACAACCAGCACTTTCTGTCACATCAGCACTGTTGATACATTTTCAGAAGCCCATCTGTGCCCGCAAAGGAGTGACTTCCTGTGTGCACGGGCAGCCTGGGGAGGCTGTGTCTTGGAGAGCCCGTTTTGGATTATAAACCTTTGAAGACATCTGCAGAGAGGGAATAATTCATTCCAGAAAAACTGTTCTCTTTGCCATGCAAACCAGAGGCCAGGAATGGAAATGAGATTTCTGAAGGCATGGGGTATTTTTAGAGCCACCTGCTGGCTTGGGCGTCTCGCTGAGTTGCTTCCATGTGGAAGTGTGGCGAGTGGGCCTGCCCTCTGAGGTTGGGATGCTGGGAGGCCTCGGGTGGGCTTCCTGGGTCAGGGCATGAGCTGCTGCCTTCCAAGTGTTCTTGCAACTTCATCCACCTGGGCCTACTGGGGACTGATGCCGGGGAAGGTCTTCTCTGAACTTAGCAGCTGTGTTCTCCTGCAGCTCAGAAAGTTCTAGACTCGAGACTAGTGTTAACATTTTGTCTCTCCATGTTCATGATCTATGTCCTGTCCATGTCCTGTTCATGTCCTGATCTATGTAGGTCTCCTCAGCACGGGGCTGGGGGAGTGGGTCAGGGGCTGCACACTGATAACTGCCCCCTTCCTGGCAGATTCAAACATGCCGCACAGTCAGACAGATCCAGGCTCAGATCTTAGCTCTCCTGGCTCAGGTTCAGTTCCCAGAAGGTGACGATGAGATGGAGGTCAACGTGCAAGATGCTTTTGGGGATCAGCTCCTCTGAAAGGCAGGAGGGACAGCAGGACTGGGCAGAAGGAAAAGTCAACTTGTGATACACGTCCAGCATAGGCTGGGCCAACCCAGGAGAGAGCGGTGCCTATCTGAGTTGTCCTGTGTTAAGTTGAAATAACTGAGCCTTTATAATCTTGCTTTGCTTCACCATGGGATGTGAGCTTCATGAGGAAGGCTGCAACCTTGGGTGACAGGGTTCTGTGCAGCTGAGACAGACACTGAAGGGGATGAACCACTGGAGTCTCTCCCTGGACTGTCCCTGCTACAGATGGGCAGTGAGTAATTCACTTGAAGGGCTTCTGGGCAGGATAACTTGGCATCCACCATAGTCTGCCTACTGACTCTTTGACCTTAGGAATGTAATTAATTTCTGAGCCCCAGTTTTCATGTACATAAATGGGGCTAATATCATAAATATCTAACAGGGTTTTTTTTTTTTTAAAAAATTCTTATATTGAATATTTCAAACATACACTAAACTTACACAAAAGTAATAAGCCTGCATAATGAACTTCTGTGTATCAGTCACCTGACCAGTTATGAACTCATGGACATTCTTTTTCCAACTCTACCCTACTTACTACCACTCCTGGATTGTTATGAAGTGGACATCAGATTCAGAAATATTGTGTTTTGTCCATTAACACATCATATGTATTCTAGAAGATAAGGGTTTAAGAAAAACAACAATAACCACAGTTAGCCTACCACTGTTTTGGGCAGATTAAATGAGCTAATACAAATAAAGCATCTGACAGTGTTTGGCACATAATTTTAGCCAAATCAGAACACATCCTCTGTGGAGATGGTGCATGGGAGAAGGGAAGAGGAGACTTAATTCTGTCTAGTGTAAGGTTCAAACACATGGCATAGATACTACCCTCCTTCATCCTTTGCCCATAACAGACATCACTATTTGATCGTGGAGCTAGTGAGCAGTACGATGTTCCAGGCAGCCACCGCCTATCAATTGGATATGCTCATGAAATGAAACCAATTTGCCCACATTGTCCTCGTAGTCTGAACACACCCCTCTCAACTGGACCGATAAGGAGCCAGCCCTCCTGCCCCCTGGCTCATCTGACAGCTGCCACCCCAACTGCATGGTTCAGGGATTGCTCCGGCTCTCGTGATTCTGTATAGAAGCCGCTCATAGGCCCCTCTTTGCCGTTTCCAGTGGGGTGGGGGAGGGGAGAGCAGCGCTGCTCAGGCTTCAACTAGGAAAAACTGGTGAGAAGCAGCCCAGAGATCCTTGAGAATTGCTCAACCCTGACATGTCAACATGTGCCTCTGTAGCATCAATCTCTTTCGTTGTTTGCTTTCTTCTGCTTCTTCCTCGACTTTGTCAGATCCTCCTTGGGCTTGTTAAATGCTTATTCTTCATCTCCTTCAGCCTTCCTCACTTCATCACACTCTCTCTAGACAACTTAGGCATGTTTCCAGGAGGGGAAAGTGCTAGGCTAAAAGGAGCCAAAGATGTTGGGGCGTGTGTGTGTGTGTGTGTGTGTGTGTGTGTATGTGCGTGTACGTGAAATAACTTTTAACATGTGTACATGATCCCACAGTTCATACTACAGTTTCATGTGGATTTCTTCATTTCCGCCTCACACAGTGCTGTCAGATAGTTCTCATCTTTCTTATTTTATAGATATGGAAACTGAGACCCAAAGGAGTTCATGACATTTTCCTCTATGTTAAACATCTTAGACATGAAGCTAAAAGGCAGATTGAAAATCTTGGCTCTGAAAGACATTTGTGTTTCACAGTTCTGGGTGTGCTTTAAGTCGTGGAAAACTTTCTTCAAGTGAAGGTTTGTATTCAGGGTCATAATCTAAAATTCTGGGTGAATTGAGATGGGAGGGTATGGTGTTCTGTCTACCATTAGTGTGTGGTAAGGGAAAAAGGAAGGTTGGTTTATGGAATCTCTAGGACTTTGGGGAGCTCAGTTTAAAAACCACCATGTATACAAGCAGACACAGGGTATAATTTTACTGATCTTGGGTATAATTTTACTCCTGAGAGTTTTGATAGAATGTCTAGGGAATCACTGATTATGGGATTCTGTATTTTCAAACCCACATTCTACTCCTTAGAAATGTGAGACTTACTACTTGCTGGGAGCAGCTGTTAGGGTGAGTGTGCTGGCTTCTGGGACCAGAGCGGAGCCAAGTTTAGACCTGCCAGATCTGCACTGTCCTCATCGTGTCCGGCTTCAGCCAAGAGTGGAGTGAAGGAAAGGGGACTCCAAGTCTGCACTCTGAATAGACTTGAACTAAGGCCATCACGCAAATAAGGCTGAGAATAATTGTGTTAGTAACAACAGCAATTCTTAAATATTTGCCCTCTCTGTGTTAAGTACCTTGCAAAATACAATTTAATTCCTACAGAAATTGGAGGTAAGTATATTTTTATCTCAGTTTTACAAACTAGTAGGATGCTCAGGGCCAGCAAGAGATTAAGCTGGGATTCAAACCCAGGTTTCCCCAGCTCTAGTTCTCACACTCACTCCGTCATCCATCCTGACTCTTCCAGGTCATCCTTACCAAAGCCTTTGAGATGGGTATCTTTACCTCCATTTGCTCAAGGTCACTCATGTAGGAAAGGAAAGCATTTGAACACAAGTGCATCTGATTCCAAATCATGAGCTTGATTGCCTCCATTGAGGGGGATAGTGTCTTGAGCAGGGTATGTTGTACCCACAGAAATTATACCCAAGGCTAGTAAAAAAGAGTACCCACATTTTTTATGGGTACTCTTGTTTACCCCCTGAGTGTTGGCGAGAATAGTGTCTTTGTAAAAGCAGATGTAACCTCTGTTCTGCCATTTTTATTTGGGAAAGCAGTATATGTATGTATGTATGTATGTAAAAACACACTGGAATAAGAAAAAGTTTTGTTTGTGTCTCTGTTTTTATAGACTAGCAGTACAGGCAGTCCTTTGGCAAGGTTGGACGATAGAAAAAGAAGAAGGTAGCTTAACAATATTGAAAATGAAACTGGCATAGAACTACAGCTAAACAAGGATTATAAACCAGAAAATAATAAGACCAATATTACATCAATCAATTTGAACACTTAGATAAAATGGGCAATTTTCTCAAAAATTATAAATGATCCAGATTATCTTCAGAGGAAATAGAAAGTATGAATAAATCCATGTTCGTTAAATAAATTGTACAGTAATAAAAAAAATCTTCCTACAAAAGCATTAGACACAGATAGTTTTATGGATATCTTTTATCAAAATTTCAGTGAGTAGTTATTTCAGAAAACACAGAAAGGTGGAAAGTTTTCCAACTTATTAAATGATGCAAATTAACATTGATATCAAAATGGAAAAGGGCAGTAAAAGTAGAAGAATTAAAAGTCAATCTTATTTATGACTATAGATGAAGAAACTTAAATAAAATACTAACAAACCAATCCAGCAAAATGACAGTAGCAGCAACAATAGGAACAAGACCAAGAGCAATAAAACCACATCATGACCAAGTATACTTGATCTTAGGAATTCAAGGATGGTTTAACATTGGAAAACCTATTAATGTAACTCATACTATTATCAGACCAAAGAAGAAAACCATATGCTCTTTAATATAGAAGCAGAAAAAGGATCAGAGATATCTGGTTTCATACTCCCCTCCTCCTTTTGAAAGCAGCCTAAAACAACACAAAGAACAATAAACAGAAGTACAAACTTTATCTTTGATGAAAGTAAGAGACATCTGTAATCTTGAACCATACAAGTTTTACAAAATGTGGACTGAGTACAATGAATAACTTAGCAGAGGAGAGGAAAGCCAGCTGCAGATGCCTGGGGAAGGAAGTTACACATGAAAAGCCAGCAGGATTACTATATGTTATTTATAGAAACATACATATGTAGTATGTTTTTTCTTGATGCAAATATATACATATGTAGGAAAGACATAAAAACACAGATGAGAAGGCAACACTCCAACAGTAGGATACTGGTGAGTTTGGAGGTATGAAAAGATGTGGTGGTAGAGTGGGGAGTTTCTCATTTGTATTTGGAACGTTTTATTTCCTATGAAGCCAATATGACATAATAGTATTTGTTAAATTTGAGTGGTTAGTATGTAGTTTTGGTATATTATTCCTTGTACTTATATAAATATTTGCAACAAGCCAAAGTAATTAATTTTAAAGTAACACATGTTCACAGTAAAAACTCAATAAAGAAAGCACAAAGCTGAAAATAAAAATTTCCTGAATTTCTACCACCGATAGATAGGTCATATAGTCATTTATAGTATGTATACAATGTAACAAAAACACTATATTTTGTGATATGCACCTCTCAATAAAAGAAATTGATATATAATTTAATTACATGTACCTTAGTGGTTAAAAGTGTAGGTTCTGTAATCAAACGGCCTGGGTTCAAAATGCATCTCTGTCACTTCCTAGATTTGATTCCTCTATGATCCTCAGTTTTCACCTCTACGAAGTAGGAATATGATAGTATTTATTATTATATAAATTCAATAATCCAATAAAGCACATAGCCCAACACATAGTAGAACTTACATTTTTAAATCTGTATTCATAAATGAGATTGACCTATAAGAACTCAATGGAAGATAATAATCATTACTATTTCCATGCCAACTCATGCCATCTTAGGGGTAAGGTAAAGTACAGATATTTTGTAAGAAAGTGGAGCTTTTACCAGTGTCTGGGCAGGGGAGTATGACAGACCAGATTGAAGGGGTCCTTAATGTAGAGAAATCACAGTCCTTATTGGACTAGAGCCCTAGGGATCAGCCGTCAGCTCTCAGTGGGGTCCAAGTTCTGGGGCTCAGTAAGCCAGAAGAATGCTGGTGACCTGCTATAAGACAACCATCCCTCATCCCATGATTGGTACTCCCCAGAGCAGGCTCTTGTGACCTACCAGGGGAGGCTGGATTTCTAAAAGGTGAGAGACAGGATGGAGATGATCTCTGTAGAACCAGTCTTATTCACCTGCCACACATGGGGTAAAGTTCCTGAAGCCTTTAACACCATATACTGGCTTTGCTGGCGTGCAAAACGGGTCACCTTGAATGGTGATGTACTATAGATTGTGCAAGAGAGTGAGGAGGGGGGAGAGGACCTGGTATGTGTCCCCTGGAGGTCTCCAGTGCCTAGTTTTTCCCTGGTAATGCCATCGGAATCATGGTTTACTAGAGATTCTTTCTTCTTCTGGCCTTAAGAATATCACTGTGTCTTAGGTACTCAGAGGTAGTGAGTGGCAAGTGCAATCTTGTGTCCTTGTGTCATGTCTGGAAAGAAGCCAGCTCTTTGGCAAACTCTCACTGCCCCTTTTGCCTTCTTCATATCTTCTGGAAACTTTACATTCTCAGTAGAGAATCTTCTCCCTGCCTCTCCTTCTGCTTCCTTCATGAGGCCTGAATTTGATGAATTGAAGAATTCATCCATAAAGAACACTTTGATAAGCAACTTGGGATCAGGGGAAGGTGCAGAGAAGACACCCCCAGGCACATGCCTCAAGGGCCACAGAGTTTCATTTTGTTCCCCGCTGGGATGAGTGGAATACCCAAGCTGAAGGCAGGAATGAGATTGCACGGGGTCGCAGAGTGGTTTTGGAGAGGCCAACACCATGCTCAAGTAGAGAGAGGAGAGAGACAAGGCAGTAGGCAGGAGAAAGGAACACATTACACAAAACTGGGATGTTGGGAGAACAGGGAATTTGTTCATGTTTCTTGTGTATGGGGAGTAATGTGAAGCTTTCCCTCCAATCTCCTCCTCCAATAAAATATCCATTTACTGTTAATGTATTCTGCATCTGGATCTTGGGCAGGGGTCATCTGATGAAGTGCTAAGATGGGTGCAGTGAAAACCAAGGGCACCATGTCTGGCTTTCATCCAAGTGCACGACAATACAGTAAGTGATCAGTAAATAGCGATGTTAATAGTAGCTATAGTTATACTTGCCTCCTGGCTCCTCTTTCTCTTCTACACTAAGATCTTTGAGAGCTCAAGGGAAGGCACCTGCTTAACTCACTTCTGGATTTGTACCATTGGCAGAATGCCTGGCCCAGAGCTGGGTTCCAATAAATATTCATTTTTGTGATTAATGAATTCATGTAATCTCTGTGACCAGCAACGTTTTATCCTGGGCTCTATTCTCTTCTTCCTCCACACTCTTCCATCTTCCGAAAGCTCTCACTTTCACCTAGTGGAGTTTCCACCTCTGTAAATCCATCTCTGGCTTCTTTCAGTTCCTGTCTTACACTTCTCATATTAGGTTAAGCCATTTGGAATTAGTAACATTTGAACACGTTTGTCTTACAAAAACAGCTATTTTATAAGTTGCAAGCTGATATTCCTTGGATCTCCATTCAAATGGTGTCACCTTGAACATTATACAACACTACAACCTGAGCTCCTAGTCACCTCTCTGCCTATTGGCTACTGCTCTTCCCAAAACTGATTCATAGAAAATGCTTTCAGAATGGGAAGGCAGGAATCACTCTACCCAAAAGCATCTTTCTACCAATGGGATCCAGCAAGTGTAAGTGACTTGCCCAAGATCATACAGTAAAGTTGTAGCAGAGGTAACCTCAGTCATCAGGCTCCTGTTCTAGTTCTAGGTCTGTCAAGTGCTGGGATTCCCCAGGTTCCCAAGGCTTAAGTCCTCAGGCTCCTCTTCTCCCTCACTTTCTGGCCATATTTAATTAGCCACCAAGTCCAGGGAAGTCTTTGTTCCAAGTATCTTCTGTATTTACACAGACCTTCTCCAATCCATAGACGCCACGTTAGTTCAGGCCAACCTCATCTCTCACTTGAATTCCTGCAGGAGAATTTCATTGTCAGTGTTGTTTCTTGTTTTTCACATAGCACCTTCCTAAAGGCATACATGAAAATTTCAAAAACCAGCCAATATTTCTAAGTTTAATTGGTGTTTAGTCCCAGAGAGAAAAATACTTTCTAAAATTTAAAATAATACTGTATTGTTTAGAAACAATTTTTCATTATATATTTTCTATTATTTTTAATTTTGTGCTGAATAGTTTCAGACTTATGGAAAAAAAATGTGAAAATAATAAAATGAATTCCTGTATACCTTCACTCCTATTTCCCCCAATGTTAGCATGTTCATATTTGCTTTATATTTTTCTCTTTATGAACCACTTTCAGTTTTATTATTTCTTTATGAACCATTTTCACAGTAAAACGTGGACGTGATGCTCCTTTACCCCTAAAATATATTAGTTTGCATTTTCTAAAGACAAGGACACTCTCTTACGTTACCACAGAAACATTATGAAAATCAGGAAATTGGCTAGCATTAGTATAGTAAAATTAAATATTCTACAGACCTTATTCAAATTTTTCCAATTGTTACTCTAATGTTTTTTATAGCAAAAAAATAAAAATGAAAATATAAATAAATAAATAAATAAATAAATAAATAAATAAATAAATAAATATAAGTTTCTGATCCAGGATGCAAACAAAGATAGTTCATTGCATTTCATTGTCATGTTCTTTAGTCTCCTTTCATATGGAATATTTCCTCATTCTTTCTTTGCCTTTGATTAACCTTGGCATTTTTAAAGAGAGGGCATTTATTTTTCAGAATGTCCCTCAATTTATTTGTTTAATACGTCATAGTTTTTATTAGTTTCTTTAATTTTTAAAAGAGTTAATATTTGTAAATTGCTTAAAGCAGTGAGTGGCACCTAGTCAGCTCTAAATGAGTATTTGTTAACTATGAATATGTTTTCATCCTTCCCTCCACAATTGAATATACAGTTGACCAATTGAAGAAAAGAGGGTAACTTGGAATGAAATCTCTTCTGCTTTGGGAATGCCAAAGTATGTCCATCTTTGTTTCAATTGCTTCACTTTCCTGACACCTGTGTTTCTTAGAATTAATATCAGCCTTTGCATTTCCCCCTTTTTAGCACTCAGCAGTATAACATGACAAAAGCAAAGTGAAATATACCAACAGGAGATCACAGAGATGTTGGTGTGTGGGTGAAGGTGCAAATGCTGCCCAAGCTGAAGGGTTGGTCCCAGGGCAGAGCCACCTTGTCCTGGGGCTCGAGAATCCAAATGTGTCGTCCGAAAGGTGGTTGAAGTGTGTAGCAGAATGGACTAAAAACGTGAGTCCACCCTATACTGAGTTGATATGGGAACCAATGAGATATTTAATTTAATGCTCATCACAGAATAGGCTTTCACTATATATTTTTGGCTTGTTGAATTACCTAGTTACTCCTTCCTAGCATAAACCCTGGGGGTCAGCAGGCTAGACTCCTCATGCCCTCATGTCCCTGCCTGTGGGTTTTCACTTCCATGGCCCCATCTGGATGCTTCCTCCCCCAGCTCACCTCTACCTGCCATTTCACCCTGCAGTTCTTATAGCCCAGAAGAGCCCCACCTCGCCTGGATCCTTTTCTTCCTCACAGCTGTCTCTTCCTTCTCAGACCCCTGCGGGATTTCCACTCTGTATCACTCAGTCTAGCATTAAACGAGAGACTGATTTTATTCTGAATTAGCTGTTCTCTTCCTCAAGTCTTATTCCCCTAAATGGGCTAGGAACTCTTTCAGGTAGGTATAATCGGAGGTAGATTTAAATTTTTTAAAAGTTGAATTTCCTTGGCACTTTTAACTTCAGGATATTATATTTAATGATGGAGTATGAATAAGGTTGTTTTTTCTTCCTCATTTCCTTAAACATGGGCCCCATAAAAAGAGCCAGTATTTATTGAAAGATTACTTCCTACTACTTGCCAATTACTATGGTAAGTAATTTACGTGTATGATCTCATTTGAGCCCTACAGGAACTCTTTGAGATGGCTACTGGCTACTGTTAATATTTCCATTTTATGAAGGAGGAAACTGAGGCTCAGAGAGGTTAAGTAACTTGCTCAGGGTCACATTGCCATTAAGCGGTAGAATCAGAATATGATCCTAATCAGCCTCGCTTCGGAGCCTGTGCCCTTAGCCACTATGTTATTCTGTCTCCATCATCATCAAAAAGACAAAAGAGCATTTCTGATGGAAGCAGAGGGAAAATGGTAGGTTTATTTAGAATGAGCTAATATTTGCTGAATGCCTACTGGGTGCCGGACCCTGTTAGACACTTTAATATGTATTATCTCAGATAATCTTCAGCATAATTGTAGAAGGGAAGTGTTCTATTTCATGAATGAGGAAATCAAGGAACAGAGAGGTCAAGTGACTTACTCAAGGGAACACAGCGCAGAGGTGATAGACATTTCTGGTACATTAAGCTAAGTCTAGTAACACAAAGTTCCAATCCTTTTTTCCTTGTCTTGCAACAATGCACCTGCTCTCAAATCGACTTGAACTCTACAGAGCAGTTATTCTTGCAGTGAATCCTTATTGCTTCATGGTGTCTTTTAGCTTCAGTGTCTCCTACAAGACCCTTCCAGGATAGGCTTCTGGGAGAGTCAGTGAGGGAAGCAGAGGATGTATGTTCCTACCCTCTCCTCTGTCTGGCACTTCCCCGTGGAAGTCCAAGCTTAAGGTAGCCCACCAGGGCTCGCTGTAGACTTCCTGGAGAGTAATGCTCTGCTCAGAGGTGATAGAGAGCTCTGTAGCCAGCCCAGACGAGGTATTGGAGAAAGATCCATCATCCCTGAGTGATCGGTGACCCACAGGTACTGCTCGTGGAACCTAATGACCAGTCACTCAATTACAGACTCAGTGACATGTTTATAAGGGTGAACTTTAGAGTGCTATTAGGGAGCAGACAGATGAACTATAGCTGTGCCTGCAGGGCAGAGCTCACCCAGCCCAAATGCCCCTGTGGACCCATTACCCAGTAATTAGGGGATTTTTAAGTAGGAAGCAAGGAGTTAAATTATTGCTTATATTATTGCTTCACTTGTCACTTGGAAAGTGCTGCTTTGGAGAAAGAAGGAAAGAAGAAAGGATGGAGGAAAAAACAGAGAGGGAACAGGAGAGAAAATGAGGGAATGGGGGAGAGTGGAGGCTCTGGAAAATGGGGGTTTGAGATAAGTGCTCCATTCATTTTTCCAATTGCCTACTATAAACAGAAGCTGCTAAGGATGACCAATGAGAGATGCAGACAGGTCTGGAGTCTGGGCCTCCAGCTGTGGTTCCTCTGAGTTACTGTGCCAACAACATCTCTTTGGGCCAAGGTAGCTCACAGGGAAGATGAAGATAATTATATCAATTATTAATTGTGTAGTAGGAGCTTTGCTAAGCATCATCCATGCATCAGCTCATCTGAGCCTCTCCATCATGGACAAGGTGGATACCACTGTGAACCCCACCCATCAGATGAGGACACTGGAGCACCTCTATGTAACTAAGTAACGAAGCTGGCTGACCTGCCTGATGCCAAGGTCCAGGCTCTCGAGTTCCTGCCCAGGCAGCTCTGTGAGGTCTTCACAATCCTGGATGACACCAAACCTACCTCTTCTGCAGAGGCAAAGGATGCTTTGGACTGACTCTGCTTGTTCCAGATTTGCCTCTGCTTAGCTCAGTTCCATCCCTTCTTCTCTGGAGCAAAATTGGCCACTGTTAACTTTTAATATGTGTGTGTGTGTGTGTGTGTGTGTGTGTGTAATTTTAAGTTGTATGATGAAAAATATTAAGCAGAAATCAGGTAGACATGATTGTATAACAGACCTCTATCCGTGCACCCTTTGCTCTGCTTGAAAAATTATTAACTAGTGCCCAATCTTGTTTTTCTGTATCCTCCCTCCCTCCTGTATTATTTGAAGCAAATCCCAAATATTATTTCTTCTCTAAATGCTTCAGCACCTATCTCTGTAATATACAGATTATTTCTTAAAAACAAGCAAAATACTTTGATCATATCCAAAAATATTAATAATAATTATTTATTATCTGATCTGTTCAAATTTCCCAATTTTATTATATAATTTTTATTTATTTATTTATTTATTTTGCTGTACACGGGCCTCTCACTGTTGTGGCCTCTCCCGTTGCGGAGCACAGGCTCCGGACGCGCATGCTCAGCGGCCATGGGTCACGGGCCCAGCTGCTCCGCGGCATGTGGGATCCTCCCGGACCGGAACACGAACCCGTGTCCCCGGCATCGGCAGGCAGACTCTCTACCACTGCACCACCAGGGAAGCCCCTATTATATAATTTTTAAAGTAATTTATTTGTTTGAATCAGGATCCAAATGTGGTCTATACATTGCAATTGGTTCATAAGTATTTTAAGTCTCTTTTGATCTACTTTTTTTCCCCTTTGAGATTTACTTGTTAAAAAAAAACTTGGTTGCTTGTCTTAAAGAATTCCCCATAGTCTGCATTTTGCTGTTTGCATTTTAGTGGTGTGGTTGAAATGTTCCTTTGCCCGTGGTATTTCCTGTAAATTAGAAGTTAGATCTAGAATTTTGATCAGGTTCAGGTTTTGGCTTTTGGCAAAAATACTTCATACTTCATGGTACAGTGTACTGTATGTTAGGAAGTCTGGTTGGCTCTTCTGATGGTAGCAACCACTGATGATCATTTTAATCAACAATAATTTTAATCCCATCATTCTTTTTCATTCATTTTCTGAATCACTTTTTGAAGAAAAGCTTCTTCTCATCAACTATTTGTCATCCTGAGATACAGTTTATATGGGAAAGACAAGTTAATGCTTGATTTCTTTATTTTCTAGTTTTCAAAATAATGAGTTGCTCCTCTAGTATTCGATGTAGGACACCAGTGAGCTTATTTTGTTATGACTATCATTTTGCATGCATGGATTTTAAAGTATTTGATGGATTTCAGTCCGTCACAGTTGTTCTTTTACTGAGATCAAAGTCTCCTGCGTTTGGCCTGTGGGCGACTCTTTAAGTTCACTTTTGAGTCCTTCTGACATGACCACATGGTTTTCGATAGCTTCTTCTTGTCTGGTTTGACAATATGTTCCAGGTTCATCTTGTAGGTTTTCTCTCCCAAACCTAAACAACCCTTTTCTTCATTCAGTGGCGAAGGACATTTAGACATCCACAATTTGGGTTTTGAGGTGTTCATTGCTACTGGGTTGGCCACTGTTTCTAGGGCTTTTCAGTGGATACAGGTAGGACATAACATATTTCATTTTAAAGAGAAAATATATCTTGAGTTTTCATTGAAACTTCCAACTAAGAAATGACATCATTTTTACTTACCCTCTTTGATCTTACACCTGCATTTCCTGTTTCTCCTGTAGAATAATGTTCCAGTTCCCAAAGGCAAACATTTATTTTATACCTACTGAACTGTCTCAGAGTAACACTCCCACCAATGACATGATTATTGAACATAGTGTAAGGTTTTTTTTTTTCTTAAATTCATTTAGGTTAGGCATATCTCACAGGGGATGAACAGCCAGATTACTGTATCTTAAAATCACCTGACATATTTCTATCTGTGTGATTGTACCACCAGCTCAATACATAGATTTATTCATTTATTTAGTTTATTTTTTTAAAGTGATTGCCTTTATAAATTTTAATTATAAAATCACAATTTAATACATAAATAATACACATTAATCTATAAAATTACCCTTCCCCCTCCCCATATCCTCAAGTCAATTCTCTAGTAGGTCTGTGTGTATTTTTTTTTTTTTTTTGCGGTACGCGGGCCTCTCACTGCTCCGGCCTCTCCCGTTGCAGAGCACAGGCTCCAGACATGCAGGCCCAGTGGCCATGGCTCACGGGCCCAGCCGCTCCGCAGCATGTGAGATCTTCCTGGACCGGGGCACGAACCCGCGCCGCCTGCATCGGCAGGCAGACTCTCAACCACTGTGCCACCAGGGAAGCCCAGGTCTGTGTCTTTATTCCCGTCTCACCCCTAGGTTTTTCATGACTTTTTTTTTTTCTTAGATTCCATAAGCTGTGACAAAGTGAGAGAGTGGCATGGACATATATACACTACCAAATGTAAAATAGATAGCTAGTGGGAAGCAGCCGCATAGCACAGGGAGATCAGCTCGGGCTTTGCGACCACCTAGAGGGGTGGGATAGGGAGGGTGGGAGGGAGGGAGACACAAGAGGGAAGAGATATGGGACCATATGTATATGTGTAACTGATTCACTTTGTTATAAAGCAGAAACTAACACACCATTGTAAAGCAATTATACTCCAATAAAGATATTTAAAAAATCTATAAAATTAATTATAACATTATAATTACATAAAATGTGTACATGGTTCCAAATCAGATCGACAAAACAGAATGTTCTACACGAACCCCCAGAGTTCTCCAGAAGTATGAAGCTCCAGTTACCCACCATGGAAACTTGCTGGAAAACTCATACTTACTGGCTGCCCTTTCCCCCTGATCTCACTTTCTCATAGCCTTACTAGTTTTCCGGGATCACATTCAAATAAACTGCTTGTACTCAAATCTTTGTCTCCTAGTCTGCTTCTAGGGTAATCCAAATCAAAGCACACATTTTTCTCCACCTGACTTTTCACACAGAAATGTATCCTGAAGGTTGATCATGCCATTGCTCTGTAGATCAACATGACTGCCGTTACTGAGGCTCCTTCCATGCCAGTGTCTTGCTGGCAGGGACTAGAGGAACTGAAGTCTGGGCAGTCTCACAGGAGGACACCCCACCGGAAGTCAGATTGTGGACCTGATGCAGCTTTGGTGTCACAATGGACACCTGTTCTTTGTAAGGTAGGGCAGTGGCTGAGAGACTTGCTTTTGGTGCCAGGTTGGTCTGGGTTTGGATCCTGACTCTGGCGGCTATTGCTGTATGAGCTGGACAAGTCACTTCACGTCTCTGAGCCTTGGTTTCCTCATTGGTTCAATGAGCATAATGGTAGCACCTACCCTATGAAGTACGTTGATGTGGGGTACAAGAAGTAAAGTGTCTGGCACATGCACACTTTCTGTAGATGTTAGCTCTTAACATCATCATCATCTTAAAATAAGAGGCTGCTCTAATTTCTTTCTTTCTGAGCACAGATAATCTCTTTTCCAGGATCAGAGTCCTTAGTTCTTTGGTAAAGCCTTCACAGTATATGTGTCCTAGCCCCTCTCCATCCTGGTCTGCTGTAACCCAGACCAAGCTGTAAATCTACGGTTAAGGTGGCTTCAAGGAATAGAAACCGTCCTCCCACTGTGGCACATCTGCCAGAGAACTTGGTTTGAATTGCCACTGATAAAATTCTCTCATTAGGAATTTGCGTGAACTTCTCCCATTTTGAATTTCCCTGGGGGTGCTCTGTCCCACAAGATCTGGCCTTTACCCATATGAATCAGGGGACCTTCTGTCTGCTTTAGGCCCCCCACTGGCCCTTTCTCATGGCCCCTTTCTGTCTTCCCAATGAAACAAATCTATCCTGGAGATCCCGACAAGAACTTTCAGTGTTACCCCCAATTCTCGGTATTTTCTCAGAATTGACCATTTAGTGGTTATAAAAGTGTTTACACTCTTTAGTCTGAGGAGAAAGTCTGTCTCAAGGACTGGGAGGAAGAGGAAAGTATGACGTGATCTTCTTTTCAGGAAGGAAGCAAACCTGGGAAGCAGAGAAGGTGGAGGAAGAAAAAGGAGAATATTTATAAATATGGAAAGGTGGAATGGAGTTTCCTTGCTTTTGCCATAGTCTATCTTGCAGATATTTTGAGGGTGGCATCCTTACCGGGCTCTGCAGCTGTCTGTGGGCCAGAGCTCTCAGAGGGGGCAGAGGGGGCCTCAGATACAAAGTGGGACCCCTCAGGGCCTCTGCAGGTCCCACATCCCAAACAGTACCCTCACACGCCAGAGGTGGAAGTAATGATCCACTGAGCGAATATTAGCTAGAATTTTAGCTAAAATGGCTTCTCAGGAGGCTTGAGAAATCATCCCAGAAAACAAAGTGTTTTGCGATATAAAATAAATGCACAGACATTCCTGGTAGTTTTGGAAGGGGGTGTCTAGTTCTCAAGGGATGGCAGTGACTAGGCAGGACAAGGCCTTTGGATACATGTGTTTTATAAGCTCTAAAGATTCTTTGGATAACCGGATACAACACACTGACTCTCAGATAGATGAAAAGCAGAACTCTTTGTTACTATGGCACCAAATGAGAGAATAAGAGAAGGCTGTCATGCAGGGATGCACAAGGGGTTACACTTGGGGACTGGGTCACAGAAAACTGGAGCTGTAGGAGGAGCTTATGCATGGCGAATGGAGCAGATTTTGAAAGCTTTCTGGAGACTGGATAAGTTGAATAATTACTGGGTTTAGGGGCTGCCCCTAGCTAGTTGTTGGGTACCTGGCCCTGGAGAACAGGACCCCAATAAGGGACATGGTTGGTGTAGAGGCTTAGCAAACTACCCATGAAGGGAAATTGAGAGGTTTTAGCCATGACTTCAAAACTGGGTCAGGGCAGCACTTGTGAAATATTATATTATAGCATGTCAATTGGATTCAGGGCAGATGTTCAGCTTCTGGAGAAACTTAAGTTAAAGTTGGGCTAAAACCCAGTCATAAGGCTTGGACCAAATGTTAGGAGTTAGAACAGGGAAACCAAATATGCGGTATGCATGCTATTACCATCCTTTCCCTTGATCAGAGCAGACATTGCTAATCAAACACGATTTGGAGCCTGCTCAACTTGGAATCTTTCTCAAGTACCCCTGACAAGCAACAAAGTTGGCATGTAATTTGAAACCCACTACCCAGTCTTCATTAGAAGAAAGAACTAGCTAAAAGGCATGTAGATATCTGGGTCTCGTGTAATTTAAAATCTACGGGAAGCATATATAATTTCAGATCCCACCCATTGGTGGGCTAAGAGTCCCTCTTATCAGCATTGCTCAGGGACTGAGAGGGGCTGAATCAGAAACGGCTGGGCCCCGGTGCAGGGAGTTGCATGGAACTGGAGAAGGCAGGGTCAAAAACTCTTAGAAGTACAAGAAAGTTACCTCTAACAGTGGAAATGTGGATTAAAAGACCAGAGGGAGAGACCTTTTCAGGAGCCAGTGTTCCTACCATGTAGACAGGCCAAGACCCATCCACAAGCCATGCTCTGGTGTGGAGTTTGGGCCAGCATCTGAAGGTAGGACAAGGGATATTTGATCTTTTTGGAAAACACAGCTGTCCAACCTCAACTTTTCCTCAAAGCTACTCTACATCTGTATCCTCTCCTGAAATATTTTATTAAACATTTCATCTATATTTCTTTTCACCCCAGACCTCAACTTTTGATTTTCTCTGGTATTTATCTGTGGTTTCTCAAAGTGCAAAAGGCGTGTTTTAGGATGAAGATATTTTCATAGAGGCTGGCTAGATATCTGAGATCCACCAACAGGCAGTTGACTCAGGTGAAGTGAAGCCAAAGGGAAACCAAAGTTTGTTTTCTAGATTTTTTTTTTCTCACAGGGAGAGGGAGATTACTGATCAATTTCAGTTTATGTCTCTTCTCCCTTACTTATCCATATGTAATCAGTATATATTTATTAAACTCCCACTATGATCCATACTGTGTAGTAGGCACTGGGAATATGATGCAGGAACAAAAGCAGATGTGGTCGCCCCACCCCGCCTCCTGGAGCTCTCTTGGGAGACAGAGAGATGAATTAATCCTAGAACAACATGTAAACTTGTGTCTGGTGTTTCGAGAGAGAGGTGCATTGTGTTAAGTAAGCTTATGGTAGGGGATTTGATAAAGGGAGGGAAGGCAGAATGGTGAATTCAGAAGTAAATGGTGACGGAGACTAAAGGAGGATCTGAAGGACTTAGTGAAATGAAGAACTATGTAGTAGGAAGGGAACTCCAGGCAGAAGGCACAGCCTGTGCAAAGGTCTGGCAATGGGAGTAAAGCATGAACATTAGGTGAAAACACGAAGGTTGAGCAGCTAGAGAAGACTGAACAAAGGGAGATGTGATAGGCAATGAGTTGGAAGAGGTGCCCAAGGACCATCAAGGCGGGACCTTGTAAGGCAATCAGCTATGAATTTACTGAGAAGCTAGTAAAAGTTAACTTCAGGGCCTCTTATTTGCATGGGGTTTTCCCAAAGCCCTGCATCATGAATGTTGCCCATCCAAATAGCTCTTTACTTGTTGTACAAGAAAACATTTGAAGTTCCCTAAAATTTCATAGCTCACATAGAAAATAAACTTGATAGAAGAATTCTCAAATTTGCACAACAATTGTAAACATTTTGGTGGCATTTCCAATAATGAATTGGTGAAGCTGGAAAATAAACAAACAAACAAACAAAAAAACAGACCAGCTTCGCTCTACCATGCCAGGTTGAAAATAATTTAGAAATTCGGAGTTCACTTTCTTTTCTCTCCATAGAAAACATTACATGCTCATTGTCATGTGAAAAGGAGATCAAAGAATACACAGCAAACCAAAGGTAAGAACTATTACAGTGTTGCATCTGTGTGCTGATTAATACAAATATTGTGTTATTTTCCAGGATTTTGTAATGTTAGTGTTATCTGTCACTTTAAAAAAAATGTAGTTTATTGTGATTTATTTTCTTTCTCTAAATAAATATTCAAGTTTGTGCCTAATTCCAAATCCAGAATTTTGTCTTCTTAGCTGATCTATTCACTGTTAGTCATCGATAACTATTATCAACCTTCTACCCCAATGTCAGGGTGATTCTGTAGGGTGAGTCTTTCTCAGGTCTCTTTACTTCTTAAAATCCATGGTGTGAGAGGGTTGAATCACTCCCACCCAGAGATGGTCTGTCTGTTTTCAGCTCTCAGAGCTGGTGAGTTCAGTCATTTGGAGGCAGAGGGGGATGGTGAAGACAGAGGCTGGGATACACTGTCTCTATGCCCAGCCATTCCTATTTCAGGATCTTTTCAGTACATTTTGCTTTAAGCCAATAATGAAACCTGAATGGTGTCCAGGAAAGAACACTGGACTGCAGATCTCAACTTGAAGTCTGGCTTTCTCCCTTACCTTGTGGTCAAGCCTCTGAATGTATCAATCAAACTAAAAGATTCTATGAAGGATTTACATGAAGATAGTGATTAACAGAAAGACAGCAGCAGACTGTGTTAAAGATACAAGATTTCCTTAATAGCAAGTGAAATGGAAGAATCTCTGTATTGAGGCAAGAAACACAAAGCAGGAACTGTGTGTAAGGTCCTCTTAGGGACACACACTTTTTTTTTTTTGTAATGGGACATTTAAAAAATTAAATACATAAACATGTAAGTCCCTTTATTAGGGAAATTGTACATATTGGTGAATATGACCAATGGTCATGTGTATGGGTAAATTCTTTAAAAATCAGAACCAATAATTAGGATAGCTTCCATGCTCTACTTGTTTCATTGTCTAATGTCTAGTGTAGTTATAGTTTATTGTTGGAATGATGGTTCGAACACATTTCAAGAAAATTAGAAGATACTTATGAACACCCTTCCTTCTGCAACAGTCTATGGTTTTCTTCATCATTAGGCATGCCTGCCTGGGGGAACTGAACACATAGGCGGTGGTGGGAGATAACAGTGATTTAAATGGTCACTGTTTTCTTCAAATGAACTTGACTTCACACATGTACTCAACTGATAAAGGCTGCCATGGCTCATCATGGTTCACAACCATAGTTGTGGGATCTGGTAATACTTATCATAAGTGACGTAAAGGTCGTAAGTTCTGGTTTGCAAACTAGCAACCTCAGCCTTAGCTCTCAAATTTCTACTATTTTCCTTGCACCGAGAGTAGACTCATCTGTTTCCAACAATTCACTCTCTTCATATTCTTCCATATCTGCAGCTTTTCTTACATCTTCCTCCTCTTTCTCCTAACATATAGCTGAGCAAATTTGGAGTTTTAGACTGTCTTTGCTGTCCAGCTATGAAATGAATGAGAAAATGCAAGATAGAGTTGAGACACTGATCAATTCTGACTTTGTGGTAGGACTTTTATTTAATCTTCACACCATGAGAGAAAGATATTCTTTTCATGTTATAGATGAGGAAACGCCGGCACTAAGAGGGAAGTTGATATGTACAAGTTTGGATAACCAGTAGGTGGCTGAACCTGTGTCCTAACCCAAGTTTTCTGAGTCTGTATCTTAAGTTCCTTCTTCAATGCTATGATCATTAACTCTTTTTGGCCCAGATGTTTCTAT
This sequence comes from Pseudorca crassidens, assembly GCF_039906515.1. Lineage (NCBI taxonomy): Eukaryota > Metazoa > Chordata > Mammalia > Artiodactyla > Delphinidae > Pseudorca > Pseudorca crassidens. The sequence continues at coordinate 69,037,612 of NC_090310.1, forward strand.
GAGGACCCAATGAAGGTATTTTCACACACATGCATGTGCATGTACACACACGCACATGCATATACACTCACACATGTGTGTACATACATACATGCATACAATCATATACACACACAGAAAGACAGACACACAAACACACACACTCATACACTGCATAAAATTCCAGGACTCACAGACCCCTGTTACCTGGTGTAAGGATCCTTTCCCTACATCACAAACAAGAAAGGCACCTGGTTCTTGCAGATGTGCAATTTATGCCTTTTCTTCAACTACATTGAATTATTAACTAATTAGTGCTTGTGAAGTCCTTGGGAAATACCAAGCGCTTGTTCAACGCTAAATATGGTTATTAGTAAAGCTTTGATTTTAGAGAACAGCCAGGTAGTCCTGAAATAAGCAAATAATGGTTGTGTAGGGAGGCTGGCAGCTGACGGGCATGCCGTGGTGTATAATCAAACTCTGCCTGGCTCTCAAAGGTGCTCCAGCTCATCACTGCTACATCATCCTCATGGGGAGTTTGCACATTTTCAGGGAATGTGTGTTTCATATTTCTGTGTCCATTTACCTTTCTTTTTACCTTCCTTCTGCACCCTCTCATACCCAACCCTTTCTTTCACAGCAGATAAGTCTATCTCTCCTTTGGGGAAATAGTGTCTCCATCTCAATTTATTACTGTCACCCTTAAATGTTCCTGTCACATGCCATCTGTCCCTCCTGACCTTACATCTCAGAGGAATTGGCTCCATGGGCAGTGACGTGTGCTGTCAAATACACTCAGATTTCTCTCCTTGTTCGGTTTAATGTTCTGCTATCACCATCTTGAAATTCTTTATAAGTTTTGAACAAAGGACCCAACAGTTTCCTTTTTCACTGGGCCCCACAATTTACATAAACAATCCTACCCCCACCAACTGAATGTTCGAGGTGAATCCCTCTAGTTTTACCTGTATGTGTTGCCTCGAAGACCTCCTTCCATCAATAATATTGTGTTCTTTCATTCTTTCTCCCTCTACTGATGGCCATCTTTCAGTCGACCATATGCTCATCCAAAAGAATTGAAGGAAATTGCTTTCATCAATGGAATGAATGACCTTCAGTTTTACATTCTTTGGGTTGCAAGGGACAGAAACCCAACTAAAACTAGCAGAGGGAAAAAAGGAAACATTATATGACATAAACAAATTATGGAAGAGGCAGAAGTGAGCTGGCTTCATGGACAACTGAACTCTGAGATGTGACCACTATTTCATTTTCATCTCTACTCGTGTCTTCATGTTAGAGTTATTCTTTCAGGTCAGTTTTTTCCACGTGATGAAAACCTGTCTGTATGTCATGCCAGACCAAATTCCTGTAGCTTATGATCAACAAGGAAAATGGGCCATCGCCATCAAGTTTGAATAATAAAAAATCTGAGGAAGAATTCTATTTGGTTCAGCTTGGGTCATAAGTTTATCCTTGAACCAATCACAGTGGTCAAGGGAATGGGGCACTCTGAGGGCTCATGTTGGCTGTCTTATCTGGATCTCATTGTTGGAATTCTGGGAGAGCAGTTCCCTATGGAAAAGTGTGCAGATAATGGGAATACAGAGCAATCAATGATTACCCCGTCCCCTTTTACCCAGTACTTCCTCTCTCTCTTCCTCTTCATGGTTTAATGTCATTACAAAGCCACCTATTTGAAAAATAGTCTATATTCACTCACCTGACTTTTCCACCTCCAATCACCTCTGAATATTTTTCAACGTCCCTCTTAAACTGCTCTTGTCAAGATCATCATTGGTTTCCTTGTGGTCAAATTTATAGATCAATATTCAATGAGCTCTTATTTTACCTCCTGCGATACGTTGCATTTGGTTGTTCTTTCTTAGGAAAATTCTCTTCCCTTGGTTTCTATTAAAACATATTTCTGGCCTTTTTCCTCCTTGTCTTTCACATCAGCTTCTCCAAGCTCTATTTTTTATTGGCTTCAGTTTCCCTATTTCTTAAAATTGTCCCCTGGTCTGGTTCTTTACCTGGCCCCATGAATCTGCCTTTGATATTTCCTCTTATTCCTGCATACCATGCCTAGTTGTTCTGTTCATATTTGGAGACTCAGTCATCCAGGAGAGAAATGATGGTGACCTGGATTTGGATCAGGGTGTTGGCTATTGGCAAGAAAATAATGGGAAGTAACTCAAAGATTATAAAGGAGGTAGAGTCATCTGAACTTGATGATAGGTTGGAAGTGGGGAATAAGAAGGAGTGCTGCAAATATCTTTCCAGTTTCTGGCTTGGGACAAAGTGATGGATGGTGCTGTTGAAAAAATGAGGGTAGTGTGGGTGCATGTGATTGTACATGCATTCTTGTGGGTCCCTGTATATACTGGGGTGTATATACACATATGTGTATGAGTCCACGCTTATGCTGATGTACTTGTCTTTGCATATGTGAGCATTTAGAAGCGTGGAGAGCGTGTCGTAAGAGTGAAACTCCGTATGTGTGTGGAAATGAAGGGGATGGTGTTGAAATGAAGATATTCCCATATGTCCACAGGCACAGACATCTTGAGTCCCACCACTTGGGTGTCTGTGGTTCTAAGGAATGGCTTCCAGGCAGAGAGGACCAGCAATTTCTCCTAGCTTATCACCAGTCTGCTCCTTGCATTGTGTCCTGCTTTAAGGAACCACACAGCATGGAGCTTGCTTAATTAAATTCTATTACAACGTTAAAGGGTGCTAACTGCAGTTGTTAGAAACGTCCAGCACATGTTACCTAGCAGAGGATGCAGGATAAAAGGTTGAATCTTTTCTGTAATCCTCCTTACCTGGCCTTGATCTGAGCTTTTATTAGTCTGGGGAAATGGGCTTACAGTATGTTCAGTATGGATTTCTGCCTTCCTGTGGATTTGCAGCTCTAGAGGAGAGCTGCGCTGGCCACTGGAGCTAAAGAGTTCCAGTTTTGGGGCAACGTGGGGCAGACACCTCTGAGGGCTTCCTGGCTCCAGACATGGGAAGAAGGAGGAAACAGAGCGAGGAAGGTAGAGACAGGTAGACTCTGTTTCACACTTATCACTCTGTCATTCTTTTTGGTACTGAATTTATTTTAGGGAAACACAAAACAGCCCTTGTGTCTGCTCTCCACTCTTTCTTTCCCATATAAAGCCAACTAAAGGTCACAGCATATTCCCAAGAAATTGGATTCTTCGTGGGGGAAATTTGGTACTAAACCGAGTTTCAATAGTTTGTATATTTATCCATCTGTGCAGTTTTCCTCCTCTTCCTTTTCCTCATCAGAGTTCATACTCACCAAGCATTTGCTCTTTACTAAGTGTGTAATCTCTTTTAACACTTGTAATGTCTTTATGAGGCTTGTACTAGTATAGTCTCTATTTTACAGTCAAGAAAACTTAGCGTCAGAGAGGTTTAGTGATTTGCCTGCAATCATGCAGCTCAGAAGGATAGAAATGAGATGTGAACCCAGGTCAGTCTGACACATCCCAGCATTATGGCAATGCACAATCTTAATCCCTTCCCCCTCTCCCCAAAATATGAGAAAGACTTTTAAAAAATCAATGATAGTGCCACTGCTTAGAGATCCAACTACCAGCAATTTTATTTTTCCAATGTATTATCTCTCTCTCTCACACACACACAAATATATGTATATAACATACAGTAAATATCTACATACACTACACATATAAAATATAATACATAAATCATATGGTATATATGCATGTATAAATGTGTTTATATATTATAAATTAAAATGTGAGCATACTCTAAATTCTACTTTTGCTCTACCATTCCCCTCCCTACAAAATAGGTCACAAGCATATATTCAAGTCATAATATATTTTCCTATTTATCCTTTTTGTGGCTGATTATATTCCATTTGCTGGGGAAATTTTCCTTTTGGATTTTGATTGGCATTGCCTTGAATTGACAGACTATTTTGGAGATGATCTCTGTCCTCCTCTCCAGAAAGGTGGGAAAAACTTGAACATCTTTAAATGTAGACTCCAGCTTGGAGAGCAGATGCAGGAGAAACGGATGGAGGAGAAAGGACTCTCCAAAGCAGGCATTGCTTGGCAAGCACTTCCGAGACTGACATCTCTCCATTCCTTGTGAAGGCCAGGGCCACGTGAGGGACGCCCCTGTATCCTCTGAGGTGGAGTCTCATGTTCTCAGAGGGATGGAGGCTGGAGGACCACTGATCATTAGCAGGAACATTAAGATTTGGAAGACTGCAAGATATGGTGGGAAGATGTGGGTCCCATATAGTGGTGGACTGGTAAATATTTAACAACTTGTTCTTCAAAAAACCAAGTCCCAAATTGTAATGTTTACTACTTATATGGGGTAAGTGCTTTCATTGTGGCCAATTTAAAGCTGGCAATTAATGTCATTAAATGAGGAACTGGAAAGAGATGGACAACCACATACCATTATAATGGTCACCTCACCATACAGACACAATAGATGTAAATAACCCTAAAAACATAGACAATAGACAATAGTACAATATATATACATATTATATATATTATACCAATGTAATAGTAATAAAATAATTAGGAATTTATGACTTTTGAGTATTTATTATCTTTTGTGAATATAATTTATATAATTGTAAGTGTATAACATTTAATTTTTAATAATGGCCGTGTTTAACAACTGGTCTGCAAAATTCCTAATAATTTAACAATTAACTCTTCCAAACCAATACGAGTCAGCTCTAGTGCACAACTGGTCAGACAGGCAGATCTTGACTCCGGTCTTAGCTCCACCGCTTAGCAGCTGTGTGACCTTGGGAAAGACCAGTAACCTTTTAATCTTCAGTTTCCTGCTACACGACATAATGTTAATAATGAAAACGATTACACTGGGATATTGCAAAGATTAGAAGTAATAGACACAAACCTCCCACAGGCCCGGGCACACCACCAGTTGCTCACCAGTGTGCGTGGTGGTAATGGTTGTAGCAGCAGCAGTGGTAGTGGTTTTATGTCACCACCACCAGTAGCCGTTGTCCCTAAGTGGGAGAGAGTGCAGATTCCAGAGGCTGGCTTGAAACTGCCTCTTCCTTTTGCTCACTGTTGGCCTTTGGCAAATTATTTAACTCAACTGAGTTCGAGTTTCCTTATCTCCAAGAAGGATGTCATAATAATACACACCTCTGAGGTTTGTTTGGAGGGTTCAGTGAGTGACTGCGTGTGAAGCTTATAGCACAGTGTCTGGCTCCCAGGGAGCTCCACAGCTTGGTCGTGGAAGTGGAAGGGGCAGCCTTGGTGGTGGTTTTTATAGGAGGCAGGGTAGCACAGTGGCTACAAGTAGAATGGGGACTCACATTCCAGATCCTTCACCCATTAGTTATGTGACCTTGGGCAAGTCAGTGAACTTTTCTTAGCTTCGGTTTCATTACATGTAAAACAGAGGAAATAATAGTACCCAACTTTAAGGGGGTTAAAAGAATTAAATGAGATAATAAGTGTTATTATGATGATGATTCTCATAATCGTCATCCATATCACAGGTGCTGCTGAAGCACAATGCCTATCTCTGACCGTGACCTACTTCACAGAGGACTTCTGGGTCAGCCCTCACGTGCCAGCCTGCCTGTCATCTCTCTCAGGACTTCAGCACACCCTCCCAGTTTGCTTACTGATAAAATGCTATTGAGAAGTTGTCCTTTTTTTTTTTTTTTTTTTTTTTTTTTTTGCGGTATGCGGGCCTCTCACTGTTATGGCCTTTTCCTTTGCGGAGCACAGACTCCGGACGTGCAGGCTCAGTGGCCATGGCTCACGGGCCCAGCCCGAACCGGCATCCCCTGCATCGGCAGGTGGACTCTCAACCACTGCGCCACCAGGGAAGCCTAAGGGAAGTTGGCCCTTTGACAGAGCTCCTCATCCCTTCCAAAAGACAAACCTTGCACTGGATTTATAAACCAGATTGCAAATGTTAGAGGAATTTCAGCCTGGGGTAAAGCTCCTAAACAGAAGCCTTGGAAGTCATGTGGCCCAGATATCACATAACCATGTGATGATGTGGTCTTTTATCAAAGGGCCTGGTAAAATTGTGTTCTAGTCATCAGAAGATCTGATATTCATGGTTCTGGGCATTACATGACCTGTCAATCTAGTCTTAAAATGGGTCCTTGGGTCCTTGGTAAATGTATGTACTTTCTAAAATGTGGGCAGAGGATGGCAAGGAGTTCACATGAGCAGATTCAGAACTGCAGTATATAGTAAGGATGCCAGTAAACACAGGTGACTATTGAATGTTTGAAATATGGCTAGTCCAGATGAGGTATGCTCGAAGCAGAAATGTACACTGGAATTTGAAGACTTGGCATGAAAAAAGGTAAAATATCTCATTAATAATTTTCATATTGATTATACCTTGACATGACACTATTGGATATACAGGGTGACATAAAATACTATTAAAATTTCACCTGTTTATATTTTATGTTTTTAAGGTGTATGATCAGGCCACCCAAGATGGCTGTTCTCTTACTCTCTGCACATCCCCTGCTTGACCAATGCCTGCTTCCCCTACACCCTACTCACATGACTGACCTTCCTACATGTTTGCTCCAGGCCCCAGCTCGTGACTGTTCTAACCTTTAGATCAGAACATCTTCACCATGATAGCTTATTATAGTGGTTGTGAAGGGCTTGCCCCTGTGCTAGTTTCGCTGGTAACCAATGAGCCAACCTGATGTCAATTCCCCAGTTCCCCCTGTAACTGGGAACACCCTGGAATATCACTCCAGGATCTTGCTTCACGTGAGTAAGCTCCCCCATCCATTAAACCATTATTGCTGACTCTGAGCTCTTTCTTCGGTCTTGAAGCTGGGCCTTGCAGGCCTGCGTGGTGCAACCCAACATAAGGCATACTAGAAGACTTAAAGTTACATATGTGGCTCACATTCTATTTCTATTGGGTAGCACTGTTCTAGAGAATTCAGGCAGGAAATAGTCATTGTCAGTGTCAGAAATACTGGATTCTACTGGGATGCAGGAATGAGGCTGTGGACTCCAGGACAGAGGCTACTGAGATCAAGATTGAGCCCTGAGTTTTAAAGGTATTGGGCAGAGAAAGGCACTCAGCCACAGGGCCCCAAGAAGACAGAGGCCTCTATACCCTCCCTGCTTGTCTCCATCCCGACGTGCCACCAGACACCTTCACCTCTTGACTGGATGACTCTAATAGTAGCCTCTTCTAACCGGTCTCCCTGATTCCATTTTGTTCTTCAAGAATCCATTTTTCTGCCACTCTTAATAGCCAGAGTGATTTTTTAAGAAAATTCCTGAATCAACTCAAATAGACTCACTTTAATCTCTTTCATGGCTCCCAATACTTTTGGAATTAAATTCAAGGTCCTTGTCAGCCTGGTGTCAAAAGTCCTTGTTCTGGCCTCCGACTGCTGTCCTGCCTCACCTTCCTTCATTCTCTTCCTCCCTTGGGATATTCCAGCCTCATGAGCCTTCAAGAGTTGCCAGCTGCTTTCCTGCCTCAAGTCCTTTGCCCATGCTACTTCCTCTACCTGGAATACTCTTAACACCTCACCTGGATGATGCCTTCTCATGCTTCAGGTCTCAGCTTAGATATTACTTCCTCTGAGAAAATGCCCTGATTTTCCTGATTTCTTTCCTATTACCCTCTTCTTTTTTTTTTTTTTTTTTTTTTGCGGTACGTGGGCCTCTCACTGTTGTGGCCTCTCCCGTTGCGGAGCACAGGCTCCAGACGCGCAGGCTCAGCGGCCATGGCTCACGGGCCCAGCTGCTCCGCGGCATGTGGGATCTTCCCAGACCAGAGCACGAACCCGTGTCCCCTGCATCGGCAGGCGGACTCTCAACCACTGCGCTACCAGGGAAGCCCTACCCTCTTCTTTATTCTCATCGCATTATCACCTGTTGGCACTCATGCTTTTTCACTCTTTCAGCCTATCACTGAGTTTTCAGCTCTGTGCAGTGGGCCCATATCTGTGGCATTCCCAGTTTAGTATGGAGACAATCACAGAGGAAACACGTAGGAAATATTTGTTGAAAAAAGAATAAATGAATGGAGGTCTATTATGTGAACCAAGACACAAGTTCAATGATGACTTGATGGAAGAGGACTGAGGCTGTGGGATGGGGTGGGAGAGACTGGCAGCTCCAAGGGAAGAGACAGCAGGACACCGAGGCTGGGGCATCAAAGAGGGTCCAGCCTGAGCCCGACGGCGCTGGCTTGGCTTTGCCTTCCCAGGCAGTGACTTCAAAGCCCTTTGCAAGAAGCGAGTCAAGATGTGTCGGTCCCTGGAGGTGTCACTGGCCCTCGGAAGGCCTCTGCCAGGGTTCGATGAAGCACCTTCCGTGGCAGGTCTCGTAATTAACTGTGGCCATGCAGCGTGTTCGTGCCGATGTAAATCATCGGCAGATAACTTTGGGGCTTATCTACTAATGAAAACTCCTTGGCATTTCTGTAAGCATATTATGGTCAATTACAATTAATTCAGTTTGCATCGACTGCCTTTTTCCTTATGCAAAGATTGTGCAAATCGAGTGTGTGAGCCGAGGGCTCCGAGGCCTGTAAAATCCGTAATGGTTAGTTCTCAGGGGTGGTGAGGAGAGAATAAAACTGTGGGCTGTTTGAAATTTAAATCAGGGCAAGGCTGGTCAATAGAAACAGGTTTGCAGCACTCAGATTAGCTGGACCAGATTGCAAGGGGACAGGGGGCTACTTTCCTACTGCCCAGACTTACAGGGTCACAGACTGCCCCCTCTCCCAAGCAGTTTTCTCCTTCGGGCTCCACCTCTGCATTCCTGGCTGCAAACTCTCCAAGTCCCCAGGGACTCAATTTCCTGTCTGACGACTCATAACCTCGTGATTCATGAGGACATATTACTGCTGCTTGAGGAGAGATGAGGTTTTTCTCTTTTGCTTTCCCACGGCTCCCAGAACAAAGTTAAGAAAACAGCAGGTGTGAAATTAATTTTTGAAATTTTAGTTTCTGGACCAGCTGACATTTGTTGAATATTAACTGTGTGCCAAGAAGTGTGCTCAGTGCTTTATGGATGCTTTCTGAAAATGTTTGTGGGTGTCACATGAGCCTATGGGGGTAGATATTCTCATTTCACAAATTTTATAAATGAAGCTTAGAGAGGGAGTGACCTGTCTGTGTTATACAAATAGGAAAAGTTCGGTTTGAATCTAGGTTTCTAATCACCATCTTATACAGTCCCTTGGAGGGCTGAGTCTTACAGAAAGTGATGCTCTGTATTTATGGGTTTTGTTATCAAGCTCATCTGCAGCCAATGCCTGAAGAAGAGAGAATGTTCCTTTCCTGTAGGGGAAGCTGAGACTGTGGGGCTTCCCATGAAAGTCAGAGAGATTGGCTGACTGGGTTTTCCTAGGCAGAGAGATGACACCCATATGATGCTCTAGCCATGAGCAGTGTTGGGGACGTGTCTCAGAGGTTCCTCTCCTCTTGAAAGATGACACGCACCTCAGATATCTATCCAGAGAGAACCCCAGAGTCTGCCTGAACAATACCGAGTTATAGTGGGGTATAGCTATAGCTCTTGTAGAGGTTGTTGGCATCTTGTGCAAATCCCCTCGTCCTTATGACTCAAGTGCATGCCAGCCCAACTTCCAACTTTCAACCCTGTCATTTCTTTACTTAAGGCTTTTCTCTAGCCATCAGGGTCCACTTGCCCAGCTGTGTAGCAGGTCAGAAGTGCCAGGGAATTAATGTTCCTCAGAAGCAAACTTAACAAAGAGTGATGGAATTTGGTGTATAAACACCCCAGCCCCCTACCCCTCAAGTGAGATACTCTGCAGTACGTGGTTCCCAGCAGATTACACCCCAGTTGCCCATGGTGGGATCACTTCTTCACTCTCTTATTGGTATTTCCTTGAATCACCTCCTAAGTAAAACAACTGCACTTGAATCCTTATCTCAAGATCTACTTTTGGAGAAACTAAGCTAGGATAGTTCTTAACTTCAGGCATAAGCCTGCTGCAAAAAATGTTTTATGACTTTACAAATGGCTTATTTTTAATTGTACAAGGAAACATAAATATAATCTCATAAACATTACAGTTACTTTCAAAGTCCCCCTTGACCTTCTTCCCCAATAACTTCCCCGCCCAGAAATGACCATTGTCATTATTTTAGTGTTTCTCCTTCCAGACACTTTCTATTCATCTACACACGCACACTATCCACTTTGCATATTGACCTGCAATGTATTGTTTTTGTTTTGGAGTACTTTCCATCTAAGTACACAACACTCTACCTCACTTCTTTGAAATACCGTATCACATTACACTATATGAATTTAGCTGAGTTTATTTAGCTTCTCCCCTGTTGGTGGATATGTAGGTTATTCCCAGTTCTGTGATGGCTTCAACTTTGGGGGCTTCCTCTTTAGAGCATGGACTGTCCTAATGAGGGTCAATTCCCTCAAATTAAGGGCTCTGCAATCGCTCTCTTGTGAATCCTGAAACAACCACAATGCTGGTTATAAAATGAAGATATTATGAAAACCAGAAAGAATTTCTGGGGCATTCCAGACAATATAACATGACTCCTCCACGTCTCTAGAGGACTCGAACCAGACTCTGAAGAGGTGGATTGGGACAGAATGCTGGAGAGAGAAGAAGGGGAGGGGAGCAAGCAGGGGGGATAAGGACTGAGGAAGAGGAGGGTTTTTTTCGGTCCCAGACTCTTGAAGCTCCATTTGCTAATTTATCGTAAGACCACAGAAAAATTGATCCCTCCTGCTCCGTCCAGATGTTGCTTTCTTGAGTTCTGGCCTCGCCCCCATGGCTCTTACCACATCAAGGAGGTGGATAGAAATTAAAAAAATAGCTTTTGCTTTAGTAGGATTAAAATCCCCTCTCGTATTTTTTTGCACCATCTCAGTCATGGAGCCTGTTCTGGGAAGCATATATTATTAGGTTGAACCATATGAAAGTAACATTTTTGTAGGTCAAAATGATCAAATACCTTCAGTTTCATGTGGTTCAACTGAATATTTTTGGGGAGCAATTCAAATTTATTTTTTAGGTGATGGGGTTTGGGTGACAGTATGGCTGCAACCTCATGAGAGACCCTGAGCCAGATCCACCGAACTAATCAAGTTCTTTTATCTCTCTGTGCCTCAGTTTCCGCATCTCTAGAATGAATATAATAATGGTAGTTCACAGGACTGATATAAAGGAAATTAAAATAATATATGTCAAAGATGTAAAATCCTGCCTGTCTCACAGAAAAACTTAGTAAAGTGTAACTGCGATTGTCATCAGAATTATTGAGCGATAAGATGCCAGTAAAAAAAGGTAAAGGGACTTAATATTTACTGAGTGACTACTGTCTAATAAACCTTGGATACACGCTTTACACAAACTTCATTAAAAGAAAACAATGCTGTGTGAGACCATGAATATCTCTGAATTTTCCACATGCTGGAAATGAATCTCAGAATTGTTAAGTATCTTACCAAAGATGGAAAATATAGAGAAGTTTAAAAGTCATATGAGGCATGGTGAATATATATGTTTAGTTGGAATTCCAGAAGATGAGAGAAAAGAAAATGGAGCAGAAGCAACATTTTAAGCGATTAATAGCCAACAATTTTCCAAATACGATGAAAGACATCATGTAATTAACCAAGAAAATGAACCCAAATAAAACCACACTTGGTTCATCACAGTGAAACTGGTGAAAATAAAAACAAGAGAGAGGAGGGCCTTCAAGATGGCAGAGGAATAAGACGTGGAGATCACCTTGCTCCCCACAAATATATCAAAACTACATCTACATATGGAACAACTCCTACAGAACACCTACTGAACGCTGGCAGAAGACCTCAGATTTCCCAAAAGGCAACAAACTCTCCGCCTACCTGGGTAGGGCAAAAGAAAAAAGAAAAAGCAGAGAAAAAAGGATAGGGACGGGACCTGCACCAGTGGGAGGGAGCCATGAAGGAGGAAAGGTTTCCACACACTAGAAGCCCCTTCGTGGGCGGAGACAGGGGGTGGCAGGGGGGAAGCTTCAGAGTCACGGAGAAGAGCGCAGCAACAGGGGTGCGGAGGGCAAAGCGGAGAGATTCCCGCACAGAGGATCGGTGCCGACCAACACTCACCAGCCCGAGAGGCTTGTCTGCTCACCCGCCGGGGCGGGCGGGGGCTGGGAGCTGAGGCTCGGGCTTCAGTTGATCCCAAGGAGAGGACTGCGGTTGACGGCGTGAACACAACCTGAAGGGGGTTAGTGCACCACGGCTAGCCAGGAGGGAGTCCGGGAAAAAGTCTGGACCTGTCTAAGAGGCAAGAGACCATTGTTTCAGGGTGCGTGGGGAGAGGGGATTAAGAGCACCACCTAAAGGAGTTCCAGAGATGGGCGCGAGCCGCAGCTATCAGCGTGGACCCCAGAGACGGGCATGAGACGCTAAGGCTGCTGCTGCCGCCACCAAGAAGCCTGTGTGCGAGCACAGGTCACTATCCACACCTCTCTTCCAGGAAGCCTGTGCAGCCCACCACTGCCAGGGTCCCGTGATCCAGGGACAACTTCCCCGGGAGAACACAGGGCGCACCTCAGGCTGGTGCAAAGTCATGCTGGCCTCTGCCGCTGCAGGCTCGCCCCACATCCCCACCCCTCCCTCCCCCGGCCTGAGTGAGCCAGAGCGTCCGAATCAGCTGCCCCTTTAACCCCGTCCTGTCTGAGTGAAGAACAGCCGCCCTCCGGAGACCTACACGCAGAGGTGGGGCCAAATCCAAACCTGAGGCCCTGGGAGCTGTGGGAACAAAGAAGAGAAAGGGAAATCTCTCCCAGCAGCCTCAGGAGCAGTGGATTAAATCTCCACAATCAACTTGATGTACCCTGCAACTGTGGAATACCTGAACAGACAACAAATCATCCCAAAATTGAGGCAGTGGACCTTGGGAGCAACTGTAGACTTGGGGTTTGCTGTATGCGACTGACTAGTTTCTAATATTTATGTTTATCTTAGTATAGTTTTTAGCATTTGTTATCAACGGTGGATTTGTTTATTGGTTTGGTGGCTCTCTTTTTTTATTACATTTTGACATTTTAAATTTAATTTTTTTTTTATTTCAATAACTTTATTTCTTTTTTTTCTATTTTTTCTCCCTTTTCTTCTGAGCTGTGTGGCTAACAGGGTCTTGGTGCTCTGGCCGGGTGTCAGGCCTGAGCCTCTGAGGTGGGAGAGCCGAGTTCAGGACACTGGACCACCAGAGACCTCCAGGCCCCATGTAATACCAAATGGCGAAAGGTCTCCCAGAGATCTCCGTCTCAACGCTAAGACCCAGCTTTACTCAACGACCAGCAAGCTACAGTGCTGGACACCCTATGCCAAACAACTAACAAGATAGGAACACGACCCAACCCGTTAGCAGAGGGGCTGCCTAAAATCATAATAAGTTCACAGACACCCCAAAACACACCACTGGACACGGTCTTGCCCACCAGAAAGACAAGATCCAGCCTCATCCACCAGAACACAGGCACCAGTCACCTCCACCAGGAAGCCTACACAACCCACTGAACCAACTTCACCCACTGGGGTCAGACACCAAAAACAACGGGAACTACGAACCTGCAGCCTGTGAAAAGGAGACTCCAAAAACAGTAAGTTAAGAAAAATGAGAAGACAGAGAAATATGCAGCAGGTGAAGGAGCAAGGTAAAAACACACCAGACCAAACAAATGAAGAGGAAATAGGCAGTCCACCTGAAAAAGAATTCAGAGTAATGATAGTAAAGAGGATCCAAAATCTTGGAAATAGAATGGAGAAAATACAAGAAACGTTTAACAAGGACCTAGAAGAACTAAAGAGCAAACAAAGAATGATGAACCACAAAATAAATGAAATTAAAAATTCTCTACAAGGAATCAATAGCAGTATAACTGAGGCAGAAGAACGGATAAGTGACCTGGAAGATAAAATAGTGTAAATAACTACTGCAGAGCAGAATAAAGAACAAAGAATAAAAAGAATTGAGGACAGTCTCAGAGACCTCTGCGACAATATTAAACGCACCAACATTCGAATTAAAGGGGTCGCAGAAGAAGAAGAGAAAAAGAAAGGGACTGAGAAAATATTTCAAGAGATTATAGTTGAAAACTTCCCTAATATGAGAAAGGAAATAGTCAATCAAGTCCAGGAATTTCAGAGAGTCCCATACAGGATAAATCGAAGGAGAAACAGGCCAAGACACATATTAAGCAAACTATCAAAAATTAAATACAAAGAAAAAATATTAAAAGCAGCAAGGAAAAAACAACAAATAACATAAAAGGGAATCCCCATAAGGTTAACAGCTGATCTTTCAGCAGAAACTCTGCAAGCCAGAAAGGAGTCACCGGACATATTTAAAGTGATGAAAAGGAAAAACCTACAACAAGGATTAATCTACCCAGAAAGGATATCATTCAGATTTGACGGAGAGATTAAAACCTTTACAGACAAGCAAAAGCTACGAGAATTCCGCACCACCGAACCAGCTTTACAACAAATGCTAAAGGAACTTCTCTAGACAGGAAACTCAAAAGGAGGAAAAGACCTACAATAACAAACCCAAAACAATTAAGAAAATGGTAATAGGAACATACATATCAATAATTACCTTAAATGTAAACAGATTAGAAGCTCCAACCAAAAGACATAGACTGGCTGAATGGATACAAAAATAAGACACGTATATATGATGTCTACAAGAGACCCATTTCAGAACTAGGGACACATACAGACTGAAAGTGAGGGGGTGGAAAAAGATATTCCATGCAAATGGAAATCAAAAGAAAGCTGGAGTAGCAATTCTCATATCAAACAAAATAGACTTTAAAATAAAGACTATTACAAGAGACAAACAAGGCCACTACATAATGATCAAGGAATCAATACAAGAAGAAAATATAACAATTGTAAATATATATGTACCCAACCTAGGAGCACGTCAATACATAAGGCAAATGAAAACAACCATAAAATGGGAAATCGACAGTAACACAATCATAGTAGAGGACGTTAACACCCCACTTTCACCGATGGACAGATCACCCAAAATGAAAATAAATAAGGAAACACAAGCTTTAAATGACACATTAAAAAAGATGGACTTAACATATATATAGGACATCCCATCCAAAAACAACAGAATACTCTTTCTTCTCAAGTGCTCATGGAACATTCTCCAGGATAGATCATATCTTGGGTCACAAGGAGAGCGTTGGTAAATTTAAGAAAATTGAAATTGTATCAAGTATCTTTTCTGAACACAACGCTATGAGACTAGATATCAAGTACAGGAAAATACCTGTATAAAATACAAACACATAGAGGCTAAACAATACACTACTAAATAACCAAGATATCACTGAAGAAATTAAACAGGAAATTTAAAACTACCTAGAAACAAATGACAATGAAAACACAATGACCCAAAAACTATGAGATACAGCAAAAGCAGTTCTAAGAGGGAAGTTTATAGCAATACAATCCTACCTCAAGAAACAAGGGAAATCTCATAAACAACCTAACCTTACTCCTAAAGCAATTAGAGAAAGAAGAACAAAAAAGCCCCAAAGTAAGCAGAAGGAAATAAATCATAAAGATCAAATCAGAAATAAATGAAAAATAAATGAAGGAAACAATAACAAAGATCAATAAAATGAAAAGCTGGTTCTTTGAGAAGATAAACAAAATTGACAAAGCTTTAGCCAGACTCATCAAGAAAAAAAAGGAGAAGACTCAAATCACTAGAATTAGAAATGAAAAACGAGAAATAACTGAAACTGCAGAACTACAAAGGCTCATGAGAGATTACTACAGGCAACTATATGCCAATAAAATGGACAATCTGGAAGAAATGGACAAATTCTTAGAAAAGTACAACCTTCTGAGACTGAACCAGGAAGAAACAGAAAATATGAACAGACCAATCACAAGCACTGAAATTGAACCTGAGATTAAAAATCTTCCAACAAACAAAAGCCCAGGACCTGATAGCTTCACAGGGGAATTCTATCAAACATTTAGAGAAGAGCTAACACTGATCCTTCTCAAACTCTTCCAAAATATAGCAGAGGGAGGAACATTCCCAAACTCATTGTACGAGGCCACCATCACCCTGATACCAAAACTGGACAAAAAAAGAAAACTACAGCCAATATCACTGAAGAATATGGATGCAAAACTCCTCAATAAAATGTTAGCAAACAGAATCCAAGAGCACATGAAAAAGATCATACACCATGATCAAGTGGGGTTTATCCCAGGAATGCAAAGATTCTTCAATATATGCAAATTAAGCAATGTGATACACCATGTTAACAAATTGAAGGATAAAAACCATATGATAAGCTTTTGGCAAAATTCAACACACACTTATGATAAAAACCCTCCAAAAAGTAGTCATAGAGGGAACTAACCTTAACATAATAAAGGTCGTATATGACAAATTCACAGCCAACATCATTCTCAATAGTGAAAAATTGAAACCATTTCCACTAAGATCAGGAACAAGACAAGGCTGCCCACTCTCACTGCTATTATTCAACATAGTTTTGGAAGTTTTAGCCACAGCAATTAGAGAAGAAAAAGAAATAAAAGTATCCAAATCAGAAAAGAAGTAAAACTGTCACTGTTTGCAGATGACATGATACTATACATAGAGAATCCCAAAGATGCTACCAGAAAACTACTAGAGCTAATCAATGAATTTGGTAAAGTTGCAGGACACAGAACTAATGCACAGAAATCTCTTGCATTCCTATACACAAATGTTGAAAAATCTGAAAGAGAAATTAAGGAAACACTCCCATTTACCATTGCAAAAAAAAAAAATAATAATAAAATACCTAGGAATAAACCTACCTAAGGAGACAAAAGACCTGCATGCAGTGATGTATAAGACACTGATGAAAGATATTAAAGACTATGCAAATGGAGAGATATGCCATGTTCTTGGTTTTGGAAGAATCAACATTGTGAAAATGACTACACTACCCAAAGCAATCTACAGATTCAGTGCAATCCCTGTCAAACTACCAATGGCATTTTTCACAGAACTAGAACAAAAAATTTCAGAATTTGTATGGTAGCACAAAAGACCCCAAATAACCAAAGCAATCTTGAGAAAGAAAAACGGAGCTAGCGGAAGCAGTATCCTTGACTTCAGACTATACTACAAATCTACAGTAATCAAGTACTGACACAAAAACAGAAATATAGATCAATGGAACAAGATACAAAGCCCAGAGATAAACCCATGCACATATGGTCACCTTATCTTTGATAAAGGAGGCAATAATATACAATGGAGAAAAGAGCCTCTTCAATAAGTGGTGCTGGGAAAACTGGACAGCTACATGTAAAGGAATGAAATTAGAACACTCCCTAACACCATACACAAAAATAAACTCAAAATGGATTAAAGACCTAAATGTAAGTCCAGACACTATCAAACTCTTAGAGGAAAACATAGGCAGAACACTCTAGGACATAAATCACAGCAAGATCCTTTTTGACCCACCTCCTACAGAAATGGAAATAAAAACAGAAAATAAACAAATGGGACCTAATGAAACTTAAAAGCTTTTGCACAGCAAAGGAAAACATAAACAAGATGAACAGACAACCCTCAGAATGGGAAAACATATTTACAAATGAAACAACTGACAAAGGATTAATCTCCAAAATATACAAGCAGCTCATGCAGGCTCAATATCAAAAAAACTAGACAACCAAATCCAAAATTGGGCATAAGACCTAAATAGACATTTCTCCAAAGAAGATATACAGATTGCCAACAAATACATGAAAGGATGCTCAACATCATTAATCATTAGAGAAATGTAAATCAAAACTACAATGAGGTATCACCTCACACCAGTCAGAATGGCCATCATCAAAAAATCTACAAACAATAAATGCTGGAGAGGATGTGGAGAAAAGGGAACCCTCTTGCACTGTTGGTGGGAATGTAAATTAATACAGCCACTATGGAGAACGGCATGGAAGTTCTTTAAAAAGCTATAAATAGAACTACCATACGACCCAGCAATCCCACTACTGGGCATATACCCTAAGAAAACCATAATTCAAAAAGAGTCATGTACCACAATGTTCATTGCAGCTCTATTTACAATAGCCAGGACATGGAAGCAACCTAGGTGTCCATCAACAGATGAATGGATAAAGAAGATGTGGCACATACATACAATGGAATAAAACTCACCCATAAAAAGAAACAAAGTTGAGTTATTTGTAGTGAGGTGGATGGACCTAGAGTCTGTTATACAGAGTGAAGTAAGTCAGAAAGAGAAAAACAAATACCGTATGCTAACACATATATGTGGAATCTAAAAAAAAAAAAAAAAAGTTCTGATGATCCTAGGGGCAGGACAGGAATAAAGACGCAGACGTAGCGAATGGACTTGAGGAAACGGGAGGGGGAAGGGTAAGCTGGAACGAAGTGAGAGAGTAGCATTGACATATATACACTACCAAATGTAAAATAGATAGCTAGTGGGAAGCAGCCACATAGCATAGGGAGATCAGCTCGGTGCTTTGTAACCACCTAGAGGGGTGGGATAGGGAGGGTGGGAGGGAAATGCAAGAGGGAGGGGATATGGGAATATACGTATACATATAGCTGATTCACTTTGTTATACAGCAGAAACTAACACAACAATTTAAAGCAATTGTACTGCAATAAAGATGTTTAAAAAAAAAAAAAAAACTGAAGAGAAAACAATCTTAAAAGCAACCAAAGGAGAAAAAACATATTGCCTTCAAAAGTGCAAAAATACTACTTAGAACAGATTTTGTAACAGAAATTATGCAAGCAGAACACATTGAAACAATAACTTTAAAATATTAAAGAAAATAATTGTTAACAAGAATTTTGCACTCAGAAAAATATTCTTTAAAGGTGAAGGAGAAATAAATACATTTTCGTGTAAACAGAACCTGATATAATTTATACAAGTATGAACTAAAGGAAATGATAAAGGATGTTCTTTAGGCAGAAGGGAAATAATTCCAGACAAAAACATGGAAATTATGAAAGAATGAAGAGCTACAGGAGGGGTAAATATGTGGGCACATCTAAATAAATATTGATTATACAATAAATGGCAATAATGTTTTGTCATTGCAATATTAAAACAAAAGAAAGCAGAGATAGAAATAGAATTGATGTATTCTAGGGTTCTCATAATACCTGGGAAGGAGTAAAAGTACTGGGACTTCCCTGGTAGTCTAGCAGTTAAGACTCCGCACTTCCACTGAAAGGGGCATGGGCATGGGTTCAATCCCATGACCAAAAATAAAAGAGGTAATACTACTAACTTTAATACAACTAATAATTCAAGGATGTTGTAATCTCTAGGATAACTTGTAAAGGAAGAGTAAAGAAATATATAGCTAAAAATTTAATTGAAGGTATAATGGAATTATAATAACAAAAAATACTTGATTAATCACAAAGAAGGCAAGAAAGGAGAGATAAGTGAACATAAGATAGATGGAAAAACTGAAGACAAATAGTAAATTATTGGATTTAAGTCAAAGTATATCTTTAATTTTATTAAATGTATATGGCCTAAATTCTGCAATTATAAGCAAATTTTTTTCATAAAAGCATATACAGCTTATAAAGTATTTGCTTTAAATATGAGGGCACACAAACTTTGAAAATAAAAGGGTGCAATAACTAAGCAAAAGATATCTGGGATAATCATCCTTATATAAGACAAGGCCTACTTTAAGAAAAGAAGTACTACCAGATCTAAAGATAGGCATTTCCTAAGGATGGAAGGGTCAAATCCCCAAGACGATGTAACAATTCTAAGTTCATATTTAACTAATTAACATAGTTTCAAAACATTTAAAATAGATAAATCAACAATCATAGTGGGTGACTTTACAGAAAAACCCGAACGAACTTTTTGGCCAACTCAAAATAATTTTCTCAGAACTGAGAGGCAAAAAAACAGATCAAAAAATCAGTACAGGTATACCTCATTCTGTTGTGCTTCACTTTATTGCACTTTGCAGATATTGTATTTTTTTTACAAATGGAAGGTCTGTGACAATCCTGCATCATGCAAATCTATTGGCACCATTTTCCAACAGCATTTTCTCACTGTGTATTTGTGTCATGTTTTGGTAGTTCTCACAATACTTTGAACTTTTTATTGTTATTATGTTTGTTATGGTGCACTATGATCAGTGATCTTTGATGTGATTACTATAATAATTTTGGAGATACTATGCACATTGTTGTCTTATTTTAAGAAATTGCCACAGTCACCCCAGCCTTCAGCAACCACCACCCTGATTAGTTAGTCGCCATCAACACTGAAGCAAGACTCTCCACCCACAAAATGATTACAACTTGCTGAAGGCTCAGATTATGGTTAGCATTTTTTAGCAATAAATTATTTTAAAATAAGGTATGTACATTTTTTTTTAGGCATAATGCTATTGCACATTTAAGAGAATACAGTAAAGTGTAAGCATAATTTTTTTTTTAAAGCACAATTTTTATATGCACTGGGAAACCAAAAAGTTTGTGTGACTTGCTTTATTTTTTTATTCTTATTTTTGTTTTTTTTAACATCTTTATTGAAGTATAATTGCTTTACAATGGTTTGTTAGTTTCTGCTTTATAACAAAGTGAATCAGTTATACATATACATATGTTCCCATGTCTCTTCCCTCTTACGTCTCCCTCCCTCCCACCCTCCCTATCCCACCCCTCTAGGTGGTCACAAAGCACCGAGCTGATCTCCCTGTGCTATGCGGCTGCTTCCCACTAGCTATTTATTTTACGTTTGGTAGTGTATATATGTCCATGCCACTCTCTCGCTTTGTCACAGCTTACCCTTCTCCCTCCCCATATCCTCAAGTCCATTCTCTAGTAGGTCTGTGTCTTTAGTCCTGTCTTACCCCTAGGTTCTTCATGGCATTTTTTTGTTCTTAAATTCCATATATATGTATTAGCATACGGTATTGTCTTTCTCTTTCTGACTTCACTCTGTATGACAGACTCTAGGTCCATCCACCTCATTACAAATAGCTCAATTTCTTTTCTTTTTATGGGTGAGTAATATTCCATTGTATATATGTGCCACGTCTTCTTTATCCTTTCATCCGATGATGGGCACTTAGGTTGTTTCCATCTCTGGGCTATTGTAAATAGAGCTGCGATGAACATTTTGGTACATGACTCTTTTTGAATTTTGGTTTTCTCAGGGTATATGCCCAGTAGTGGGATTGCTGGGTCATATGGTAGTTCTATTTGTAGTTTTTTAAGGAACCTCCATACTGTTCTCCATAGTGGCTGAACCAATTCACATTCCCACCAGCAGTGCAAGAGTGTTCCCTTTTCTCCACACCCTCTCCAGCATTTATTGTTTCTAGATTTTTTGATGATGGCCATTCTGACTGGTGTGAGATGATATCTCATTGTAGTTTTTATTTTCATTTCTCTAATGATTAATGATGTTGAGCATTCTTTCATGTGTTTGTTGGCAGTCTGTGTATCTTCTTTGGAGAAATGTCTATTTAGGTCTTCTGCCCATTTTTGGATTGGGTTGTTTGTTTTTTTGTTATTGAGCTGCATGAGCTGCTTATAAACTTTGGAGATCAATGCTTTGTCAGTTGCTTCATTTGCAAATATTTTCTCCCATTCTGAGGGTTGTCTTTTGGTCTTGTTTATGGTTTCCTTTGCTGTGCAAAAGCCTGGAAGTTTCATTAGGTCCCATTTGTTTATTTTTGTTTTTATTTCCATTTCTGTAGGAGGTGGGTCAAAAAGGATCTTGCTGTGATTTATGTCCTAGAGTGTTCTGCCTATGTTTTCCTCTAAGAGTTTGATAGTTTCTGGCCTTACATTTAGGTATTTAGTCCATTTTGAGCTTATTTTTGTGTATGGTGTTAGGGAGTGATCTAATCTCATACTTTTACATGTAGCTGTCCAGTTTTCCCAGCACCAGTTATTGAAGAGGCTGTCCTTTCTCCACCGTACATTCCTGCCTCCTTTATCAAAGATAAGGTGACCATATGTGTGTGGGTTTATCTCTGGGCTTTCTATCCTGTTCCATCGATCTAACTTTCTGTTTTTGTGCCAGTACCATACTGTCTTGATTACTGTAGCTTTGTAGTATAGTCTGAAGTCAAGGAACCTGATTCCTCCAGCTCCATTTTTCGTTCTCAAGATTGCTATGGCTATTTGGGGTCTTTTGTGTTTCCATATACATTGTGAAAATTTTTTGTTCTAGTTCTGTGAAAAATGCCAGTGGTAGTTTGATAGGGATTGCATTGAATCTGTAGATTGCTTTGGGTAGTAGAGTCATATACACAAGGTTGATTCTTCCAATCCAAGAACATGGCATATCTCTCCATCTATTTGTATCATGTTTAATTTCTTTCATCAGTGTCTTATAATTTTCTGCATACACGTCTTTTGTCTCCTTAGGTAGGTTTATTCCTAGATATTTATTCTTTTTTTTTGCAATGGTAAATGGGAGTGTTTTCTTGATTTTACTTTCAGATTTTTCATCATTAGTGTATAGGAATGCCAGAGATTTCTGTGCATTAATTTTGTATCTTGCTACTTTACCAAATTCATTGATTAGCTCTAGTAGTTTTCTGGTAGCATCTTTAGGATTCTCTATGTATATAGTATCATGTCATCTGCAAACAGTGACAGCTTTACTTCTTCTTTTCCGATTTGGATTCCTTTTATTTCCTTTTCTTCTCTGATTCCTGTGGCTAAAACTTCCAAAACTATGTTGAATAAGAGTGGTGAGAGTGGGCAACCTTGTCTTGTTCCTGATCTTAGTGGAAATGCTTTCAGTTTTCACCATTGAGGACGATGTTGGCTGTTGGTTTGTCATATATGGCCTTTATTATGTTGAGGAAAGTTCCCTCTATGTCTACTTTCTGGAGGATTTTTATCATAAATGGGTGTTGAATTTTGCCAAAAGCTTTCTCTGCATCTATTGAGATGATCATATGGTTTTTCTCCTTCATTTTGTTAATATGGTGTATCACGTTGATTGATTTGCATATGTTGAAGAATCTTTGCATTCCTGGAATAAACCCCACTTGATCATGGTGTATGATCCTTTTAATGTGCTGCTGGATTCTGTTTGCTAGTATTTTGTTGAGGATTTTTGCATCTATGTTCATCAGTGATATTGGCCTGTAGTTTTCTTTCTTTGTGACATCTTTGTCTGGTTTTGGTATCAGGGTGATGGTGGCCTTGTCGAATGAGTTTGGGAGTGTTCCTCCCTCTGCTATATTTTGGAAGAGTTTGAGAAGGATAGGTGTTAGCTCTTCTCTAAATGTTTGATAGAATTCGCCTGTGAAGCCATCTGGTCCTGGGCTTTTGTTTGTTGGAAGATTTTTAATCTCAGTTTCAATTTCAGTGCTTGTGATTGGTCTGTTCATATTTTTTACTTCTTCCTGATTCAGTCTTGGCAGGTTGTGTATTTCTAAGAATTTGTCCATTTCTTCCAGGTTGTCCATTTTATTGGCATAGAGTTGCTTGTAGTAATCTCTCATGATCTTTTGTATTTCTGCAGTGTCAGTTGTTACTTCTCGTTTTTCATTTCTAATTCTATTGATTTGTGTCTTCTCTCTTTTTTTCTTCATGAGTCTGGCTAATCGTTTATCAATTTTGTTTATCTTCTCAAAGGACCAGCTTTTAGTTTTATTGATCTTTGCTATTGTTTCCTTCATTTCTTTTTCATTTATTTCTGATCTCATTTTTATGATTCCTTTCCTTCTGCTAACTTTGGAGGTTTTTTTATCTTCTTTCTCTAATTGCTTTAGGTGCAAAGTTAGGTTGTTTATTTGAGATGTTTCCTGTTCTTAAAGTAGAATTGTATTGCTATAAACTTCCCTCTTAGAACTGCTTTTGCTGCATCCCATAGCTTTTGGTTCGTCGTGTCTCCATTGTCATTTGTTTCTAGGTATTTTTTAATTTCCTCTTTGATTTCTTTAGTGATCACTTTGTTATTAAGTAGTGTATTGTTTAGCCTCCACGTGTTTGCATTTTTTACAGATCTTTTCCTGTAATTGATATCTAGTCTCATAACGTTGTGGTCAGAAAAGATACTTGATACAATTTCAATTTTCTTAAATTTACCAAGGCTTGATTTGTGACCCAAGGTATGATCTATCCTGGAGAATGTTCCATGAGCACTTGAGAAAAATGTGTATTGTGTTGTTTTTGGATGGAATGTCCTATAAATATCAATTAAGTCCATCTTGTTTAATGTATCATTTAAAGCTTGTGTTTCCTTATTTATTTTCATTTCGGATGATCTGTCCATTCGTGAAAGTGGGGTATTAAAGTCCCCTACTACGAATGTGTTACTGTCAATTTCCCCTTTTATGGCTATTAGCATTTGCCTTATGTACTGAGGTGCTCCTATGTTGGGTGCATAAATATTTACAATTGTTATATCTTCTTGTTGGATCGATCACTTGATCATTACGTAGTGTCCTTCTTTGTCTCTTGTTATAGTTTTTATTTTAAAGTCTATTTTGTCTGATATGAGAATTGTTACTCCAGTTTTTTTGGTTTCCATTTGCATGGAATATCTTTTTCCATCCCCTTACTTTCAGCCTGTATGTGTCTCTAGGTCTGAAGTTGGTCTCTTGTAGATAGCATACATATGGTCTTCTTTTTGTATCCATTCAGCCAATCTGTGTCTTTTGGTGGGAGCATTTAGTCCATTTACATTTAAGGTAATTATCAATATGTATGTTCCTATTCCCATTTTCTTAATTGTTTTGGGTTCATTATTGTAGGTCTTTTCATTCTGTTGTGTTTCTTGCCTAGAGAAGTTCCTTTAGCATTTGTTGTAAAGCTGGTTTGGTGGTGTTGATCTCTCTCAGCTTTTGCTTGTCTGTAAAGGTTTTAATTTCTCCATCAAATCTGAATGAAATCCCTGCTGGGTAGAGTAATCTTGGTTGCAGGTTTTTCTCCTTCATCACTTTAAATATGTCCTGCCAACCCCTTCTGGCTTGCAGAGTTTCTGCTGAAAGATCAGCTGTTAACCTTATGGGGATTTCCTTGTGTGTTATTTGTTGTTTTTCCCTTGCTGCTTTTAATATATTTTCTTTGTATTTAATTTTTGACAGTTTGATTAATATGTGTCTTGGCATATTTCTCCTTGGATTTATCCTGTATGGGACTTTCTGTGCTTCCTGGACTTGATTAACTATTTCCTTTCCCATATGAGGGACGTTTTCAACTATAATCTCTTCAAATGTTTTCTCAGTCCCTTTCTTTTTCTCTTCTTCTTATGGAACCCCTATAATTCGAATGTTGGTGCATTTAATGTTGTCCCAGAGGTCTGTGAGACTGTCCTCAGTTCTTTTCATTCTTTTTTCTTTATTCTGCTCTGCAGTAGTTATTTCCACTATTTTATCTTCCAGGTCACTTCTCCGTTCTTCTGCCTCGGTTATTCTGCTATTGATCCCATCTAGAGTATTTTTAATTTCATTTATTGTGTTGTTCATCATTGCTTGTTTCATCTTTAATTCTCCTAGGTCCTTGTTAAATGTTTCTTGAATTTTGTCTATTCTATTTCCAAGATTTTTGATCATCTTTATTATCATTATTCTGAATTCTTTTTCAGGTAGACAGCCTATTTCCTCTTCATTTGTTTGGTCTGGTGGGTTTTTATCTTGCTCCTTCATCTGCTGTGTGTTTTTCTGTCTCCTTATTTTGCTTAACTTACTGTTTTCGGAGTCTCCTTTTCACAGGCTGCAAGTTCGTAGTTCCCATTGTTTTTGGTGTCTGTCCCCAGTGGCTAAAATTGGTTCAGTGGAGTGTGTAGGCTTCCTGGTGGAGGGGACTAGTGCAAGTGTTCTGATGGATGAGGCTGGATCTTGTCTTTCTGGTGGGCATGTCCACGTCTGGTGGTGTGTTTTGGAGTGTCTGTGGACTTATTATGATTTTAGGCAGCCTCTCTGTTATGGGTTGGGTCGTGTTCCTGTCTTGATAGTTGTTTGGCATAGGGTGTCCAGCAATGTAGCTTGCTGGTCATTGAGTGAAGCTGGGTGCTGGTGTTGAGATGGAGATCTCTGGGAGATTTTCGCTGTTTGATATTATGTGGAGCTGGGAGGTCTCTTGTGGACCAGTGTCCTGATGTTGGCTCTCCCCTCTCAGAGGCACAGCACTGACTCCTGGCTGCAGCACCAAGAGCCTTTCATCCACACGGCTCAGAATAAAAGGGAGAAAAACTAGAAAGAAAGAAAGAAAGAAAGAAAGAAAGAAAGAAAGAAAGAAAGAAAGAAAGAAAGAAAGAAAGAAAGAAAGAAAGAAAGAAAGAAAAAGAAAGAAAGAAAGAAAAAAGAAAGAAAGAAAGAAAGAAAGAAGGGAGGGAGGGAGGGAGGGAGGGAGGAAAGAAGGAGGGAAGGAAGGAAAGAAATAAGATAAAATAAAATAAAGTAAGATAAAATAAAATAAAGTTATTAAAATATAAATAATTATTAAGAAAAATATTTTTTTAAAGAAAAAAAAACGGATGGATAGAATCCTAGGACAAATGGTGGAAGCAAAGCTATACAGACAAAATCTCACACAGAGGCATACACATACACACTCACAAAAAGAGGAAAAGGGGAAAAAATAATAAATCTTGCTCTCAAAATCCACCTCCTCAATTTGGGATGATTGGTTGTCTATTCAGGTATTCCACAGATGCAGGGTACATCAAGTTGATTGTGGAGATTTAATCCACTGCTCCTGAGGTTGCTGGGAGAGATTTCCCTTTCTCTTCTTTGTTCGCACAACTCCTGGGGCTCAGCTTTGGATTTGGCCCCGCCTCTGCATGTAGGTCTCTGGAGGGCGTCTGTTCTTTGCTCACAGGACGGGGTTAAAGGAGCAGCTGCTTCGGGGACACTGGCTCACTCAGGCCAGGGGGAGGGAGGGGCACGGAGTGCTGGGCAAGCCTGTGGTGGCAGAGGCTGGTGGGACGTTGCACCAGCCTGAGGCACGCCGTGTGTTCTCCTGGGGAAGTTGTCCCTGGATCCCGGGACCCTGACAGTGGCGGGCTGCACAGGCTCCTCGGAAGGGGGGTGTGGATAGTGACCTGTGCTCGCACACAGGCTTCTTGGTGGTGGCAAGCAGCAGCCTTAGTGTCTCATGCCTGTCTCTGGGTCCGCACTGTTATCCACGGCTCGCGCCCGTCTCTGGAGCTCCTTTAAGCAGCGCTCTTAATCCCCTCTCCTCGTGCACCAGGAAACAAAGAGGGAAGAAAAAGTCTCTTGCCTCTTTGGCAGGTCCAGACTTTTCCCCGGACTCCCTTCTGGCTAGCCGTGGTGCACTAGTCCCCTGCAGGCTGTGTTCACGCTGCCAACCCCAGTCCTCTCCCTGCGCTCCGACCAAGCCCGAGCCTCAGCTCCCAGCCTCGCCCGTCCCAGCGGGTGAGCAGACAAGCCTCTTGCGTTGCTGAGTGCTGGTCGCCACCGATCCTCTGTGCGGGCATCTCTCCTCTTTGCCCTCCACACCCCTGTTGCTGTGCTCTCATCCGCGTCTCCGAAGCTTCCCCCTCCGCCACCCGCAGTCTCCACCCGCGAAGGCGCTTCCTAGTGTGTGGAAACCTTTCCTCCTTCACAGCTCCCTCCCACTGGTGCAGGTCCCATCCCTATCCTTTTGTCTCTGTTTAGTCTTTTTCTTTTGCCTTACCCAGGTATGTGAGGAGTTTCTTGCCTTTTGGGAGGTCTGAGGTCTTCTGCCAGCATTCAGTAGGTGTTCTGTAGGAGTTGTTCCATGTGTAGATGTATTTCTGGTGTATCTGTGGGGAGGAAGGTGATCTCTGTGTCTTACTCTTCCGTCATCTTCCCTTCCTGGCGACTTGCTTTATTTTGATATTCACTTTATTGTGGTGGTCTGAACCCATGATATCTTTTTTTCTTAATTTTCAAAATTTTTATTTATTTATTTTTAAACATCTTTATTGGAGTATACTTGCTTTACAATGGTGTGTTAGTTTCTGCTTTATAACAAAGTGAATCAGCTATACATATACATTTATCCCCATATCTCTTCCCTCTTACGTCTCCCTCCCTCCCACCCTCCCTATCCCACCACTCTAGGTGGTCACAAAGCACAGAGCTGATCTCCCTGTGCTATGCGGCTGCTTCCCACCAACTATCAGTTCTACATTTGGTAGTGTGTATATTTCCATGCCACTCTCTCACTTTGTCCCAGCTTATCCTTACCCCTCCCCGTGTCCTCAAGTCCATTCTCTAGTAGGTCTGCATCTTTATTCCCATCCTGCCCCTAGTGAACCCGTAATATCTTAGAAGTATACCTGTAACAATAAAGATCTGATTAATACACTTGTGCTCATTTACATAAATTAGTCTAATTTTCTTAATTGACTAGACCCAGCTGACTTAGTTGAATACAATTGAAAATTAATAGAATACTTTCTAACATCACACATGGACTATTTAGTAAAATTGATTATATTTTGGGACAGAAATCAAGTTTCACCAAATTTAAAGCATTAGAACTATTTAGCACATGTCCTCTGACCAGGGTGGAATTGAACTAGAAATAAGAACCAAAAAGAAAATGAGAAATGCTCAAATATTTGGAAATTAAACAAGTGATTTCTGAATAATCTATGAGTCAGAGAACAAATTACACTGAAAATTTGATATTATTTTGGAATGAATGATAATAAAAGTAGAACATATAAAATCATGAGGAATACAGCTAAAGTTGTGGTAGAAGGAAATTTACAATCCTATATCCATATATAAGAAAAGAAGAAAAGCTCGAAATTCATGATTCTTTTCATATCAAAACATTAGAAAAAGAACAAATTAAACCCAAAGAATGTGCAATAGAGAAAATAATTTAAAAAGAATAAATTAGAAAACAAATATACAACAGGGGAAAAAAAACAAAAACCAAAAGTTGATTCTCTGAAAGACTAATAAAATATACACATCTCTAGCAAGGCTAAGCAGACAAGAGTTAGAGAAGGTACAAATTACAATTTTATGGTGGGAAAGGGGATGTTACTATTGTTCATACAGATATACAGGATATAATGTACAACTTTATGCTAATACGTTTTAAAATGTGAATGAATTATAAAAATTCCAAGAATGACATAATTAATCAAACTTGACCAAGAAGGGCTTCCCTGGTGGCGCAGTGGTTGAGAGTCTGCCTGCTGATGCAGGGGACATAGGTTCGTGCCCCGGTCCGGGAAGATCCCACATGCCGGGGAGCGGCTAGGCCCATGAGCCATGGCCACTGAGCCTGCGTGTCTGGAGCCTGTGTCCCGCAACCGGAGAGGCCACAAAAGTGAGAGGCCCGCGTACAGCAAAAAAAAAAAAAAAAAAAAAAAAATTGACCAAGAAGAGACTACCTGAATAGTGACATGTTAATAAAGATATTTAAACTGTAATTTAAAATCTTTCAACACACACAAAATCTTCAAGTGCTGATCAGTTTACCAATGAACTTTTAAAAACATTTATGGAAGAAATAATACCAATATTATACAAATACTTGCAAAAATTAGAAATAGAAAAAATAGAGTTGCTATAAGGTCAGTAAAACCTGACAAGAACATTACACAAAAGGGAAACTATAAGCCAATTTTTCTGTATAGCTGTAAAAATCCTAAACAGAATATTAGCAAATTAAATCAGTAGTAAATAAAGAGGGTTATATCAATATGTCTAGATAAAGTTGTGCTTACTCCAGGAATGCAAGTTGATTTAACATTAAAAACCAATAATATTATTTATTGCATTAATGAGATAAAAGAGAAAAAAAATTTGATCATCTCAATAGATGCAGTAAAAGCATTTGAAGATTTCAACACCTGATCATTATAAAAACTCTCAGCAATCTAAGAATAGAAGGAAATTCACAAAATCTGATAAATAATATCTACAAAAAATCTTATAGCATACATCACATAATACTTGATAGTGGTGTGTTGAAAGTTTTCTTCTGGCAATTGGTAATGAGCTGAGGATGGCCACTATTGCCATTTCTAGACAAAATTGTACTGGAGGTCCTATCAAATGCAATAAGTCAGGTAAAAGAAATAAAAGGAATGAAGATTGAGTAGAAAGAAAGAAAACTTTCATTATATGTAGATGACATAAATGTATATGTAGAAAATTCAAAATAATGTACACAGATACTATAAAACTTACTAAGTGAATTTTGCATGACCTCTGAATAAAAAGTTAATATTAAAAATCAATTATGTTTCTATTACTGTGAACAAGTAGAAAATTAAGAGATTAAAGTGCTATAGTTTACAATGCCATCAAACCTGCCAAATATCTAGGAATAAATCAAAAGTT
Organism: Pseudorca crassidens; assembly: GCF_039906515.1. NCBI lineage: Eukaryota > Metazoa > Chordata > Mammalia > Artiodactyla > Delphinidae > Pseudorca > Pseudorca crassidens. The sequence continues at coordinate 69,067,977 of NC_090310.1, forward strand.
TTACAAGACCTATCCATAGGAAACCATAAAATATAGTTGAGAAAAATTAAAGAAATAAATAAACTAAGTGATATAACTAACATGTTCAAAGATTGGAAGTTTCAATATTGTAAAGATGTCAATTCTTTAAAATAATCTATGGGTTTACTGCAATTCCATTCAAAATCTTCATGGCTTTTGTGTGTATGTCTGCATGGTGTGTGTATGTGTGTGAGAGTGTGTGTATTCAGAAATCACAAAATAATTCTAATATTTTTTTTGAAATATAAAGGGCCAAGAATTGCCAAGATAGTTTTGAAGAAGAACAAAGTTGGAAGACTTATACTCACAATCTCAAGATTTATTTTAAAGCTACAGTAACTAAGACAGTATGGTATTGACACAAGACAAAATAGAGAACAAATAGAGATCTATAAATATGTCCAAACATATATGTCCACTTGATTCATGACAATGGTGACACTGCATTGCAGTGCAGAAAGAATGCTCTTCAATAAATTATATTGGGTCAATTGGATATTCATATGGAAAAAAATGAATCTGGAGCTGTATCACACATCATACATAAAAATCAATTCCAGATGCATTATAGTTCTAAATGTAAAAGGTAAAAAAACTAAAACTTTATAAAGACAAATTTGAGAATATTTTCATGACTTTAGTGTAAACCAATATTTCTTAAGGAAGATAGAACACTACCCATAAAAAGAAAAAATGCTAAATTGGTCTTCTTTAAAATCAAAACCTTGTGTTTATCAAAATACACCATCAAGAGAGTGAACATGCAAGCAACAGTGTGAAAGATATTTAAAATACACATATTCAACAAGGGACTCTTAGCCGTAATATAGAAAGTGCTTCTATAAATCAGTAAGAAAAAAACAGACAACCCAAAAGGAAATAGGCATAAAACTTGAACAGGCCTTTCACAAGAGAGGATATCCAAGTAGTCAACACGCATATGAAAAGATGTTTAACCTTATTAGTCATTGGTAAAATGCAGATTGAAATCTCCATAAGAGAGCTCCACACTCCTGCCAGAATGGCTAAAATGAGAAAGACAGACATTACCAAATATTGGCGAAGATGTGAAGTATTTGAAACTCATACTCTTGGTATGTTCGATGAATCTCTCAGTCATAATGCTGAATGAAAGAAGGCAGACACAAAGGTATACGTACTGTGTGATTTCTTTTTTTTTTCCTTTTTATTTAAAGCCCTGTTATCTTTTTCTTTCTTTCTTTCTTTCTTTCTTTCTTTCTTTCTTTCTTTCTTTCTTTCTTTCTTTCTTTCTTTCTTTCTTTCTTTCTTTCTTTCTTTCTTTCTTTCTTTCTTCTCTTTCTTTCTTTCTTTCTTTCTTTCTTTCTTTCCTTCTTTCTTTCTTTCTTTCTTTCTTTCTTTCTTTCTTTCTTTCTTTCTTTCTTTCTTTCTTCCTTCCTTCCTTCCTTCCTTCCTTCCTTCCTTTCCTTCTTTCTTAATTTTTGGCTGTGTTGAGTCTTAGTTGCTGCATGTGGGCTTTCCCTAGTTGTGGCGAGTGGGGGCTACTCTTCGCTGTGGTGCATGGGCTTCTCATTGTGGTGGTTTCTCTTGTTGCAGAGCATGGGCTCTAGGGTGTGTTGGCTTCAGTAGTTGTGGCATGCAAGCTGTAGAGCGCAGGCTCAGTAGTTGTAGTGCACAGACTTAGTTGCTCCGTGGTATGTGGGATCTTCCCAGACCAGGGCTCAAACCCTTGTCCCCTGCATTGGCAGGTGGATTCTTAACCACTGTGCCACCAGGGAAGTCCTGATTTCTTTCATATAAAGTATTCAGACAGGTAAAACAAATTGATGGTGGAAGATGTAAAAATGGTTAATTATTATAGAAGCTGCAGGGATGTTCTTGCTGCAGGGATATTCTGCTTCTTGACCTGGGTAGTGATTACATGGGTTTATGGAAACGTTTTGTATGATCTCTGCACACTTCTGTATCCTTGTTATTTTATAGTAATTATTTAAAATAAAGTTATCACTAAGTAAAGAACTTCAGACAGCTGAGGGGAGGTAACTCATCAGCTTTAAAAGGCTGAAATCTTTGCTGGATAAGTGTAGCCCAGGGGATATTCAACAGGGTGTCTGGGGAGGGGCAGCTGTTGTTTCCAGAACCATTGCCAATGCTTGACCAATATAACAAAACTCATCTGGCTCACAGCATTTTGAATGCAACATCCTTGGAAGTGTGACAAGATCTGACTGCCTAGTTCTTCCAAGGCAGCAATATTATTTGGGTGTAGGGGGAAATGATGAGGAGGTGGGAAAATGGAGAGTTCTGCTTGCTAATCTAGTGCAGTGTTTCTCCAACTTGAATGTACAACACGCTCACCTGGAGTGTTTGTTACAACACAGGTGGCTGGGCTCCACTCCCAAAGCTTCTGATTCAGTAAGTGTTATAAACTGAATGTTTGTAGTCCTCCCACCCCAAATTCATATGTTGAAATCCTATCTCCCAATATTAGGAGATGGGACTTTTAGAAGGTAATTAAATCATAAGAATGGAGCCCTCATGAATGGGATTAGTGCCCTTATAAGAAGAGACAAGAGAGCTTTCTTTCCCTCTCTCTGCTCTCCACCATGTGAGGACACAATGAGAAGATGGCCATTTGCAAACCAGGAAGAGTGCCCTCACCAGACAGAAGGTCTGCTGATGCCTTGATCTTGGACTTCCAAATCTCCAGAACTATGAGAAATAAACGTCTGTTTTTTAAGCCACCCAGTCTCTGATGATATTCTGTTACAGCAGCCTGAACTGACTAAGATATTAGGTCTGGGGTGGCCCCCCAATTTTGCATTTGGGCAAGTTCCCAGGGGATGTTGTTGCTAATGCTGCTGGTCCAGAAGCCATACTTAGGGATCCACTGATCTAGAGCACCTAGGGTGAGCCCTTTATGGGGATACCAAGATGTTGTTGCTGGTGGTGGGGTGGTAGAAACTGGGTCATAGTTTAGAGATATCCAGCTATGAGGCCCAAATTTCGTTGCTCACAGCAGGTTCTCCAGAACGTCTCTTCCTCCTCCAGAACTGGATTTCATGAGTTAATTATACGCATTTTTAAAAAAGGAGTTTAATTATAATACATCAATGTCTTGCTCTTACACATCATGAGTTACTATGGGCAGAGAAGCCTTTCTTATTTTTTTAGATAAGAAGTGGATTTATTTAGGGAGAAACACGCTCCACAGACAGAGTGTGGGCCATCTCAGAAGGTAAGAGAAGCTGAAGGCTTTCTTAAGTGAACATCCCTCCCTATGTGTGATTTCATTAGGAGTTTGGCATTTTGAATAGTTCAGCTTGTAAACCCAGGACATCTGTGCAGGTGACATAGTCTCTGTCCCTGGTGATGACTGGACCCCATAGTAAAATGATTGTGACCTGATTTCTATTTGTGTTAGAAAAACTGACTTTATACTTGGCATCAGCACCAGTGTTGAGGGCAAGGGGTGCAGTGGAAATGGACAGGGAACAAAGAGGCAGGAAATACAGCTGCCTGCTTCCCTGTCATGAGGTTTACTATGCAGTACATCATGTGTCTCAAAAAAGACCAGCTGAGTCTGTTACATTTTCCATCCATCCCCAAATGACTCTTGCTTTGCACATGTATTTCAAAGGCTTAGAGTTGTTTGCAAAACACAGTCCTAACCACAGGATTTCCCATCCTGCAGCTGGAGAGTCTTATATTCAAAAGGGCCTGGAACTTTCCAAGTGTGCAACGTCTTATCTTAGCAGCAATCATCTCTCCTCTCTTGGGATTGACTTGCCATGAGCCATCTCTAGCTAAAGACCAGCCATAGTGGCTTTGTCTGTTTGGCCTGGTAACTGCCATTATATTTGGCACCCCAGTGTTGCCAACTAAAGAATTATTTCCCCTGTTGTCACCTCCAACCACAGTCACGAGAGGGTCCCCTTTCCCATAGACCTACTCTCTGCCGGTTCTCATCAGTTAAGATAATCTAGCTTGGGGGCTGGTAGAAGAAACTATTGGTGTCCTGCGCCAACTTCAATCTTTAAATGTGCTCTCACTGACTTTAAACTACTAGAATCTGCATCTCTGTGCCTAAAGGCTTTCCCTCCCAGAACCCTGAAAATTTGCTCTGCCTTGTTTTAACAGCTGACTGGATGGATGTTCCAGAAACAGCCCTCAATCAGTGACTGTCAGGTATTGGTATATAAATGCCCCAGACCATTTGCTCCTAGGGTGGGATAATTTGTACTATTTCCCAGAATTTCCCCAATGTAGCCAGTTTGAAAATACATTATTTATTGGTTTCCTTCCAAGCATTGTGTATTCAACAGCTATTTATTGAGTGCCCACGGTTTGCCAGGCACAGTTCTAGACTCAGGATAAAAATGATGAGTGAAATTGACATGGTTCTTGCAGTCTAGTGGGAGAAACAGATAATAAACAATCACACAAAAATGTATAACTTCAAAGTTGCACGCAGTCCTATTAGGACCCAAACAAAGTACACGATGGGTTAACTAAGGGACCTATCTAATGATGCAGTAGTGGAGGAAGGCTCCACTGGGGAGGTGATATTGAACTTGAGGTCTGAAGGGTGAGAGAGGGTCAGCCATATGAAGAGCTGGGGGAGAAGAATGTGCAAAGGAGTTGGAACAGGAGAAAATTTAGGATGTTCTTGGAATGGAAGGAGGGCTAACAGAAGAAGAAGGAAGAGTGGTACTCAATTAAGTGGAAGAGGCAGATAGGGGTTAGGGAGCATCTGTGACTTTGTAGAGTACATAGGTGGGTGGGCACGTGTGTGTATGTGAGATTATGTTTGCATATACCTGTAAGTATGTGTGTACCAATGTTTCTTGTGTTTGTGTTCATTCAATGGTATGTTAGTGAATAGGATGTATTAATATTTGCATCTTGCCTCTGTTTTCATCGTGTGACTTTGCCTCTGTATGTGTGGGTTTGTTTGTATATAAGGGCCTTTGTATTGATGTTTTCAGAGTTCTTGGTATTTATCTATAATATGTATTCATTTATTTTTACCATGGCGATACCTGGGATGGTGCACTTGATTAATTATAAGTGTGTTTGTGAAAATATATGGGTGAATGTGTCATTGTGCATGAGAGCATGAGCACCAGTGTATATACCTGTGTGTGAATAAATTTGCATTGTGTTATTGTATATGTGCATGCGTAGCTGTTTGTGTGTGTGTTTTATGAGTATGGGATTGTATGGCTGTCTGTGTCTCTGTGTGAAGCTCTGGAAATAGTCTTGCCCTCAACCAGACCACAAAATCTTGGAATTTTTATAGCCCACATTTGCTAGCAAGATGCAAACTTTATTTGCAATTACAATTATGACTGATTTTATTTTATATTTTCAACAGTCCTGGCTTTTAAAAATCTGAATTCTAAATACATTATGTGAATGTGTGAATATGTGTATGCATGTGTTTATTTCTCTTGTTTCCAGTAAGTCAGCTTCAGTAAGGCCAAAATCCTTACCCCTGTATTTATGAGTTAATATCTTTATTTAGAAGTGAGTTTCAGACCTGGAGCAGAGTAGTTTCCTTAGGCAGCATTTTTTTCTCAGTTCATATCTGAGTTGTAAGAGGATCCAACAGCTTGATTGTTGGAGTCCCATGGATGTTCTCACAGACTGATGTTGTCAAAGAAGTGGAGACAGCAGCTCCCAGGGAAAGAAAGTGGCGCCCAATTCTTTGAGTGGATGCTCTTTCAGCTCCCTGATCCTTGGAACACACTCAAAATAATTCCTGCATAGTCATGGGACAAGGGCTCTGGCTTGACTCTTATTCTTCATGCAGCTTTTCATGTTTGGTGCCCTATTTGTTCTTCCAACTAGAATTGTAGAGTGAGATGAGGACTTATAAAGATCATGCATTCTAGCCTATGCTACAGACTCTTATCTCATACGTGGTTATTCATCTTCAACACATTTATAGTAGGTTGACTGTATTGGTGGCCCCAATTAGTGGCCTCCCAGTATACATGCTCTTTTTTTTTTAATTTTAATAAAATTCAACATCCATTCATAAAACCGAAAACCTTACCAAACTGGAACTAGAATTTATTTTTTTCTGTTTTTTGGCTGCATCAGGTCTTCGTTGTGGTGTGCAGGCTTCTCTCCAGTTGTGGCGTGCGGATTTTCTCTAATTGTGGCACACAGGCTTCAGAGCGTGTGGGCTCTGTAGTTTGCAGCACATGGGCTCTCTTGTTGAGGCATGCGAGCTCAGTAGTTGTGGCTCACAAGCTTAGTTGCCCCTCATCATGTGGGATCTTAGTTCCCTGACCAGGGATTGAACCCACACACCCTGCATTGGAAGGCGGATTCTTAACCACTGGACCATATCCATGCTCTTTTGAACTCTAATTTAATAGCCCTCTTCCACTCTGTCTCTGGGCTCAGCCATGTGACTTGCTTCAGCCAATAAGATGTTAGGCAACTTGATGCAAGCAGAAATGTGAAAAAGCACTTACAAGTGTTTACTTCCTTTTTATTGTTTTCTGTGATCACCTAAAGAATAAGCCCACACTAGCCTGCTGGAAGATATGAGACCACTTGGAACATAGATGAGTTGCTCCAGCCTAGGCAACCTTAGACTAACCATTCTTCAGCGAACGTACAGGCTGAGGACAGACACATTTCACACTGGAGTGAGCTCAGTTAAGATCAACCAGCCCAGCCCAGATAAACAGAACCACCCAGCCAAATCATAGACCCATGAGAAATAATAAGTGGTTGTTGTTTTAAGCCACTAGGTTTAGAGATGGTTTATTACACAGCTATAGCTGACTGATACAACACCCAATGGTAGGGTGCTCATTACCATTGGAAGAAGTCCATTTCATTGTGTGTCAACTCTGATTGTTAGAGGTAGAGCTGGAATCTGTTTCTTATAATTTCTGACTATGCCCTTTGGGTGTCAGTGGAAGAAACCCATTTCTTCTTCCATAATGACCTTCAAGTGTTTGATGACAGTGATCACACCAGATGACCATAACCACCTCTAACCTAGATTCCCCACATCCTCTTCCATCTACCTCTAATGCATTTACTACACAGCAGAAATAATCCTCTTAAACACAATTATGTCACATCTTGTTAAAAACCCTCCCATAGTTCATAGTTTTTCATTACACTCAGATAAAAATTCAAACTCCTTTCTACTGCCTTGCAGCATTCAGTACCTGTTCATCTCTCAACCTCATCCTGATGCACTCTTGTCTTTGCTCACTCTAGTCTTGTCATGTCAGCTTTCTTTAAGTTTCTTGATAGTGCTAAGATTTTTCTCACTTGATGGTTCTCTATCTATCTATCTATCTATCTATCTATCTATCTATCTATCTATCTATCTATCTAGTTTAAGCTCCTGAAACCCTACCTGGGATGAATCCAGTTTTTGCTTGTCTTGGGCAAGAAAATAGGGCCAGGACATATTTTTACAGCTTTGACATTCAAAGTGCCCTTGACAGTCAATCAGCATTCTATGACCACATGCATAGGTCTGTATTTTGAAAGTTGAAATCAAATGAACATGAGCTCGTGGAAAGATAGGAATTGGGGCTGGGGTGGGGATACTGTGAATCCAGAAATGCCTCTTCTCTTTCCAATAGCAACTTACCTCCTTTCCTTCCATCCTTAGTTATGTATTTCTAGCTTCACCTTTATCAGCTGTAAGATTTCCTTAACTTCCTTCATCTCAGTATGGTTTCCTCTATAAGCGAAGATTATTATGATGACTAGCTCATAGGTTTATTGTATGTACTAAATGAGACATTTGTGATGCTCTTAGACCAGAATCTGGCATATGGTATTTGGTAAGTATTGGCTATTTTCTCTCAAAAGTCATTTAACACTCAAGATAAATTCACATTAATTGTTTAACTTCTAGCAAATAGAATTAAAATCATGTAAAACAACTGATTGTCTAGTTCATGTATTGAGTGCTTAATTTTTAGGAATATAAAATATTTATAAGAACTTCGATGGGTTTAATAATATTCTTCCTTTCCTTAACCTTATTCTTCTCACAAGGCAGTAAGTTCTATCACAAATTCTCTGACCACAGAGAGTTTTCAAGAAGTCAATCTTAGCTCTTGGGGAAAGCTTCCTATAAAATGCATCACATTAGATTCCATAAAAAACAAAACAAAACAAAATGCATCACATTTATTGAGCACTTTGCAGTTCTCTCCCCCAATTCTTTCACTACTTCAGCTCATTTGAGCAAGAAAATATTCCTATGAAGTAGATAAGGAAGACCTTATCATTCCCATTTTACAGATGGCAAAACTGAATAAGCTTGGAATCATATCGGTTGGAAGCAAAATGAACTCACTATAGGACAAGCATATTGAGAAAACTGAGAAGAAAATTGAGACAAATTAACACTTTGCCTCCATTCCCTATACTTTTCTAGTTAAATTACCTTGTTTCCTTTAGCTGCTGCAAACTTGGCTTTGTTAATGCAGACCTGACCTGGATCTGTCCATGTTGTTGCATAGAGGGATGACCTCAATGTATTTGTAGAATCTACATGCTGTATACTAAAGGCCATCCAGCAAATGCAAATGCAAATGCCACAAATGGAAAATGCATTCCAGGTGCAGATCAAAACTGTCTCAGCAAGATAAGTAACTGCAGTGGCGGGGACATTGGCTGTCCAGAAACATGCTGAACATCTCTTTGAATTAAAAGCAGAGTGTTTGACCATTTCATGTCTTTCCCATCTGAAAATTTAATCTTCCACGGGGTGGAGGAAGTGATCTGGGTCACTGATTTGCTCAGCCAGATTCACACCGAAAAAAGGCATCGTTTGGCTGAGTGGAAGTGATGGGAACCTTGGGAGAGGTGACAGAGTGAGGAGTTAAAACTGGGCACTGACAGATGACAGAAAGGGGCAATTTCAAACAATTGAGAGAAAAAAGTCAGCTTGAATCTGTGGGATAAGCTTCAAAATGCAGGGTGACAATGGCTGGAAAATCTCTCCAAAGTGCAATTTTGCCTGTGCAAATTTTTCCAGCAATGGAGACCATGGAGAGGTAACCCGAGAAACCAGTGGGGTTAGCCAGGGAGCTCTGATGAAAGTCAGTGCAGATGAGGCACCCAGAGAGATGGAAAGAAGGACTCAGCATCAAGAATGACATAGAAGAGATAGCTGGGAAATAAGACGACGGTGTCACGGAGGGTAAACTCACTAGGACCTGAGGGTTAAAATATGTCGAGAAAAGCCTAACACTCATTTTCCAAAAGATGATCTTTAGAAGATCATCTAAAGAATTCTAAAAGTCGTTTTTGAGGAGACAGTAGATCTATGAAGGGATAAACTGGTTTTATGGTACTGATGGGGGAATTGGAGAGACCATTTAAGCTTCAAAAATGTGGAAGAGATCCTGCTGAGGGGAAGGGGCATGAACCTCAAAATAGGTGAAGGAACTAGAAGACAGGGTCCCACCTCTCCGCATGATCTCACATCTCACAGTCTCCTCAGGTTCCCAGAGGACTTAGGAACAAGATCCTTGAACGTTGCTAATGAACTTTGGGAGAATTTGTGGAAAAAGGTAAGAGTGGTGGAAGACTGGAGGGAGATAAATGTCATCCCAAATTTCAACAGAGGAGGAGAGAGGTTTCCATGAACGTCCAGATGGTGAGTTTGTTGTTGATCCCCAAATATTCTGGACTAGATTATTAAAGGAGTTCATTTGTGAACACATGGAAGAAGAAAGTATGATCACAGGGGCTCAGCTTGTGTTCAAGCATAAGTTGTAGCAGGTCAATTCCAATCCTTTCTTTTATAGTTATACACCGATAGACTAAGGAAGTGAATTTGTTGCTAGAATCTGGGAGGTCAGCTGGACATGTGAAAATACATCACACAAAACGTCTTTGGACAGGATGGATAAACGTGGATTAGAAGACAATTAGTAATAACAATAATAATAGAGCGACATTTATTTGGTGTTTACTATATGTCAAACACCGTTAGGTCTTACTAATTGTTTGGTATTCTTTTGTGTCAGTCAGAGTTTCCCAGGAAACAGAAGCAATAGGAGATTATCTATCTATCTATCTATCTATCTATCCATCTAAATTATAAGAATTGGCTCACATAGTTATGGAGGCTGGGAAGTTCCACAACATTCCGTCTGCAAGCTGAAGAAGTAGGAAACCTGGTGGCATAATTCAGTCTGAGTTTGAAGGTCTAAGGATTTTGGTGCTGATAATATAAGTCACAGTCTGAACTGGAAGCACGATGTCTGAGAGCAGGAAAAGATGGGTGTCTCAGGTCAAGCAGAGAGAGCAAATTAGCCCTTCCTCCTCTGTTTTTGTTCTATTCACACCCTCAATGGATTGAATGATGCCCATCCACATGGGTGAGGGTGATCTTTACTCAGTCTACGGATTGAAATGTTAATCTCTTCTAGAAACATCCTCACAGACATACCCAGAAATAATGTTTCACCTGTTATCTGGGCAACCCTTAGCCCAGTTAAGTTGACACACAAAATTCACCGTCACATCTTTGAACTGTCAAACACAAAACAGACTGATGTCAACTTGAAGAGAGAGATCTCCAGTGAGTCCCAGCACTGTGTCCTTGACCTTAATCAAATCAGCACTGTGATTCCTCTGTCTAAAGATTCCTCCCAGGGATGACACAAAGCTGGATGGAAGGGAGAACAAACACTCTGGATGACAGTCAGAAGTGGACAAAGAACTTGACAGGCAGGAATAGTGGACTGAATCTAACATGACAGAAAGTTCCAGGAGCAAACATTCAGGTAGTAAAAAAAACTTCCTGTTCCAGTGTAGAATAAGGGAGAAATGGTTAAGCAGGTACTGAAATTTAAATGTTACGATTTCAGAAGATGGCACAGTTTGAGTAAAAAATGGGATATTCGCCCGGAAAAAATTGTTAATGAGAGTTCAGGCCATATTAATAGAAGTATAGTGTCTGTAATTTGGGAGGTGATAGTTCTCTGCTTAGCACTAATCACTTCTTACCTAGAGTACCTTGTTTGTGTTTTAGTGACATTACGAATAGGGATGGGGGTAACACTTGTTAATATCACTTCCCTCACTTCCCTGGTTTCCTTTAATGGTTTCATTATCATGCTTAAAAATAATATCCAAATTCCTTGCTGTGGCACTTCTGAATCTTTCCCCTCCCTTACCCACATCTACTACCTCATTCCATACTGCTTCTCCCCTCACTCATTAAATTCTTTTGCTTCAAACAGGCTAAGCATGTTCTCACCTTAGGGCCTTTTCAATTACTATCTCCCCTACTTAAACACATTTTCCTGAGAAATTTCCTTGGTTCTATCCTTCACTTAATTCAGGTCTCTGCTTAATGTTATCTTCTAAAAAAAAAAAATACTTTTCTGACCTCTTTGTTTAAAGAAAGACTCTGTCCTCTGTCCCTTTCCCTGCTGTTTCATTTTTCACCAAAACATATAGCACACTTGCCATTATTCTACATGTTTATGTGTTTATTATTGTCTGGGTCCTCATTAGAACATATGCTATAGGAGGGTGGAGACATAATGGTTTTGGTCACTCCTAGCACAATGCCTAATGTAGTAAAGACTCATAGTAGCTGCTCAATAAAAACATGTATTGAATGATGAATAAATAATGAAATTAATGAGCATTCTATAGAACTTGTATTTCATAGAACACATTTTTGGCAAATGTTGCATAAGGTTTTTAGTGCTTTCTACTCTGGAAGTAAGGCAGAAGTTAAAGTAGGGAAATAGCAACGATTTGGGGAATTTTTCTGATTTGTACCCATTGTTCCTGGCTTTAGTCCCCAATTCCCTTTCTTAGACAGTCCTAAAATTCTCTTCTTAGGAATTCTTTCTTACTTGGGCCATAGAGGTAAGTCTTGCCCTTCTCTTTGGGACCCTCATAGTATGAAGGCACTGTTACCTGCTATCTCTCATCTTCCTGCAGGTCTTCTGAGCCGTGGCACTGAAAGGCACATTGTCCCCAAACCTGCTTTTCCCTGTCTGTGAGATTCTTCAGGAGTGAGTTCACTAGCTGATATTCCTCTGGAGAAGTGACAGATTACTGTCTATTTATTCTTGTGTAAGTAATGACCTTAAAGCTTCCAGTTTTATAATGTCAATAAGTTGCTTAGGGTTTCCCTGGTGGCGCAGTGGTTGAGAGTCCGCCTGCCGATGCAGGGGATGCAGGTTCATGCCCCGGTCCGGCAAGATCCCACAGGCCGCGGAGCGGCTGGGTCCGTGAGCTATGGCCGCTGGGCCTGCGCGTCCAGAGCCTGTGCTCCGCAATGGGAGAGGCCACAACAGTGAGAGGTCAGCGTACCGCAAAAAAAAAAAAAAAAAAGAAAAAGTTGCTTAAATACACATTTAAAAAATACAACTCTTTGCAGGAAGACGGCTCTTGTGTGTGTTTCTTTCTCACAATATTTAACATAAAGCCTGGACAATAGCAAGGGTTGAGGATGTGTTTGCTGGTTCTCAGAATACTTGGGGAAGGCTATCTTAGTTAAAAAGGTGATTCAAATATACTTAGGCTTCCCAGAGAGACCTGTTCGCAAATGGGTCTTCATTCCAGAGACATTCCTTCATTCACTTAACAAATATTTACTGAATATCCCCATGTGTTTTCATGCCCTGGCCTTAGCACATCCTGACTTGTGGCCTGTCTTCATACTTTCTCTTCCTATCGGCTTGGCAAGAAAAAGACCATTGTTTTTTTTTTTTTTTGGAACATTACAAGACACTTGTTTTATTTAGTATATAAATTTCTCAACATACATAAAATAAAATACTGTAATTATATTAAACAACCAGTAAGAAATACAACCACATAGACCCTACCATAACCTGGTTCTTCATAACCACTGTGATGATTGCTATACAATCCTCAGAAAACCTGTAGCAAAAACTAAGATTGAAAACTGATTTCTGAAATGTTTGTGTTATGCCTTTTATTTAGGTGCTTACTTTATTCTTTTTAGTAATTTTGAAACAATTTTATTTTTTTTAATTTAAATTTTATTATATATATATTGATTGAAGTATAGTTGATTTACAATGTTGTGTTAGTTTCAGGTGTACAGCAAAGTGATTCAGATATAGATAGATATAGATATTTTCTTTTTCAGATTCTTTTCCATTCTAAATTATTACAAGATATTGTATATAGTTCCCTGTGCTATACAGTAGGTCCTTATTGTTTATTTTATATATAGTAGTGTGTATCTGTTAATCCCACACTCCTAATTTATCTCTCCTCCCTCCCAAGAAAGGAGCTATTTTTTTTTTTTTTTTTTTTTTTTTGCGGTACGTGGGACTCTCACTGTTGTGGCCTCTCCAGTTGCAGAGCATAGGCTCCGGACGCGCAGGCTCAGTGGCCATGGGTCACGGGCCCAGCCACTCCATGGCATGTGGGATCTTCCCTTACCAGGGCACAAACACGTGTCCCCTGCATCGGCAGGCGGACTCTCAACCACTGCGCGACCAGGGAAGCCCGGGGCTAGTCTTAAAGAATCACATTTTGTTTTACTCACTGTTCCATTGAACACTGCCCGGAGATGTGATTTAAGTTACAGAAAAGTAATTACTGAACTCAGAAATTACTAAGCATCTTTTTTCCTAATCCTCTGGTCTCATCTACTGGTGTCAGTTTGGCTGAGAAACATTTATTGTCAATCACCAGTAATTAACTTCTACAGTGCTCTTGTCACCCGTGGGTAGAGCTAGGTGCTGGAGTTAGACTGAAGGGTTCAAATCATAGTTTGGCTGTCCACTGACTATGTGGCCTTAATCAAGTTACTTTCTCTGTTTTTTTCAATTCTCTTATCTGTAAGAAGTAGGAAAGTGATAAAACTTCTCTCAAAGGGGTGTTAGGAAAATGGAAGGGGATAGAACATAGGAAGTACCCGACAAGGGTAAGTGTAGCAATTGGTATTGCTCTTGGCTTTTTGGAGCGATATGATATAACCTGGGTGCTGATCAGATGCAGTGCGAGATGATTTCTGATAGAAAAAAAAAAAAGATCTTCATGGTACAGCCACTTTGGAAGAGAGTTTGGCTGTTTCTTACAAAACTAAAATACTTTTATCATACCGTCCAGTGACCATTCTCCTTGGTATTTACCCAAAGAGTTGAAAACTTATGTCCACACAAAAACCTGTACATGAGTGTTTATAGCAGCCTTATTCATAATTGCCAAGACTTGGAAGCAACCAAGATGTTCTTCAGTAGATGAGTGGATAGACACTGTGGTACAACCAGACAATGGGATATTATTCAGTGTTAAAGAGAAGTGACCCCTCAAGTTGTGAAAAGACAGGTAGGGACCTTAAGTGACTATCACTAAGTGAAAGAAGCTGATTTGAAAGGGCTACATACTGTAAATTCCCACTACGTGACATTCTGAAAAAGGTAAGACTATGGAGACAGTAAAAAGATCAGTGGTTACCAGGGGTTGGGGGAGGGATGAGTAGGTGGAGCACAGAGGATTTTTAGGGCAGTGAGAATACTCTGTATGTTGTATGCAAGGATGGATACACGTCATTATACACCTGGCCAAACCCACAGAATATAGAACACCAAGAATGAACCATGATGTAAACTACTGACTTTGGGTGATTCTGATGGGTCAATGTGGGTTCATCAATTGTAATGAATGCACTATTCTGTTGAAGGACGTTGGTAATGGCGGAGGCGATGCATGTCTTGGGACAGGGGTTACATAGAAAAAATCTCTACCCTCCCCTCAATTTCGCTGTTAATGTAGAACTGCTCTAAAAAGGTCTTAATAAAAAAATATTCCAAGTATGATCAACTTACTTTTTCATGGTCCTAAATAGAAAGGCACCCAAGACAAGACTATTGAGAACTCTTTCTACAGCATCAAAACCCACATGATTTACTATTATTTTACCGTGTGTGTGTGTTTGTGTGTGTGTGTGTGTGCATGTGTGTGTGTGTGTGTTGAGGAGGAGAATATTTTCTTGACCTCCTCATTCTTTAGAGTCTTTATCCAACTAATCCAGAAGGTATGTGGGTTCCATGCAACAGGGACACATTGGAAATGAAGCCTCAGGGTTTGGAAGGATCCTACATAGTCAGTAATTTGTTCATCCATCTCTTCCTTCCTTCCCTCATTATTTCATTTATGGTTGATGGATAACAACTTGGTGGTGGACACTGGAGTCCCCTCCTCGGGTTCCCACACGTGTACAAATAGCTCACAGACCATTTAACGTGGCACACATGCCTTGTCCCTTGCCATCACCCACTGCTCAGTACCCCGGCCCTTCCAGATGTGCAGCACTACTTTGAAATTTATTCTGTGGGCAAGAGAAACTATTCTAGATTTTAAGCAGAGAAGTGATTTCAAAAAATTAAATGGGGAAGGAAATGGGACTGAAACAGGAGACAGGAAGACAGATGAGTCCCAGTTTCAAAGCCTGGTTCTTTTGCTTCACAATTGTGTAGACCTAGTCTTATTGCCTCTCAGTTTCCCTGTCTTTAAAATAGGGGTCACCAAACCTCTCTCACACGATCACTACTCGAATTCAGTGAGAAAACAACACATGGGAAGGGGACTGCAGTGCCTGGCACGGCTGAGATGTTCAATAATGACTTCATAACCTCTTCTTCTTGTAACACTTTATATTTGTGTGTGTGTGTGTGTTTTGTTTTTTCTTTTTGGCTGTGCCACGAGGCTGGCGGGAGATTAATTCCCCAACCAGGGATTGAAACTGGGCCCTTGGCAGTGAAAACAAGGAGTCCTAACCACTGGACCACCAGGGAATTCCCAACACTTTATATTTTGATTTAAGATAATAGATGAGAAGTGGGCTTCCCTGTGGTTCACAAGAGAACAAAGTGGCTTTATTGCAGCTAATCTTCCAAGAAGACAGAACCAATCATGTTCTCATAGTCTCTGATCCTTGACTCTTTTTTTTCTTTTTTTCTTTCCTTTGGTTGAGGGAGGATTTGGTCAGGACGTGGAATCCTGTGGTTCATTTAGCATTTGAAAAACACTCAAAGAGGGTACAGCTAGCCCTGGAAGAGGGGCCAGGAGGGCAGGGAAAACACAAGGAAGAGCCAGGACTCTGAGCCCTGCCATTCCACGGCCGCAAATTCCAGCTGCAGCCCTGTTCTTGGCCTGGCCCCATCTGCCCATCTATAATTAAAGCCGTGTCTACAGTTAGGCAGATTATAAGGGGAGAGAAGAAGGATGTCAGCAAGTCATAATTTCCAGAATCAAAGCTCTTTCCCCCCCATCTTTTTTCCCTCCCTCTTCTGAATTTGGCAGCAGGATCCCTCAAAAGTAGGCCATGGTGTCCTTTCCTAAAGTTCACTGTGAGTGGGCAAGCAGGGCCCCATAGGCTGCCAAGGCCTTGATTCTGATCCTTGCAGGCAATGGGCAGGGAACTTTCCCGAACTTTCCTTGAACACTCACCTCTGGCCAGGGAGGCAAACATCTGTCATGGAAGATTTTTCTTTCTTTTCTTTTTTTCTTTCTAAACAAGAGGTCATAATAAATAAGGAATCATTTTCAAACGTCTGAATATCCAGCCCAATTTTATTTTATTATTATTATTATTTTTTTGCTGTACACCGGCCTCTCACTGCTGTGGCCTCTCCTGTTGCGGGGCACAGGCTCCGGACGCTCAGGCTCAGCAGCCATGGCTCACGGGCCCAGCCGCTTCGCGGCATGTGGAATCGTCCCCAACCGGGGCACGAACCCGTGTCCCCCGCATCGGCAGGCGGACTCTCAACCACTGGCCACCAGGGAAGCCCCCAATTTTATTTTTAATTGTAAAGGGCATGGGTGCTGATGTGTATTTGATGTAGGAAATTGGTATAGATGTCAAGCTGGAAGGGTCTTTTCTTTTGGGGTCCTGGGGTTTGAAGGTTGTCTTGGAACCATCAACCTCAGTCCTTCAGTTACAGCGTTCACGGAAGGAGAACTTTTCAGAGACGGAATGCATGAAAAGTATTGGACCTGGGCTGGGACTCTATTGTTAATATTATTTTCATAAAAATAACCATGGGCCTGACCTGGCACTGAGGTAGGAGATAGATGGGCCCCTGGGCCGGACAGCTGGTGTTTGTAAGTGAAGTAAAATGGAAGTTTTGTTCTCACCCAGACACTCCAAGGACAAAGCTAGTGGCAGAAGCTGAGCTCTGCTGAAGTAAAGAGCTAAGATGACCACTCCTGAAGTCAAGGAAAACTTCCCTGTCTGCACATGCACAGGAAGGCTCCTTGGGGGTCAAAGAGGGAGGAGACACCACCCCATCATATGTGTGGACCTGCACCCACAGGTCTCTGCGGTGGGATCCATCTTATGGAAAGTTGCTCATGCATGTTGGGGAGCATCCTAGGACAGGTCAGGTGTGAAAAAAGAAACAGGATAATTGGCCAAAGGCAAAAAAGACCTGGGAGCACTGTCCTGTATAAGTGATTTAAATCACCTCTTTATTACACTCCTCATTAGAGAGGATGCCCATATCCTTTCTGTCTGGGTGTGTATTTCTGTCTTGCTTCTGTCTTAAATAAAACTGCCTCTCCATCTTCCCTGGTGGCTCAGCGGTTGAGAATCTGCCTCCTAATGCAGGGGACACGGGTTTGCGCCCTGGTCGGGGAAGATCCCACATGCTGTGGAGCAGCTAGGCCAGTGAGCCACAACTACTGAGCCTGCACGTCTGGAGCCTGTGCTCCGCAACAAGAGAGGCCACAACAGTGAGAGGCCCATGCACCGCGATGAAGAGTGGCCGCCACTCGCCACAACTAGAGAAAGCCCTCGCACAGAAACGAAGACCCAACACAGCAAAAATAAATTAATTAATTAATAAACTCCTACCCCCAACATCTTAAAAAAAAAAACAAAACTGCTTCTCTGTGTGCTCTCCCACATGTTGTGCTGTGTCTCTAATAATAAATTTTGTGCCGTTTTTATAGTTTTTGCCTCCTTGAAACATTCTTGCTTTCAATGGGGGGTAAGAGCCAGGGGAACTTTGCTTTTAGCCTCTAGCCCCTGGTGGTCTAGTGGCTAGAATTTCTGTTTCCTTGACCGAGGCTGAGAGACCGTCAAGAGAGAGACGGCCTTCAGGATGCCCAAGCAGTGGGCCAAAGAAGGGACAAAGTCACCACACCAGGGGCTGTAAGGCTGAGCCAACTCCTTACCTGGACTGTTACTTTTTCTGTCAGGACACTCTACATGCTTGCCATGTATCTCTGACATCATTAAGGTGAAGACAGGGACATAAAAGTTATAAAGCAAGTTTTGAGAGAAATTTGGATGATAAATTGATATTCTATGAATTGTGGAGGTTTCCTTCACTAAATTATGAGTCTAGCCCGAGAATCGTATGTCAACCTCTTCTCCCACATTCACTCTGATTGATTAGTAGTGGCTACCTGAACGGGATCATTTAAGGATGTCTGCTTTGGAGATGGGTGAGGGCAGAAATGGCTCATGTGCTGTGTTCCAACCAGAGTGAGTCCCCAAGTGCAGGCTGGGCTGCTTCCTGATGCTTGTGGGGTCTCCACTCCAACCAGGGACAACCTTCTTACTGTTGCCTGCTTGCTTTCTTCCTCTTCTTCTCTTCCTCCTCCCCTTCCCCCTCTTCTTCCTCCCCTCCCCTCCCCCTCCCCTCCCCTCTCTTCCTCCCCTCCCCCTCCCCTCCCCTCTCTTCCTCCCCTCCCCCTCCTCCTCCCCCTCCCCTTTCTCGCCTTTCTTCTCTTGCTCCTTTTCTCCCTTTCTTATCCTAGAAAAGAAACTCACTTTGTGCCAAACACTGCTAAGTCCTTTTACATACATCATCTTATTTAATCTTCAAACAACCCTTAGAATTATAGTAATTCCATTTTTAAATATTGAAGAACAGAAGCACAAAGGGACCTGCCAAGGTGACAGAGTGTCAGAGCAGGAAGGGGCACCAGCACTCTGTAGCTGTAGCTTTTGCTCACCTTCACCATATCTGTGGTCCTGCCACTGTCCTCTCCCCACCCCCAAGGCTGTTTTGCTCCCACTGCCCCACAGCTGTCAGCAGTGTTTTTCGTTCTTGAGTCATGAAAGATTGAGCTGGTTCATGAGAACTATGGGAGTGGAGGTTTAATATTATTATTTTTTAATTAAACAAAAATTTCCCCTTTCTGTCTTCTTTGCTTCTATTTAAACAGTCCTGCAAAAGGTAGCGTTTTGATCAAATTAGCCTTCTGATGGGAGATTCCAAGAAGAATATTCTGGAGCAGCATCTGAGCATCTGAGCACAGCTGGATGATGATGTTAACCAGAGCCACCAGAGTGTGGATTCCCAAAGTTCAATCCCTTGGGGGAGAGTTGGAGGAGGGAGCTGGGGGAGAGCTGGTATTTCAGCTGATCTCTTCCAGGCTCTGCTGGTGGGCTGGAGCAGCTGCCCTTACATAAGTTTGCCCTGTGTCAGGGTAGATTTTGGACCAGGAATGGACAGGCTCAGGGCTCTGCCAGATGCGGAGAAGGGCAAACTGCCTGAGCTCAGTTCTCTAGAGACCTCATGGCAAGAGATGTCCTATCCCTCCAGATTCTGTGTTGGTCGATGGCCCTGGCCCCTCCTGGCCCGCAGCTTGATTTCCAGCTGTCTCAGGTGGAGCTAAGTGACTGCATGTTTTCCTTCAAGGCCAGAGGGAACATGTGTGTCCTTTCCAACATTCTGATTTGTAAGGGGCACCAGCCCAGCATCTAAGCCACGTGTCATGGTGCCAGTACACGTACATTCCTCTCTCTACTTTCTCAATTGGCAGGATGGCAAAGTGCCTCTCCAGAGGCAAGATTAAAATGAGAAGGGGCTGTAGGACAAGGGGGCAGGAAGGATGCTAAGTAACTTACAAGATATGCACCTCAGAGCCTCATTGTTTATTTACTTGTTTGTATGTTTGATTATTTTGTTTTGATTTTTAACCACACATCAATGATTCTTTTGCCAGTATTCTAGCTCCAAGAACGTAGGTTAACAGAGAAGAAACCATTACTTTCCTGTTTTCTGAGTCTATCTAGTGGTTCTTTATCTTAAATGCATATTGGTAATATTCTAAGAGAGATTTAAAGAATATTGATGCCTGGGTCCATCCCTAGAGATTCTGATTTAATTGTCTAGGTTGAAGATTTGCATCATGATTTAAAAGCTCCACCAGTGATTCTAAGGTTCAGGTAAGTTTGAGAACCCCTAGTCTCTATGACACCTGATATTTAGATGCAGGCAGAAAGTTTAGGAATCATAACAATAACCTAAATAGATAACCTGTCTTGAATATTCATGTGGCACACATTGTGTGAGGTCCTTTGTCTCCATCATCCCATTGACTTTTTTTTTTTTTTTTTAAATGTGTATCTGAATTACCTGGAGGGCTTGTTAAAACACAGGGGTCTGGTCCTCACCTCCAGGGTTTCTGATTCAGTAACCGTGGCAGCAGACATCACAATTATCTTCCTTCCTGGTATTCATGCTCTTGTGTAATCCCCTCCCCTTGAGTGTGAACTGATCTTATTGACTTGCTTTTAAAGAACAGAATATGGTAAAAGAGATGGGATGCCACTTCTGCAATAAAGTTATAAAAAATGTTGTGGTTTCTATCACTCTCTCTTGCTCTCTCTTACATCACTTGCCCTGTGAGAGGAAGCTGCCATGAGGCAGCCCTGGGATGAGGTCCATATGGCAAGCGTGGCTAGGTTTCTGACACACAGAAAGTGAGCTATAAATGCTTGATGTTTTTGGTTGCTAAGTTTTGGGGTTATTTGTTAAGCAGTGGGTCGGGGTGGGGCCTGGGAATCTGCACTGCTAATACACTCCTAGGTGATCCTGATGATGCCAGTCTGAGCATCACACTTTGAGAACTGCTGCCTGACACCAATAAGAAGAAGATATTATTACTATACCCATTACACAGATGGAGAAACTGCATTAAAAGTTTTAAGTAACTTGCTCAAGGTCACATACAAGAGTAGTGACGCTGGGATTCAAAGGCAGGAAATCTTACCCCCATATCCCATGCTTGTATCTGCTTTGCTATGCTACCTCCTCTTCTCGTTGTGAAGTATGTCTGTTGTCTTGTGTTGATTATATTGATTGAACTGTACCTAATGGTGATGCTTGCCAATGGGAAACTTTGATTTGGGTCTTTGTTGGGGACTATAATCGAAGTGCTTTTCCTCTAGGGCACAAATGTTCTCCAAAGTTAGGATTAAGGCTGGAGTGAACCCAAGGACAAGTTTACCTTTTGAGAGAGAAGTTCTCAAACTTTAGTGTGCATCAGAATCACTTGGAAGGCTTGTTAAAATGCAGACGGATTGGAGACATCTTAAGTGTTTCTGACATAGCAAGGATGGGGGTAGAACCTGAGAATTTGCATTTCTAACAAGTTCCCAGTCAGTGGATCCAGGGATCACCAGGGACTACACTTAGAGAAGCACTGCTTGATCAATGGGCCATGATGCTTACAGCATGTCATAAGGGTTCTTTAGGCTGAATCTTCTGAGCTGTTTAGTGCAGAGAAAGAGCAGGCAGATGCAGATCCCTACGTGCTCCCCACGCCCCGCAGTGCATATTTCTATCCCATGTGCCTTTCTGCTGTGGCTGGGACATATAGTTGTAGGAACTATGTTGCTGGGCTCTTTCTGCACATCCCATGCATTCCAGGGCGAGCTCAGATTCCATTCAAATGATTGAGGACAGAGTGTGGTCATGCACAGCCAACTGTGCTGCTTTGAGGGAGGTATTGCTATTTCGGTTAGGTCTTGAGAAGCTGAATTGAGAACACTGACATATGACTGCTCAGGCATGCCTATCCACATTACCTGTTGTTACAGACAGGCTGGCCAGGTGGAGGTGATGGATGCAGGTGAAGCCAAGGTCAGCCAAGCCAAACTACAGGACAACTGTTTCACATTGTGGATGCCAAGCAGCATTTCTCTTGCCAATGGGACCTGTGGTCTTCTTTCTTTTTTCTCCATTTCTGATTATCCCCTTCACTCAGTCTGCTGCTCTGGGGCCAATTCTAGCCTGGTCAGGGTGGGGCTCAGGGTACCAGCATGTGATGGTTGAGTCTTGGCCATACTGGAATGGAGAACTGGTTCAAGGCATGGGGTGAGGAGATCTCACCTTCCTTTGCACCAGCAGTGAACATGTGTAAGAGCCACAGCTGGCAGGCTAACGTGAGGATGCCAACAAAACATTTGCCTGTTGTACTACGTCAACACTTCCAGGGAACCTACAGTGGATATTAAGTTCTAGTTTTGAATGATCTTTAACAAATACACAACCAGCCTTCTGTACCACTAACAGACCAGTGGTCATGTAGGTTTGAGAAGAGATGCTATGGTAATTTTTCATACCATTCTTACCTTGTCATCCTTCCTTGTGGACAAAATATTCTCTCCATCCCATTAACTTTGAGTCTATGATGTGACTTACTTTGCCCAATGAACTGTTTGCTATGTCTGAACAGAAGCTTTTAGAACCATTGAAAGTTTCCACTGTCCTTATTCTGTCCCTCCACCATGAGACCAGCATGCAGCAACCAAATAGAGATTGCTCCTTCAGCTTGATTCCATAATAATCGGACCTGAAACTTACCCACAGTTTGGAACAGAGTCTCAGAGCCACAGTTGAGCCACAGCTAATGTGTAATATGAGTGACAAATATTTGTTTTCTAAGCTAGGACCTGGAGGTTGCTTATTACATAGCAGAACCTAGAAAAAGCTGTCTTACACAAAGGCAAAGCCAGACCCTAGAGCTTTCACCCAACTTCCCAAGGATCAGGTGTTTCAAGTACAGAGCTGAACTTTGTTTTATTAATTCAGAAACAATTACTGGAGTGACCTCGTTGAAATGTGGCCTAAATATAAAGAGTAAAAATTTTAAATCTTCAAGAGAAAATATAGAAGAATATGTCTGATTTAGCAGTAGTAAAAGTTTTCATAAAAATAGGAAAGATTGATAAATTGAGTAAGATGAAATAAGAGCTTTGTATAACAAAAGTCACATAAGCAGAAAGAAAAGAAGCCTCAGGGGTGGAGAAGGTATTTTATATTTAAATGTATGTATAATATATGAAGGATTTCATATATAATGAAATCAGAATATATAATGATATAATGAATTCCTGCAAATCAATAAGACAAAGCAATAGGAAAAAGGACAAGACTATAATCAGAAATTCACAGAAGAGATAACAAGAATGGCCCAAAACATGTACAATATGTCTAGTAATTAGAAGAATTTGAACTTCAATGAGACATCATTTAATAGCCATCAGACTTGCAAAATTTAAACGTCTGACAATATCAAGTGTAGGTGAAACTGTACTCTGTGCCAGTGATAAAAAGGCTACGATATAAACCTTGTTCTTGAGGGACTTAGCACTGACTGGAGAAAGCAGCTGTATGAAGAGATGGCTGTAAAACCTGTGATCACTGCAGTGATGGCACATGTTACAGTAGAATCTGAGAAGGGATCCCAACTCACTAAGTCCATGAGAGTCAAGTAAGGCCTCACCAAGGAGGTCACACTAAAGGGCCAAAGAGCATTCTAGACAGAGGGACACCTGGGCAAAAGCACTGGGGATTGAAAGGGAATAGAAAAGATAAGGGAAAATGGTATGGAATTGAGACAGAAATAAGTCAGAGAAAGACAAATACTGTATAATATCACTTATACATGGAATCTAAGAAAGCTGAACTCAGGTGGGGAGGAACCTTCAAGATGGTGGAGGAATAAGACATGGAGATCACCTTCCTCCACACAAATGCATCAGAAATACATCTACATGTGGAAAAACTCCTACAGAACACCTACTGTACATTGGCAGAAGACCTCAGACTTCCCAAAAGGCAAGAAACTCTCCACATGCATGGGTAGGGCAAAAGGAAAAAGAAAAAACAGAGACAAAAGAATAGGGACAGGACCTGCACCTCTGGGAGGGAACTGTGAAGGAGGAAAAGTTTCCACACACTAAGAAGCCCCTTCACTGGTGGAGATGGGTGGTGGCAGAGGGGGGGAAACATCAGAGCCATGGAGGAGAGCGCAGCAACAGGGGTGCAGAGGGCAAAGCAGAGAGATTCTGCACAGAGGACTGGTGCCGACCAGCACTCACCAGCTTGTCTGCTCACCCGTGGCCGGGACGGGTGGGGGCTGGGAGCTGAGGCTCAGGCTTCAGAGGTCAGATCCCAGGGAGAAGACTGGAGTTGGCTGCGTGAACACAGCCTGAAGGGGGCTAGTGCACCACAGCTAGCTGGGAGGGAGTCTGGGAAAAAGTCTGGACCTGCTGAAGAAGCAAGAGACCATTGTTTTGGGTGTGTGAGGAGAGGGGATTCAGAGCACTGACTAAGCGAGCTCCAGAGACGGGCTCGAACCGAGGCTATCAGCTTGGAACCCAGAGACGGGCATGAAACACTAAGCCTGCTGCTGCAGCCACCAAGGAGGCTGTGTGCAAGCACAGGTCACTATCCACACCCCTCCGGGAGCCTGTGCAGCCACCACGGCCAGGGTCCTGTGGTTCAGGGACAAGTTCCCTGCGAGAACACATGGTGCGTCTCAGGCTGTTGCAACGTCATGCTGGCCTCTGCTGCCACAGGCTCGTCCCGCATTCCAATTATAATTACCGTAACCCCTCCCTCTCCCTGGCCTTTAGAGCAAAAGGCCCCTAATTAGCCGCTGCTTTAACCCCGTCCTGTCTGGGTGGAAACAGATGCCTGAGAGCAACCTACATGCAGAGGTGGGGCCAAAACCAAAGCTGAGCCCCAGGAGCTGTGAGAACAAAGAAGAGAAAGGGAAATCTCTCCCAGCAGCCTCAGGAGCAGCAGATTAAATCCCCACGATGTACCCTGCCTCTGTGGAATACCTGAATAGACAACGAATCATCCCAAAATTAAGGCGGTGGACTTTGGGAGCAACTGTAGACTTGAGGTTTGCTGTCTGTGACTGATTTGTTTCTGATTTTTATGTTTATCTTAGTTTAGTGTTTAGCACTTGTTATCATTGGTGGATTTGTTTATTGGTTTGCTCTCTTCTTTTTTAAAAATTATTCTTATATTTTAATTTTAAAAATTATTATTTATTTCCTTTTCTTTCTTTCTTTTTTATCCTCCCTTTTCTTCTGAGCCATGTGGCTGACAGGGTCTTGGTGCTCTGGCCTGGTGTCAGGCCTCAGCCTCTGAGGTGGGAGAGCCAAGTTCAGGACATTGGTCCACCAGAGACCTCCTGGCCCCATGTAATATCAAATGGCGAGAGCCCTCCTAGAGACCTCCGTCTTAACATTAAGACCCAGCTCCACCCAACAGCAAGCTCCAGTGCTGGACACCCCATGCCAAACAACTAGCAAGACAGGAACACAAACCCACCCATTAGTAGAGAGGCAGCCTAAAATCATACTAAGTTCACAGGCATCCTAAAACACACCACTGGACGCAGCCCTGCCCAACAGATAGACAAGATCCAGCCCCACCCACCAGAACACAGACCCAAGTCCCTTCCACCAGGAAGCCTACACAACCCACTGAACCAACCTCACCCACTGGGGGCAGACACCAAAAACAATGGGAACTATGAACCAGCAGCCTGTGAAAAGGAGACCCCAAACACAGTAAGGTAAACAAAATGAGAAGACAGAGAATTATGCAGCAGATGAAGGAGCAAGGTAAAAACCCACCAGACCAAACAAATGAAGAGGAAATAGGCAGTCCACCTGAAAAAGAATTCAGAGTAATGATAGTGAAGATGATCCAAAATCATGGAAATAGAATGGAGAAAATACAAGAAACGTTTAACAAGGACCTAGAAGAACTAAAGGGCAAACAAACAATGATGAACAACAAAATAAGTGAAATTAAAAATTCTCTAGAAGGAATCAGTAGCAGAATAACTGAGGGAGAAGAACAGATAAGTGACTTGGAAGACAAAATAGTGGAAATAACTACTACAGAGCAAAATAAAGAACAAAGAATGAAAAGAATTGAGGACAGTCTCAGTGACCTCTGAGACAACATTAAAAATGCACCAACATTTGAATTATAGGGGTCCCAGAAGAAGAAGAGAAAAAGAAAGGGACTGAGAAAGTATTTGAAGAGATTATAGTTGAAAACTTCCCTAACGTGGGAAAGGAAATAGTCAATCAAATCCAGAAAGTGCAGAGAATCCCATACAGGATAAATCCAAAGAGAAACATGCCAAGACACATATTAACCAAATTATCAAAAATTAAATACAAAGAAAAAATATTAAAAGCAGCAAGGGAAAAGCATACAAGGGAATCCCCATAAGGCTAACAGCTGATCCTTCAGCAGAAACTCTGCAAGCCAGAAGGGGTTGGCAGGACATATTTAAAGTGATGAAACAGAAAAATGTACAACCAAGATTACCCAGCAAGGATCTCATTCAGATTCAGTGGAGAAATTAAAAACTTTACAGACAAGCAAAAGCTACGAGAATTCAGCACCACCAAACCAGCTTTACAACAAATGTGAAAGGAACTTCTCTAGGCAAGAAACACAAGAGAAGGAAAAGACCTACAATAACAAACCCAAAACAATTAAGAAAATGGTAATAGGAACATACATATCAATAATTACCTTCAATGTAAATGGATTAAATGCTCCAACCAAAAGACATAGACCAGCTGAATGGATACAGAAACAAGACACATTTATATGCTGCTACAAGAGACCCACTTCAGACCTAGGGACACATACAGACTGAAAGTGAGGGGATGGAAAAAGATATTTCATGCAAATGGAGCTCAAAAGAAAGCTGAAGTAGCAATTCTCATATCAGACAAAATAGGCTTTAAAATAAAGACAATTACAAGAGACAAAGAAGGACACTACGTAATGATCAAGGGATCAATCCAAGAAGAAGATATAACAATTGTAAATATTTATTTACCCAACATAGGAGCACCCCAATACGTAAGGCAAATGTTAACAGCCATAAAAGGGGAAATCAACAGTAGCACAACCATAGTACAGGACTTTAACACCCCACTTTCACCAATGGACAGATCATCCAAAATGAAAGTAAATAAGGAAACACAAGCTTTAAATGATACATTAAACAAGATAGACTTAATTGGTATTTATAGGACATTCCACCCCAAAACAACAGGATACACCTTCTTCTCAAGTGCTCATGGAACATTCTCCAGGATAGATCATACCTTGGGTCATAAATCAAGCCTTGGTAAATTTAAGAATATTGAAATCATATCAAGTATCTTTACTGACCACAAGGCTATGAGACTAGATATCAATTACAGAAAAAAAATTGTAAAAAATACAAACACATCTAGCCTAAACAATACGCTACTAAATAACCAAGAGATCAAGAAATCAGAGAGGAAGTCAATAAATACCTAGAAACAAATGACAATAAAAACATGACAAACCAAAACCTATGGGATGCAGCAAAAGCAGTTCTAAGAGGGAAGTTTATAGGAATATAATCCTACTTAAAGAAAGAAGGAAAATATCAAATAAACAACCTAACCTCACACCTAAAGCAATTAGAGAAAGAAGAACAAAAAACCCCCAAAGTTAGCAGAAGAAAAGAAGTCACAAAGATCAGATCAGAAATAAATGGAACAGAAATGAAGGAAACAATAGCAAAGATCAATAAAACTAAAAGCTGGTTCTTTGAGAAGATAAGCAAAATTGATAAACCATTAGCCAGACTCAATAAGAGAAAAAGGCAGAAGACTCAAATCAGTAGAAATAGAAATGAAAAAGGAGAAGTAACAACTGACACTGCAGAAATACAAAGGATCATGAGAGATTACTACAGGCAACTGTATGGCAATAAAATGGACATCCTGGAAGAAATAGACAAATTCTTAGAAAAGCACAACCTTCTGAGACTGAACCAGGAAGAAATAGGAATTATGAACAGACCAATCACAAGCACTGAAATTGAAACTGTGATTAAAAATCTTCCAACAAACAAAAGCCCCAGACCTGATGGTTCACAGGCGAATTCTATCAAATATTTAGAGAAGAGCTAACACCTATCCTTCTCAAATTCTTCTAAAATATAGCAGAGGGAGGAACACTCCTCAAATCATTGTACGAGGCCACCATCACCCTGATACCAAAAGCAGAAAAAGATGTCACAAAAAAAGAAAACAATAGGCCAATATCACTGATGAACATAGATGCAAAAATCCTCAATAAAATATTAGCAAACAGAATCCAACAGCACATGAAAAAGATCATACACCATTATCAAGTGGGGTTTATCCCAGGAATGCAAGGATTCTTCAATATACGCAAATCAATCAATGTGATACATCGCATTAACAAACTGTAAGATAAAAATCATATAATAATCTCAATAGATGCAGAAAAAGCTTTCAACAAAATTCAACACCACTGTATGATAAAAACTCTCCAGAAAGTAGTCATAGAGGGAACTTAACTCAACATAATAAAGGCCATATATGACAAACCCACAGCCAACATTGTTCTCAATGGTGAAAAATTGAAACCATTTCCAGTCAGGTCAGGAACAAGAAAAGGCTGCCCACTCTCACCTCTATTATTCAACATAGTTTTGGAAGTTTTAGCCACAGCAATCAGAGAAAAAAAAGAAATAAAAGAATCCAAATCATAAAAGAAGTAAAACTGTCACTGCTTGCAAATGACATGGTACTATACATACAGAATCCTAAAGATGCTACCAGAAAACTACTAGAGCTAATCAATGAATTTGGCAAATTAGCAGGATACAAAATTAATGCCCAGAAATCTCTTGCATTCCCATACACTAATGATGAAAAATCTGATAGAGAAATTAAGGAAACACTCCCATTTACCACTGCAACAAAACGAATAAAATACATAGGAATAAACCTACCTAAGGAGACAAAAAACCTGTATACAGCAAACTATAAGACACTGATGAAAGAAATTAAAGATGAGACAAACAGATGGAGAGATATATCATGTTCTTGGATTGGAAGAATCAACATTGTGAAAATGATTATACTACACAAAGCAATCTACAGATTCAATGCAATCACCATCAAAGTACCAATGGTATTTTTCACAGAACTAGAACAAAAAATTTCACAATTTGTATGGAAACAAAAAAGACGCCGAATAGCCAAAGCAATCTTGAGAAAGAAAAATGGAGTTGGAGGAATCAGGCTCCCTGATTTCAGACTATACTACAAAGATACAGTAATCAAGACAATATGGTACTGGCACAAAAATAGATATATAGATCAATGGAAGAGGATAGAAAGCCCACAGGTAAACCCATGCACCTATGGTCATCTTATCTTTGATAAAGGAGGCAAGAATATACAGTGGAGAAAAGGCAGCCTCTTCAATAAGTTGTGCTGGGAAAACTGGACAGCTACATGTAAAAGAATGAAATTAGCACACTCACTAACACCGTACACAAAAATAAACTCAAAATGGATTAAAGACCCAAATGTAAGGCCAGACACTATAAAACTCTTAGAGGAAAACATAGGCAGAACCCTCTAGGACATAAATCACAGCAAGATCCTTTTTGACCCGCCTTCTAGAGAAATGGAAATAAAAACAAAAATAAACAAATGGACCTCATGAAACTTAAAAGCTTTTGCACGGCAAAGGAAACCATAAACAAGATGAAAAGACAGCCCTCAGGATGGGAGAACATATTTTCAAATGAAGCAACTGACAAAAGGTTAATCTCCAAAATATACAAGGAGCTCATGCAACTCAATATCAGAAAAGCAAACAACTCAATCCAAAAACGGGCAGAAGACCTAAATAGACATTTCTCCAAAGCATATATAAAGATTGCCAACAAACACTTGAAAGGATGCTTAACATCACTAATAATTAGAGAATTGCAAATCAAAACTGCAATGAGGCTATCTCCTCACACCAGTCAGAAAGGCCATCATCAAAAAATCTATAAACAATAAACGCTGGAGTGGGTGTGGAGAAAAAGGAACCCTCTTGCACTGTTGGTGGGAATGTAAATTGATACAGCCACTATGGAGAACAGTATGGAGGTTTCTTAAAAAACTAAAAATAGAACTACCATATGACCCAGCAATCACACTACTGGGCATATACCCTGAGAAAACCATAATTCAAAAGAGGTCATGTATCACAATGTTCATTGCAGCACTATTTACAATAGCCAGGACATGGAAGTAGCCTAAGTGTCCATTGACAGATGAAAGGATAAAGAAGATGTGACACATATATTCAATGGAATATTAGCCATAAAAAAAATGAAATTGAGTTATTTGTAGTGAGGTGGTTGGACCTAGAGTCTGTCATACAGTGAAGTAAGTCAGAAAGAGTAAAAGAAGTACTGTATGCTCTCACATATATATGGAATATAAAAAAAAAAAAAGGTTCTGAAGAACTTAGGGGCAGGACAGGAATAAAGATGTAGACATAGAGAATGGACTTGAGGACATGGGTAGGGGGAAGGGTAAGCTGGAATAAACTGAGAGAGTAGAATTGACATATATACTCTACTAAATGTAAAATAGATAGCTAGTGGGAAGCAGCTGCATAGCACAGGGAGATCAGCTCAGTGCTTTGTGACCACCTAGAGGGGTGGGATAGGGAGGGCGGAGGGAGACACAAGAAAGAGGGGATATGGGGATATATGTATACATATAACTGATTCACTTTGTTATACAGCAGAAACTAACACTGCATTTTAAGGCAATTATACTCCAATAAAGATTTTTAAAAATAAAGTAAAATAAAATTAAAAAGCTGAACTCACAGAAACAGAGATGAATATGGTTGTTTCCAAGGGCTGGGGTAGGGAAATGGGGAAATGATGTTGGTCAAAGGGTACAAACTCCCAAATAGAAGGTGAATAAGTTCTGGGGATCTAATGTACAGCATGGAGATTATAGTAAATAATTCCCTAATGTACTTGAAAATTGCTAAAAGAGTAGATCTTAAAAAGTTCTCACCACAAGAAAGAAATGGTGATTATGTGCCATGATGAAGATGTTACCGAAACTGTGGTGCAATAATAATGTATCAAATCAACACCTTGTACACCTAAATGTTACACAATGTTATATGTCAATTATAACTCAATAAAGCTGGGAAAAAAAGAAAAGAAAAATGTGCAATAAAATGATTGAATATACATTATAGACACAAAATAATTGATTCCATTTTATGGAGAAATGAGTCAGTGATGTAGAGGACAGTCTTGCAAAACTCTTCTATGATGTGGTGACAAAAACAAAGTGATACACATGATCAGAGAGAATATGACTGCGGAGGCACTCCTACATTCATACAACTAGTACTGCTGAAGAAGAGATCAGAATGAGGGAAATGAGAATCAGAATTTTAAAGGAAGAAAATTTCAGGAGTTGAAGAAATATTAGAAAATATCTGATTGGCAAATACCAGAAAAAAATTAAAACAAAACCCCAAAAACAACCAAAACCTAGACATTTGCTGCTTTTAAAAAATTTTCAAGGATTTTTTCTAATTATTGAATTTATTCGGTTTTCCTATTTATAAAATTAATATATATGTTTTTGGAAATTAGGGAAATACATAATAAAAAACAAATTATGTGATCCTGATAATATTACTACCAAGAGGTACCACTGTTATTATTTATTAGGATCTTTCAGTGTTTCTTTATGCTATTTATCTATACAAAACAGAGATTATATTGCCTGAATGAATATGTATGTATATATAAACACATACATGCATACAAATATGTGTATACACAGGTATATATGGATACACATGTTTATATGTACATGTAGCCATGCAAGAATGTGTGTATGTATTTGTATAAACAGTTCATTCTTTTTTACTTAATTTTTGCATGTATATAGAAAGAAAGACTAATGGAACAACATAGAAAACAGAGGCATTTGAAGTCTTAACAATTTTAGTTACACTTTTAAGTTTATTATGTTCTTTTTATTATGATAATTTCCAAAATTTTCTGAATTTGCCGTTTTTATTTCTTCAATCTAATAATTACTTTGTAGAGGTTTTGTATATTTCATATTCTCCTGAGAGATCTTTCCATTTTGTCTTTCATATTTAGGTCACATTTCCAAGTGACTGTTTTTTGGGTTCACATTCTAGAAACAAATCTCTGGTTTTCTTCTGCTTTGGTTGGAGAATAGACTTTAAGAGACTTTTCCTCTTTGGAACGTTTTGAGGTTTTCATCAAGGCCTAATTATGTAATCATATTTTTGTAAATATTCTAGGAAAAGATGTCTTAGAAAAGAAAGATTTTTTTGTTTGTTCAATTTTAAAGTACAGCATCTACCCTAACACTGGGTATCATCAGACTTTTAAAATTTGTGTAAATCTGATGGTTGTAAAACAATATCTCACTGTAGTTTATTTCACACTTCTCTAACCTCTTGAGAAATTGATCATCACTCAGATGCCTTTTGGCCATTCTTACTTTCTCTTTCATGACTTTCCAATTATGGTCTTTTCCCTTTTCCTATTGGTTTGTCTTTTTTAAAAAATTGATTTATAGGCATTCATTACATCTTCTGGATTTGACTTTCTCTCTATTATATGAATTAGAAATAACTTCTGCATGTCTGCAACTTCTCTTTTCTTTTTGCTTAAACTCTTTTTTTCCATACAAAAGCTATTAATTTAATTTAGTAAGTTCATCAGTCTTTTCTTTCTTGTTTTGCACTTTTTATCTTTTGCTTAAGAAAATCTTTCCTACTGATTATAAAGACATTTTCCTACATTATTCTTTTGAAGATTTTAAAATTTTGCTTTTCACAACTAGATTTTTAATCCATAAGGAGCTTATGCTTATATACAGTGTGAGGTAAGGAGTCTATTTATTCATTTTTTTTCAATTTGGATGGCCAGTTTCTGCAACGTAATTAAAGAGGTCTTCTCTTCTCTAAATTGATAATGCCACCATATACTGGTAGATTTTTCTTGGAGCATTTTATTCAGTTCTGCAGGTCAATTTATCTTTACCTGTACCAAAGCCACACTGAATTATTATGAAGCCATAGGAACTAAAACAGCGTTTTCCTTCAAAATTATCTTGGTTAATCTTGGTTCTTTACTCTTGCATTTGCATTTTTTTTAAAGGTCAGTATTCTTTTTTTTTAAAATTAATTTATTTAATTTATTGTTGGCTGCGTTGGGTCTTGGTTGCTGCGTGCGGGCTTTCTCTAGTTGCGGTGAGTGGGGGTTACTCTTCGTCGCGGTGTGTGGGCTTCTCATTGCAGTGGCATCTCTTGTGGCAGAGCATGGGCTCCAGGTACGCAGGCTTCAGCAGTTGTGGCTTGCGGGCTCTAGAGCACAGGCTCAGTAGTTGTGGTGCATGGGCTTAGTTGCTCCACGGCATGTGGGATCTTCATGGACCAGGGCTCGAACCCATGTCCCCTGCATTGGCAGGCAGGTTCTTAACCACTGTGCCACCAGGGAAGCCCTTCCATTTGCATTTTAACATTAGTTTATTAATTGGTATGGGAAGCTCTGTTGTGATTTTATTAGAAATATGTATTTATATACAATATTGAGTTCTTTTATGCAGTGACATGGTATAGCTATCTCTGTATTTAGAATTCTTTTTATGCCCTTAAATAAAATTTTATTATTTTCTTCATAAATTTCTTGCTTTTTGGCATTTCCTTTGCTGCATTTATTCTTAGCTATACATTTTGTAGCTCTTAAGAATATTTTTAATTTTATTATAGTTTCTATTTTTATAGAAGTGATATTAATTTTAATATACTACTCTGGTAATGATGCTAAATATTTTTAACAGTTGTAATACATTTTTTCTATATTGCCTTATATATTCAACGTTGTCTATGTGACTAACAGAAATGTTTATTTCTTTCTAATCCTTTATATGTCTTCTTGCTTTTCCTTGCATGCTTCATCAACTAGGCATGTAATGCTGTGTAAATGCAATGATAACAGCATTCCTTTTCCTTTGTCCTGACTTTAAAGAGAAGGCTGCAAAACTCACATCATTCCATATGATGTGCAATGGACCTTTTAGTGTGAGATGTTGCATATGCTGTACCAGGAAGTTCTCCTTCTCTTCCCTCATTCCTACTTTGCTAAGACCACTTTTTTAAATCAAGAAAGGTTATTAAATTTTATCAAATGCTTTTTGGGGGCATCTTTTGAGATGCTCATATGATTTACTTCTTTGTCATGTTAATGAGGTGAATTTCATTCATAGATATTTCTAACATTTAATCATGCTGGCATTCCTGGTGTAACTCCAACTTTATATATATATATATATATATATATATATATATGCATCTATATATGTTATATTGTTGCATTCAGCTTGCTATTGTTTTAATAAAGAGGCTACTGTATAATCCACTAACTATAGTTTTTAATTCTAAAAGTTATATTCCAGAAAGGAGTCTTTTTCAAACTTGCTTCATCATTTTTTAATCCTCATATTTTCTTTCATTACCTTTTTCTTTAACCATTTGTATTATATTTAATTTAATCATCTCTTTCAAAAAACAAGCTGATACTTCCTATTTCTTCTATTTGTTATATCTGATGGGTCTCCATCGTTGTGGTCCCAGTTCCTCATTTTGTTTGTGATTTTTGAATCTGAGCTCATCTTAGCAATGGTTGATTCTTCTGTCAGAATCCATCATGTCTGTGCTGTAGAAGCTTCTTTGCTGAACCTACATGGTGATGCCTGGGATTTTTTCCGTTCCCCTTCGGAGTCTGAACAGCTTTTTGAGGATCTTGGCTTTATATACATTGCTAATTCTACCCCTTGCTTTGTCTTTGCTTGTGTATTCCCATCCTCCTGTGGACAGTGAAACCCCTGGGCTCCTGAAGCCTGTTTCCTTAAACTGAATGCCTCCTGGACAATTGCAACATCAGCTCATATGCTTCCCTCCCTTACCTCAGAACTATAGGGTTTATTTTTTCCTTCAAGGATTTCTATGCATTAAAAAATCTTACAATTTATCTAGGATTTCTATCCATTCGTTATGGAAAGAAATACCTTTTCACCACTCTTAGTCTGTCATATTTCCAGAAGTTCAAAATCTTTTCATTTTATTTCAAACTTTTAAAATCATGTTGTTTATCTCCTCAGTTTTTCCTGATCTCAAATCATCTTTGTGTCTGACTGCAGTGGTTTCATAAGTTCAATGTCCTTTTGATTTTTCTTATGAACAAGAATAATACTTTTGCCTTGTCTTTTAGTGACCTAATTTGATTCTTCTGAATGTCCATAATTTTTTGAATCAGAGTATCTTTTCTTAGATTCAGCATCTTTTCACTCTTTATAAAACCTTTTAGAACAGTGCTTCTCAGCACATTGGCCAAAGGCTACAAGCATTAGGATCATCTCAATTCTTTCTTAAAATTGAAAATTCCTTGGCCTTCCTCTCATTCAACTAAATCAAGGTCTTGGGAACAGAATCCTAGAATCTACAATTTAAACAAAAATTTTATACAAATGGAGAATTGTTACTGAAGAAGATCAACACTTGTCCAGCATTAGCTCCTAGTTAAATAAAATATGACAAAAGATTTCTCATATAAGTTCCCTTAAGTTTCCATACAATTCTTTAGGTTGAAAATTAAGAAATGTCTGGGTTGCTCTCAATTTCAGTTCCTGACTCAGACATCCAGAAGTTTCTAGTGATTTAAGAAGGAGCTAAAGCTAGAAACATGGGTGGGCCTGGTGGTGACACAGAAAAGGTCTTCATCAGTGGGACATATGATGTCTTCTCCATGTTGACATGGCAATCAGAAATTGGATAGAGCAGCATCCCGTTCTCTGGCCTTACATACCAATAGGTACTCTACATCTGGCAGCTGCTAGGGCCAGGTGAAAGTGTGGGACCACCAAGTGCTGTGGTGGAAACAATCTTGCTGACCTCTTCTGCTGAGAGAGACTCCAAGTAGAATGCCCCTCCTACCCTTTGACTTGCCTTATCCCCAGCTCTCAGCCCTGTGAGTGTATTTCTGTTGAATATCTTCCATTCTCTCTCCAGATGAGCTGCCATTTTATAGAGGAAATTGAAGCCTGCCTTCTTCTTTGGCTCCCCTCCTATCTAGAAGATTTCTGGCGCTGGTGTAGACTTTCCTTCATGTTTACAATCTTTTGAGCATTTCATTGGGAATCTGAGAAGGCAGAGGCTTTATCAGATGCCTTTCTGTATGTGCATGAGATTCTGGGAATGTTTTCTTTGTTCAATATGATATGGGCATGAGGAAGAGCTATGAGAATTTTCAATGTGAAGTTGAGTGATTTTGCAGCTGAGTCTGACAATTAGGAAGCTTGCTCTTATCTTCCCTTAGGCTTCGCTTCCTGAGTATCCACAAATCTAAAGTATGCAGATCCTTCAAATTTTAGCAAAGTATAACTTAATGTATATAGAAATTCAAAAAAATTTTAAAAAGGCATTCAGTTAGTAAATTTGTACTTATTTTCTAGGGAAAGTAGTCAATGATACTATAGTTTGGATCCAATAAAATTTTCATATCCTGCCTAAAATAATAAAATGACTTTTATCTTAAAATAGAGGCTATGAGTGTTTCAAGAGACTCAAGAAAATTTCATCCATCTAGAGGTTGAAAAATAAATACTGTAGCTATTTCAATTTCTCAAAGTTTTCTGTACGTTTTTCTTCTTTTTTTCTCACGGCATCAACCTTTCTGGACCTTTCACTGTGAGTTGTCAAAAAGCCATCTGGCCTTTCAGCTCAAATCACAAACCCCCAACTCTTACTTCCTTTCGGCTGCAATCTGAACACCTGCAAACATGGCCAACTTCAAGCCAAAGTGAAAATGTTTTTATTCTTTCATCCCTTTTGATGTTGTCCCAAGTAATAGCACTGTGAGAGGGGAAATGTCAAACTGAGGTGAATGGCTGGCTCAGGTCTGATCTCTGAGCCATACTCCCTGGTACGAATGGGGAAACTTGGACTGGAGGGGTGATAACTCAGCCATTTTTAAAAGAGGAAAATGATAACGACTGTAGGAGGGTCAGCCATGGAAAACAGCCCCAAGGGTGTGTGTGAACCAGTCAATCTGCTTCTGCTTAGGGGGTATCTTGGATCTGGTTCAAAGGGAGGCCTGCTCTGTGCCATGTGTCCTGTGAAAGTGAAAGTGGGTGCAAACTGGAGGCTGGGCTCAGTCTCCGTGTTTACTTGTCAAGAGCCTGGCCTCCCAGAGAAACACGGAAAGGGCCAGGGGTCTGCAGGAGAAAATCCCACGGACCTGAGTTGGCTGTGGTTTCACTCCATGTGGGCCTGCAGCACTTCTGTTTGCCCGGGGACTTTAGTTCACTTGCTTGGCCATGGTGGTTTCTCGAGATGACCCAGCTCTGCCCCCTGCTCACACCCCATTGCCCTTGCCTTTCCTGCTGCCTCTGTACTTTCTGATCAGGATGTTCACAAGGGCTTGAGATGGGGATAACCATGCTCATTTTGGAAAGGAAGAAAGTGAGGCTTAGGTAAGGCCTTAAGCCACCAAGATTCTAAATCCTGAGTCTGGGTTAAAGTCCAGACACATTAAAAGATGCTCACCATCACTAACATTCAGGGAAATGCCAATCAAAACCACAATGAGATATCACCTCACACCTGTCAGAATGGCCATCATCAAAATGAACACAAATAACAAATGTTGGCAAGGATGTGGAGAAAAGGGAACCCTCACACACTGTTGGTGGGAATATAAATTAGTGCAGCCATTGTGGAAAACAGTATGGAAGTTTCTCAAAAAGTTAAAAGTAGAGTTACCATAAGATCCAGCAATCCCACTCCTGGGCATATATCCCCAAAAACCAAAAGCACTCATTCAGAAAGATACATGCACCCCAATGTTCATAGCAGCATTATTTACAGTTGCCAGGACATGGAAACAACCTAAGTGTCTGTTAACAGATAAATGGATAAAGAAGATGTGATATATATATATATATATATATATATTAGTATATCACATATAGTCATATATGTATGTATATATATACATATAAACAATGGAATACTACTCAGCCTTAAAAAAGAATAAAATTTTGCCATTTGCAGCAACATGGATGGACATGGAGGGCATTATGCTAACTGAGGTAAGTTAGAGAAAGATAAATACTGTATGAAATTGCTTGTATGTGGAATCTAAAAAAATACCACAAACTACTGGGTATAACATAAAAGAAGTAGACTCACAGATACAGAGAACAAACTAGTGGTTATCAGTGGGATGGGGGAATGGGAGATATAAACTATTGGGTGTAAGATAGGCTCAAGGATGTATTGTACAACACAGGGAATATAGTCAATATTTTGTAATAACTGTAAATAGAAAGTAACCTTTAAAATTGTATAAAAATTTTTAAAAAAGTAAAAATAAATAAATTATATATATATATATAAAAGTCCAGGTCTAACTGATGTTAAATAGTTTGACTTTGGCCAAACCACCGACTCTGTCTGGCCCTTGCTTTTCTCCCTGATGTGGGTTATTGTTAAGGCCATATGACATTCATTCATTCATTCATTCAACAAATATTCATTGTGCATTAACTATGCCAGAAACTCTTCCAGGTGCTACGAAGACAGCAGTGAACATCCCTGTTTTCGTGGAACTTATTTGGTGGGGGAAAGATAGACGATAAACAAAATAAATATCATATTTATATTTCAGAGTGTGGGAGGGTGGTAAGTGCTAAGTGGGGGGTGGGTAGGAGGGCAGTCAGTGAAGAATTTTGGGAGGAGGGGTAAAAATTTTAGTTGAGATGTTTAAAGGAGGCATTACAGAGGAAGAGACCCTGGAACGAGGAGGTAGAGGAATAAGCCATGTGGATAACTAAGGGAAAAGCATTTTGGGCAGAGTGACTATGAGTGAAATCTCTAGCAGGAGGAAGTTTCGCATTTGCAAAGAAAAAAAAGAAGGTGCTTTGGCTGAAGTAGACTGAAGGAAAGGGAGAGCAGGAGACAGAGAGGTAATGTTGGGGTGAGTGAGGGCACTGTCAGACGATAGAGATCTGTAGGTCTTCATAGGGATGATGTACATAAAAACATTTTTTGATGGGCGAAGGGCTGTCCAAATGTATGTGCTACAATGCATACAAAACACAGCACCTGTTCTCGCATTTTGGCTTTAAAATCACTCTGCATTATAGATTTTCGTGTCTTATTAATAGTTCTGAAGTCCCGGCTCATGCAGAGCTGTAGTTCTCAAATGGGACACCAGGATTTGTGGGTGTCATCTACACCATTGCAGACATGCTATCAAGTTCTCGTCAACACATAATATACATTTTGCTACAACTGGGTTTGTAACATTCATGGCTGTACATGGATTTTTAAGCTGAGCAGGGTAATGATTAAGAGCTAGAAGTTAGGACTTCCCTGGTGGCACAGTGGTTAAGAGTCCGCCTGCCGATGCAGGGGACGCGGGTTCGTGCCCCGGTCAGGGAAGATCCCACATGTTGTGGAGCGGCTGGGCCCATGAGCCATGGATGCAGAGCCTGCGCGTCCTGAGCCTGTGCTCCGCAATGGGAGAGGCCACAACAGTGAGAGGTCCGCCTACCGCAAAGAAAAAAAAAAAAAAGAGCTAAAAGTTATAGCTTTATGCCAAAAAGGCAAGACCTTGTTCTCCTGAAATGCATGAGAACGTCACCTAGTGAGAAGGCCAGAGGGTAATATCATCTCCAGCAGCATTGCAGTAATGAAGGGAAAGCAAACACATTCCAGGGACTGTGGGTGCTTTTATAGATGCTGCAAGACAATTTTATAACATAGGAGTGACTGTGCTGTCACCATGGCTGACTTACTAAAATCCACTATTTAGAGATTTTCATTCTGCTAAATGCACTGTGAACATTTCAAACATTCAAAAAGGTGCTGCAAAAATGTACAAAGAAAAAAGATTGGGAAACCCTGTTTTAGAACCGAGAAAACTGTATGACTGTATCTGCTGTGTGCAGATCGCTCTTGGCCAGCTATGCAGTTTAGACACATCAAGTGATTAGTTAGGTTTGAACATTGCATTAAATGGATTATTTCCCTTTTACAGTAGCTGGGCACTTGGTTTATAAGATACTCTGCCTTTCATGATCCCATTTTATATCCTCCCCAAGTGCCTGTGGAGTAAGTAACATGGGGGTTTTTATCTTCATATAATGAGTGAGAAAAATGAGAAAACGGGGTGGCGTGACTTGCCCAAGGTCACACTGCTATTTAGTGGCAACAGAGATGGGACATAAGTCCCAAAGACCCAAAAACCCACCCTTCCTTTCTGTTCTACACTGATTTCTTTCCTTTTTTTAACATCTTTGTTGGAGTATAATTGCTTTACAATGCTGTATTAGTTTCTGCTTTATAATAAAGTGAATCAAATATACATATATATATATCCCCATATCTCCTCCCTCTTGTGTCTCCCTCCCACCCTCCCTATCCCACCCCTCTAGGTGGTTACAAAGCACTGAGCTGATCTCCCTGTTCTATGTGGCTGCTTCCCCCTAGCTATCTATTTTACATTTGGTAGTGTATATATGTCCATGCCACTCTCTCACTTCTCAGCTTAACCTTCCCCCTCCCAGTGTCCTCAAGTCCATTCTCTATGTCTGCATCTTTATACCTGTCCTGTCCCTAGGGTTTTCAGAATTTTTTTTTTTTTTTTTTTTTTTTTTTAGATTCCATATATATGTGTTAGCATACGGTATTTGTTTTTCTCTTTCTGACTTCACTCTGCGTGACAGACTCTTGGTCCATCCACCTCACTACAAATAACTCAATTTCATTTCGTTTATGACTGATTAATATTCCATTGTATATATGTGCCACATCTTCTTTATCCATTCATCTGTTGATGGTCACTTAAATTGTTTCCATGTCCTGGCTATTGTAAATAGAGCTGCAATGAATATTGTGGTACATGACTCCTTTTGAATTATGGTTTTCTCAGGGTATATGCCCAGTAGTGGGATTGCTGGGTCGTATGGTAATTCTACTTTTAGCTTTTTAAGATACCTCCATACTGTTCTCCATAGTGGCTGTATCAATTTACATTCCCACCAACAGTGCAAGAGGGTTCCCTTTTCTTCACACCCTCTCCAGCATTTATTGTTTGTAGACTTTTTGATGATGGCCATTCTGAGTAGTGTGAAGTGATACCTCATGGTAGTTCTGATTTGCACGTCTCTAATGATTAGTGATGTTGAGCATCCTTTCATGTGTTTGTTGGAAATCTGTATATCTTCTTTGGAGAAATGTCTATGTCTTTTCCCATTTTTGGATTAGGTTGTTTGTTTTTCTTAATATTGAGCTGCATGAGCTCCTTGTGAATTTTGGAGATTAATCCTTTTTCAGTTGCTTCATTTGCAAATATGTTCTCCCATTCTGAGGGTTGTCTTTTCATCTTGTTTATGTTTTCCTTTGCTGTGCAAAAGCTTTTAAGTTTCATTAGGTCCCATTTGTTTATTTTCTGTTTTTATTTCCATTTCTGTAGGAGGTGGGTCAAAAAGGATCTTGCTGTGATTTATGTCCTAGAGTGTTCTGCCTATGTTTTCCTCTAAGAGTTTGATAGTGTCTGGCCTTACATTTAGGTCTTAAATCCGTTTTGAGTTTACTTTTGTGTATGGTGTTAGGGAGTGTTCTAATTTCATTCCTTTACATGTAGCTCTCCAGTTTTCCCAGCAC
Organism: Pseudorca crassidens; assembly: GCF_039906515.1. Taxonomy (NCBI): domain Eukaryota; kingdom Metazoa; phylum Chordata; class Mammalia; order Artiodactyla; family Delphinidae; genus Pseudorca; species Pseudorca crassidens. The sequence goes on from NC_090310.1 coordinate 69,109,664, forward strand.
CACTTATTGAAGAGGCTGTCTTTTCTCCATTGTATATTATTGCCTCCTTTATGAAAAATAAGGTGAACATATGTGCGTGGGTTTATCTTTGTGCTCTCTTTCCTGTTTCATTGATCTATATTTCTGTTTTTGTGCCAGTACAATACTGTCTTGATTATTGTAGCTTTGTAGTATAGTCTGATGTCCGGGAGCCTGATTTCTCCAGCTCCATTTTATTTCTCAAGATTGTTTTATTTCCATACAAATTGTGAATTTTTTTTTCCTAGTTCTGTGAAAAATGCCATTGGTAGTTTGATAGGGATTGCACTGAATCTGTACATTGCTTTGGGTAATATAGTCATTTTCACAATGTTGATTCTTCTAATCCAAGAACATGGTATATCTCTCCTCTGTTTGTATCATCTTTAATTTGTTTCATCAGTGTCTTATAGTTTTCAGCATAAGGTCTTTTGTCTCTTTAGGTAGATTTATTCCTAGGTATTTTATTCTTTTTGTTGCAGTGGTAAATGGGAGTGTTTCCTTAATCATTCAGATTTTTCATCATTAATGTATAGTAATGCAAGAGATTTCTGTGCATTAATTTTGTGTCCTGAAACTTTACCAAATTCATTGATTGGCTCTAGTAGTTTTCTGGTAACATCTTTAGGATTCTATATGTATAGTGTCAGGTCATCTGCAAACAGTGACAGCTTTATTTCTTCTTTTCCGATTTGGATTCCTTTTATTTCTTTTTCTTCTCTGGTTGCTGTGTCTAAAACTTCCAAAACTATGTTGAATAATAGTGGTGAGAGTGGACAACCTTTTCTTTTTCCTGATCTTAGAGGAAATGGTTTCAGTTTTTCACCATTGAGAATGATGTTTGCTGTGGTTTTGTGATACATGACCTTTATTATATTGAGGTAAGTTCCCTCTATGCCTACTTTCTGGAGGGTTTTTATCATAAATTGGTGTTGAATTTTGTTGAAGGCTTTTTCTGCATCTATTCAGATGATCATATGGTTTTTCTCCTTCAGTTTGTAAACATGGTGTATCACATTGATTGATATGCGTAAATTGAGGAATCCTTGCATTCCTGGGATAAACCCCGCTTGATCATGGTGTATGATCCTTTTAATGTGCTGTTGGATTCTGTTTGCTAGTATTTTGTTGAGGATATTTGCATCTGTGTTCATCAGTGATATTGGCCTGTAGTTTTTTTTCTTTGTGTCATCTTTGTCTGGTTTTGCTATCAGTGTGATGGTGGCCTCGTACAATGAGTTTGGGAGTGTTCCTCCCTCTGCTATATTTTGCAAGAGTTTGAGGAGGATAGGTGTTAGTTCTTCTCTAAATGTTTGATAAAATTCGTCTGTCAGCCATCAGGTCCTGTGCTGTTTTCGTTGGAAGGTTCTTAATCACAGTTTCAATTTCAGTGCTTGTGATTCACCTGTTTATATTTTCTATTTCTTTCCAGTTCATTCTCGGAAGTTTCTAAGAATTCGTTCCATTTTTTCCAGGTTGTCCATCTTATTGGCATATAGTTGCTTGTAGTAATCTCTTATGACCTTTTTTATTTCTGCAGTGTCAGTTTTTACTTCTCCTTTTTCATTTCTAATTCAATTGATTTGAGTCCTCTCCCTTTTTTTCATGATGAGTCTGGCTAATGGTTTATCAACTTTGTTTATCTTCTCAAACCACCTCCTTTTAGTTTTATTAATCTTTGCTATTGCTTCCTTCAGTTCTTTTTCACTTATTTCTGATCTGATCTTTCTGATTTCTCTCCTTCTGCTAACTTTGGGGTTTTTTTTTTTGTTGTTTTCCTTTCTCTAATTGCTTTAGGTGTAAGGTTAGGTTCTTTACTTGAGATGTTTGTTTCTTGAGGTCAGATTGTATTACTATAACTTATCTCATATAATTGCTTTTGCTACATCCCATACACCTTAGGGTGTTGTGTTTTCATTGTCATTTGTTTCTAGATATTTTTTGATTTCCTCAGTGATCTCTTGGTTATTTAGTAGTGTATTGTTTAGTCTCCATGTGTTTGTATTTTTTACTGTAATTGATATCTAGTCTCATAGCATTGTGGTCGGAAAAGATACTTGATATGATATCAACTTTCTTAAATTTACCAAGGCTTGATTTGTGACCCAAGATATGATCTATCCTGGAGAATGTTCCATGAGCACTTGAGAAGAAAGAGTATTCTGTTGTTTTTGGATGGAATGTCCTATAAATATCAATTAAATCCATTCTGTTTAATGTGTCATTTAAAGGTTTTTTTCCTCATTTATTTTCATTTTGGATGATCTATCCATTGGTGAAAGTGGGGTGTTAAAATCCCCTACTATGTTTATTTACTGTCGATTTCCCCTTTCATGGCTGTTAGCATTTGCCTTATGTACTGAGGTGCTTCTATGTTGGGTAAATAAATATTTACAATTGTTATATCTTCTTCTTGGATTGATCCCTTGATCATTATGCAGTGTACTTCCTTGTCTGTTGTAATAGTCTATTTTAAAGTCTATTTTTTCTGATATGAGAATCACTACTCCAATTTTCTTTTGATTTCCATTTCCATGGAATTTCTTTTTTCATCCCCTCACTTTCAGTCTGTATGTGTCCCTAGGTCTGAAGTGGGTCTCTTATAGACAGCATATATACAGATCTCGTTTTTGTATCCATTTAGCCAGTCTATGTCTTTTGGTCGAAGCATTTAATCCATTTACATTTAAGGTTGCTATCAATATGTATATTCCTATTATCATTTTATTAATTGTTTTGGGTTTGTTATTGTAGGTCTTTTCCTTCTCCTGTGTTTCCTGCTTAGAGAAGTTCCTTTAGCATTTGTTGTAAAGCTTGTTTGGTGGTGCTGAATTCTCCTAGCTTTTTCTTGTTTGTAAAGGTTTTAAATTTTCCATCAAATCTGAATGAGATCCTTGCTGGGTAGAGTAATCTTCATTGTATGTTTTTCTCTTTCATCACCTTAAATATGTCCTGCCACTCCCTTCTGTCTTGCATAGTATCTGCTGAAAGATCAGCTGTTAACCTTATGGGGATTCCCTTGTATGTTATTTGTTGTTTTCCCTTGCTACTTTTGTATTTTTTCTTTGTATTTAATTTTGATAGTTTGATTAATATGTGTCTTGGCATGTTTCTCCTCGGATTTATCCTGTATGGGACTCTGTGCTTCCTGGACTTGATTGACTATTTCCTTTCCCATTTTAGGGAAGTTTTCAACTATAATCTCTTCAAATATTTTCTCAATCACTTTCTCTTTCTCTTCTTCTTCTGGGACCCCTATAATTCGAATGTTGGTGCATTTAATGTTGTCCCAGAGGTCTCTGAAACTGTCCTCAGTTCTTCATTCTTTTTTCTTTATTCTGCTCTGCAGTAGTTATTTCCACTATTTTATCTTCCAGGTCACTTCTCCGTTCTTCTGCCTCAGTTATTCTGCTATTGATCCCATCTAGAGTATTTTTAATTTCATTTATTGTGTTGTTCATCATTGCTTGTTTCACCTTTAGTTCTTCTAGGTGCTTGTTAAATGTTTCTTGCATTTTCTTTATTCTATTTCCAAGATTTTGGATCCTCTTTGCTATCATTACTCTGAATTGTTTTTCAGGTAGACTGCCTATTTCCTCTTCATTTGTTTGGTCTGGTGGGTTTTTACCTTGCTCCTTCATCTGCTGTGTGTTTCTCCGTCTTCTCATTTTGCTTAACTTACTATGTTTGGGGTCTCATTTTCGCAGGCTTCAGGTTCATAGTTTCCATTGTTTTTGGTGTCTTCCTCCAGTGGCTAAGGATGGTTCAGTGGGTTGTGTAGGCTTCCTGGTGGAGGGGATTGGTGCCTGTGTTCTGGTGGATGAAGCTGAATCTTGTCTTTCTGGTGGGCAGGACCTTGTCTAGTGGTGTTTTTTGGGGTGTCTGTGACCCTTTATGATTTTAGGCAGGCTGTCTGCTAATGGGTGGGGTTGTGTTCCTGTCTTGCTAGTTGTTTGGCATAGGGTGTCCAGCACTGTAGCTTGCTGGTCATTGAGTAGAGCTGGGTCTTAACGTTGAGATGGAGATCTCTAGGAGAGCTTTCCCTATTTGATATTACATGGGGTCAGGAGGTCTCTGGTAGGCCAATCTCCTGAACTCGGTTCTTCCACCTCAGAGGCACAGACCTGACACCCGACCAGAGCACCAAGACCCTGTCAGCCACACAGCTCAGATGAAAAGGGAGAAAAAAAGAAAGAATGAAAGAAAAATAAATAAATATAAGAGAATAAAGTTATTAGTATAAAAAATATTATTTAAATTAAAAAATTTACTAATTAATAAAAAAGAAAGAAAGAATGAAGATAGCAACCATTCCAAAAAACAAATCCACCAATGATAACCGGCACTAAAAACTATACTAAAACCAAAAACCAAAAACCAAAAATATACAGACAGGCAGAACCCTATGACAAATGGTAAAAACAAAGCTATACAGACAAAATCACACAAAGAAGCATACACATACACACTCACAAAAAGAGAAAAAAGAAAAAAATATATATATATTTATAAAAAAGAAAGGAAGAAAGCAACCAAATCTATAAACAAATCTACCATTGATAATAAACTCTAAATACTAAACTAAGATAAACATAAAACCAAAATCAAATTAGATGCAGAAAGCAACCCCAAGTCTACATTTGCTCCCAAAGTCCACCACCTCAATTTTGGGATGTTGTTGTCTATTCAGGTGTTCCAGAGGTGCATGGTATATCAAGTTGATTGTGGGGATTTAATCTGCTGCTCCTGAGGCTGCTGGGAGAAATTTCCCTTTCTCTTCTTTGTTCACAGTGTTCCTGGGGTTCATCTTTGCATTTGGTCCCACATCTGTATGTAGGTCTCCTGAAGGTTTTTGTTCTTCTCTCAGACAAGAGTGGGTAAAAGGAGTAGCTGATTAGGGGGATTTGCCTCACTCATGCTGGGGGGAGGAAGGGGTACAGAATACGGTGCAAGCCTGTGGTGGCAGAGGCTGGTGTGACGTTGCAACAGCCTGAGGTGTGCCATGTGTTCTCTCAGGGAAGTTGTCCCTGGATTATGGGACTCTGGCACTGGCGGGCTGCACACGCTTCCAGGAGGGGAGGTGTGGATAATGACCTGTGCTTGCACACAGGCTTCTTGGTGACTTCAGCATCAGCCTTACCATTTCATGCCCGTCTCTGGTGTCCGCGTTGATAACAATGGCTTGCACCTGTCTCTGGAGCTCATTTAGGTGGTGCTCTGAATCCCCTCTTCTTATGCACCCTGAAACAATGGTCTGTTGCCTCTTAGGCAATTCCAGACTTTTTTCCCAGACTTCTTCCTGGCTAGCTGTGGCACACTAGCCCCCTTCAGGCTGTGTTCACGCAGCCAACCCCAGTCCTCTCCCTGGGTTCTGATCTCCAAAGCCCGAGCCTCAGCTCCTAGCCACCACCCGCCCCAGCGGGTGAACAGACAAGCCTCTCAGGCTGGTGAGTGCTGGTCGGCACCAATCCTCTGTGCAGGAATCTCTCCTCTTTGCCCTCTGCACACCTATTGCTGCACTCTCCTCCATGGCTCTGAAGTTTCCCCCAACCAACACCCCGTCTCTGCCAGTGAAGGGGCTTCCTAGTGTATGGAATCTTTTCCTCCTTCACAGCTCCCTCCCAGAGGTGCAGGTCCTGTCCCTATTCTTTTGTCTCTGTTTTCTCTTTTTTCTTTTGCCCTACCAAGGTATGTGGGGAGTTTCTTGCCTTTTGGGAAATCCGAGGTCTTTTGCCAGCATTCAGTAAGTGTTCTGTAGGAGTTATTCTACATGTAGATGTATTTCTGATGTATTTGTTGGGAGGAAGGTGATCTCCACGTCTTACACATGTGCCATCTTGAAGGTCCCCCTCTACACTTACTTCTAATAGATGACAACACCAAGAGGAAGACAGTTGGGCCAGACCAATCGTTCATTGTTGTGTAGAAAAACAGCATTCCCATAAATAGACACTTTGGATTTTAACCAATTATTAGCCCCACATGTATGTGGAAGGCCCAAAGTAGCTTTAAAAATGTATTCTCTTAGTGCAATTGGACCACCTAATGTGTAGTCAAGATTCATGGTTACCAATATACTGGCAGTTTCTTGAGTGTGGAAGCAAGCTGAACTCTGAAGACCTGATCAAGTTGGGAGGTGGGGGGTGGAGTGTTGTGGTCAATATGAATACATTATCTGGGGTTCTTTTATTTAATTATCATTAAGAAATGATCATTTCTGCCTTGTAGCTTTATTTTCTTAACTAGATTGACCTGTCAGGGGGCCACACCCATTATTTCTTTTATTTTAGAGACCTTCCACCACTGTCTACTCTCTAGTGCAGCACTGCCCAATAGAACTTTCTAGGATGATGGATATGTTCTGTACCTCTACTGCCCAATAGGCTAGCTAGCCACTAGCCACAGGTGGCTATTGAGTAGTGGTGCAACTGAGGGGCTGATTTTTTTTAATTTATTTAATTTTAATTAATTTACATTTAAATAGTCATGTGTGGCTAGTGGTGGCCACTGTATGGACAAGGGCAGCTCTAGGGTTGCTATGATCCTCTGTTTCTCATGCTCATAGCTGCTGGTGGTATTGGCAGCTGAGAGTCCTCCATCAAATCCTCTGGAAGTCATTCTCAGCCAAAGAAAGCCTCCTGGTCCAGGGGGTCATGCCACTTTCTGGGGCAACCTGCACCCAATGACTGGTCAGTGCAGGGTATACTGGTCTGCCCCTCTCACTCTGATTTGGGACAGCTCTGAAGGGCTATCCTAGCTCCAGGACTCCTTATGGAACTGGCTGATGCAACTGTATCACAGTTCAATTTCTCCCCTGGCCAGTCTTTCTTCCTGTACCCCTCACACATGCTGATCCCAAGAGCACTTGCCAATAAATCGCCAGTACATGAATATCCATCTCAGAGTCGACTTCTTGGGAGCCTGATCTATGATGCATTCTTAGTTCTGCACATCTCAGGAATAACCTATTAAAAAAGGGAAACAAATGCATTAGAACATTTTAATAGCTTACTTTTTATGTCACTCTGGACACAGCAACACAAGGGAGAATAAACAAACACCTCTGAAAGAGGAATTCACTCCTGCAAGTCAATGGAAGGAAACATTTTATGAATGACACTGTAGCCTGAATTTTGTCCCTTTCACTTCCTGCCACCCCTGCTAGGTCCTTCCTTCCCTCAACAAACAAGAATTGTGCATCTCCTGGGCTCTAGTCCCAAGTTAGGGTCCTGGAAGGATGAAAATTTTCAGAGATGAAAATTCACTATAATTTCAGTGAACTTTCATCTCTGAAAATGACTCATTGTGTACTGGCAGAGTGAAAGATTTAGTCATTAGGTAATCCAGCACCCAAAATGCTGTGTTTATGGTACCCTGGGACACTGGAAATGCAGAGGAAGGAGGAAATGTTTAGTTCTGGGGTCAAGAAACTATACCCTGTGGGTTATTTCAGCCCAATGCTTGTTTTTATATGAGTCACAGGTTCAAAATGCTTTTTATGCATTTCATAAGGCTGAAAAATAATCAAAAAGAATAGTATTTCATAACACATGAAAACCATGTGGAATTAAACCTTCAGTGTCCTTAAATAATGATAGGCACTCGGCCATCCCATTTGTTGACATACTGTCTATGGCTGCTTTCACATTACAACAGCACAGCAGAGTGGTTCCAGCAGAGAATGTTTGTAGCCCACAAAGCCTAAAATATTTACTCTGGCCCTTTACGGGAAAAGTTTGCCGACTCCAGGATTAGTGCAATCAAGGAGGCCTTCCTGTAATGAGCTGCCTTTGAACTGGGTTTTAAAGCATGCAAAGGAGTTTGCCAGGCAGAAAAGGGCCAGTACAAGGTCATCCTGGCAGGAGAATTAGCATGGGTAAAGGCATGCAGGCAGGAAGTAGAGAAGGGAATAGTGGGTTTATAAATAATAAGAAACTCAGTGTGTTTGGGACATTGTGGGTAGTGGCTGAGGTGAGATTTTGATGTCAATAGAAACCAAATATGAAAGCCTTGGTTTTATGACAAAGAATTTGTTCTTTATTTCCTAGAGAATGGGGATCATTGAGGGATGTTAAGCAGAGGAGTAGACTGATCTTTTTGAGTTTTAGGGAGATGATTCTGGTAGCCCATTGGAGGAAGTTCTGGAGGTGGCAGGACCAGCATAGGCAATGTTTCAACAGTGCAAGGGCGCCAGAACTTAACTTAGGGGAGCGAGGTGAGAATTCAAGTTCCTCTGTGGGCCCAAGAGCATGGAGTTTAAGGAGTTGACAGACTGGTGTGGGAGGAGGCCAGGATGTGGGACAGGAAGAGGTGACGGAGGGAGAGTGAATCAGAGGTGGAGGCTCTGTGTATGGACGGGAAGCTGGATGTTGGCAAAAGTAGATGAAGGACCCGGCTCGGGGGATGATGGCTGGGGGCTGGGGGTTACATTATGGGCTTTGTAGTGGCTGGAGCAGAGGAGTGACTGTGGAAACCATGAACAATGGGGAACTGGGAAGTGAGGAGGTGGGATGCAGGGTGGGTCCAGGTTGATAATGGTCACAGTAATGAGGATAATATAATAATAACAGTGGGAGGTCAAAGGAGTTTCCTTTAGCCTGGCAAGATGAGGGAGGGACTTTGTATCCATCTCACTTTCATTATATGGGGCTGAAAGTAGTGAAAACCCAGCTTTGCTTGGTAGAAGCGGAGGTCAGCTGTTACCAGAGGGGAAAAGGAGGTGGAGGCTGAGGTGGGATATTTTCCAAAGACAGGAACCAAGGTAAATACAGGAAATAAAATATAGGAAAAAATAAACACAGGAAATGGAACTTTCATGTTACTTGGGCTCAAACAAAGCAATGCCACAATGACTTTGGTTGAGTTCCAATGGTCCTTAGAGCTGGGCTGGAATCAGGCAGTGGCCTCTGGATCCAACTGTGGCTCTCTCTCCTCTAAGCCTGAGTCTGAGGATGACCTGAGAGCTCAGCTCCCCTCTGTCCCCACTCCCCCCACTCTGGCTCCCTGACCACATTTGCACCTCCATTTTGGGAGACAGACATAGGGAAAGTATTTACCATTTTCATGACAAAGATATGGACATACAAGGCAATTCTGTTAGAATCTACACAAGACTGGAAATGCATTTCAAGGCACCAAAAGCATCAGGGAAAGCTGTTGTTTCAGGTAAGTTAGGTGATGGTGTCTGAGGGGACAGAAACCCAAGATGGAGGGAGTCCTGAACAGGGGCTTGTGTGGAGGATGACATGGGTTGAGCCCTTCTTAACCTTCTCCTCATGGAGATGCAGTAATATTCTTATTAAGTAGTGGTAGAAAGCATCATCTCATTGAATCCTCCCCAGCAGCAACTCTCCTCAATCAAAACCAGTATTAGCCCCATTGTATAGATGGAGAAACTGATACCAAGAGGAGGCAAAACTACTTAAGTAAGTAAGTCGGAAAGCCAGATTCATGTCGGAATGATGGAACATAGGAGACCCTGCTCTTGTGTGTCACTGGGGGAGCTTGGTGAACTGGGAGAGTACCTTCCAGGTAACGTGGACCCAGATATTCTTCATCTGCCCTTCTCTTGACTCTCTCCTTTTCATCCTTCCTGTCTCCTCCCCAGCGTGGCCTCCCTGACCACCCAAGCTAAAGGATATCTCAGCACCCTGGTTTGTTTCTTTCAAGGCACTAATTACCATTGTATTTATTTATTAACCCCTCTTCCCTTTTATTTTGCCCGTCTTCTTCAGTAGTGGAGGACTGAGTCTGTATCACTCATCCTTAGGTCCTGACACCAAGTGAAGTGCTGGTGCATCATATAAACGAGGAACATTTTGTGGATGTATGACAATCTCAGCTTCTGGGAAATGGGGCCTGGCTGGAAGACTGAGGTTCCTCGGGCAGGTAAGATGGGCAGGGTCCCTTTGGTATGCTAATTTGAAGGGCAGTAGGTAGAAGTGTCATGAGGGTTTGTGAAAGTGGAGAAGAAAATCTCCCATTATTCTATCACTTTCTGTATTTCAATAGGGAAGAACATGGTTGGGCTGGGAGAAGTGGACCAGCTTTTGTGCTGTGATGAGGAACAGAGTTGGGTGGGGGAGGGGAATGTGTACTCTGTGTGCCTCTTTGATGGGCATGAGCTTTGAAGATTTGGTCTCATTTGCTGCTCCAAGTAATATTCCGAGGTAAAGTTTCCTACTGAAAATTTCCATTTTACAGAGGCTCAAAGAGGGCACATCAAAGTCCAACACCATGCAGGCAGATGGTGAAGATGGGATTCTAACTCAGAGTTGTCAAGTTCCAGGACTTTTCCCTAGTGATTATAAACACAGGCTCTTAAGCCAGACTACCTGGGTCCATATTTCTGATACATCTGCTAGCTGTGGGATTTTAGGAAAATTGCATAACTATTCTGTGCATTAGTTTCCTCATCTAAAAAATTAGTATAATATTAGTGTCTTCCTTATAAGGTTGTGTGAGGACTAAATAGATCAACACTGTTCAGGTAAAGACTCAGAACAATACCTGACACTGTTATAGATAATGCTATCACAACCACCACCATCATCATCATCATTTTATTGGACTTCCTTCCTCCCATGCTGAGGTTGTGCAGAAGCTGTGAGTGGCTAGGAAAGGGAACCCTCTAGGAAGATATGAGTGAAGATTCCAACTTAGAGGAGTTCTGGAAGCAGCAAGAAATAGGTCATATCTTGTTCTTCTGACAACCATCTCTCCTTCACTCTTTCTTTCAAAGGCTAAGAGGTTTAATTTCAGGTTTCCTGAGTTTCTATACCATAGTCATGACCTTTCTTTCCTTTCATCTTTTACTTCTGGTGGAAAAGGAGAATAATGAGATGAAAATTTTATTAGGAAATGAACACATCAAAATAACACTGTTTTGGATAGTACATCGGGAGAGTCTCAGAGATACCCCAAGGGATGTGAAGGACCAGGCTGGAGCTATGCCCTAAACTCAAACACAGGAGTCTCAGGTTGATCCTTTAACAGAATCCAAGGTCCTTCTAAGGATGCTGGGGGGGGGGGGGGGTTGTGTAAGGGGGACTCTTAAACATCCAGCTGAAAGGCGTTTTTGAAAAAGTCATACTTTATACCAACTATGGAGCACCATAGGTGTTCACAACCAGCAGCACAGGATTGTTTTTCTTTCTCTTAATGAACTGTATCTGTACATTTTCTATTTGGGGCATAACTGAGAGATTGCATAGTGAGCTATGGCTTTTGGGAAGTTGAGACTCATTCCTGTGATTTTGTCCTGAAGAAAAGTATGTTATTAGGAGTCTTGGGGGTCCATGTATCCATCTCTGCCAGCCCTCTGTTCCAGGATGCCCAGTCCTCTCTTTATGTTGACCCCCACTGGGGCAGGAGCTTCCCACACTAGAAATGCAGACAGATCTGGGTGCCTACTAGGCCATAAGCACCATGATCAAAGGAGTGGACTCCAGAATTGGCCAAAGAGTGATGTGGGAATTATAATTATCTCCCACCTTTCTCATCTGGCTTCAAACTCTGTACTTCTCCAAGCTCAGGACATCCTAAATCCATTTTCTCTGGAGAACCCGGGTGGGTGGGTAAGTGATGAGAGAACACGGGTCTCCCTACAAGGCTATTTGACCTCTTCTAGAACCCTCCAAAACTCAGAATCCAAGTTCCACTGTAATCCATAAATACAGGAAAGAATTGTGTGGTTTGCTTAAAAAGAAGCAAACTCTGTGTGGAAACCCACATCTACTGGGATTTTTTTTTTTTTTCCGTACGCAGGCCTCTCACTGTTGTGGCCTCTCCCGTTGCAGAGCACAGGCTCCAGACGCGCAGGCTCAGCGGCCATAGCTCACAGGCCCAGCCGCTCCGCTGCATGTGTGATCCTCCTGGACCGGGGCACGAACCCGCGTCCCCTGCATCGGCAGGTGGACCCTCAACCACTGCGCCACCAGGGAAGCTCTCTGCTGGGATTTTGAAGATATTTTATCAACCTAGAAAGTCAGGCAATGGAAAACATTAAGTGCCCATAGGTGGCAGTACCCAGGTGAGTTCTGCAGAAAATAGCATGGATGTAGAAGTAGAAGGGATGCAGTTCTGAATTTGATAACAAGGCAATCAAAATCCTGAAAGAGGACCCTGATCTCTCTATGAAAATATCCCCTTTTTGATTTCCACACTCTCTTCCCACTTGGGACAAGGAGACTGAAAATTCCTTGGGGAAATAGGGGAAATACTGATATTCTATTCTGACACAAATGGCTAATTTTATGAAGTTTGAAAAGGGAGTTAAGTTCATATAAGAAACAGAGAAATTTTTTTGGGGGGGGTGGGTTTGTAACCAATCTGCTAAAAACAGCTTTGGAAAGAGTTTATGCTAAATTAAGAGAAATAACAAGAGATTCTCAGTGCTAACTTTGAGTTTGAGATCTGGGCTGAAAGATAATTACTTCCCATTGCTCTTGTTTTTACACCATGAGATATCGGTGGTCTAACTTGATTAGGAATCTTTATATATATTATTCCAGAAAGGAAGGAAATGGTTATTTATTGAGTGGTTACTATGTGCCCGTCATTTTCTCATCTAATAAATACTGACAGCTGGCATTAGTTGAGCGGTTCAGTGGGGCCAAGCACTGCACTAGGCACCTTATGGTCAGTTCTGTTATAATGCAACATATGACAAACTCATTCCTTAAAAAAAAAATCACTGTGCTATGCAAAATTGTGCAATAAGAAACTTAAGGACTATGGGAACGATGGGATTAGGGGCATAACACTTAAAAGTTTTACCAGTGACTTATTTTAAAGGAAGAAACCTAATAAAAATTGTAGCACAGTTTTACATATTAAAGGGTTAAGACGTAGATAAGTCCAACCATAAGTATGGCACCTTAATTTGTGTACAAAGATATTCATTACAGTGTTGTCAATATAGTGAATCATTGGAAACTGTAAAATCTAATTGTAGGAGCATCTTAATTCCATCAAATATGGCATGTTTATATGATAAAAGTCTATACCCTATTTTATATTTCTGAAGAATACTGAAGAATCTAGGAAGCTCTTCTGTTTATTATAAACATACACAGAAAGCTGCAAAACTATGCAAAAAAACATGGCACTTTCCTTTTAAAGGCACCTGAGGATTACTTATGAAAGTGGGCTTTGAGTGGCAGTTTGTGAGTAATTATGATGGAGCTGGCTGAAATTGATGGAAAGTTGAACACCAGGTGTGGATGACTGTGGCTCATAACACTGTGGTGAGCTGAGCGAACAAGTAGATATCTGAAGTGTGTGCATGTGTGTGTCTTTCATGTATTCCTACACAGCTCAGTTCAGTGGCGAGCACTTTTCCATATTCACCTAAGTGTTTCTCAAGGATGAAACTGATCATAAGTAAACACAGAGTTCATGTTATGCTCAACTCTGTAATATATCAATCTCATTGGAACAAATTCCATTTTCAAAATAAACGTGAAAGCAGGACTGATTGCTCTAACATCATCTAATGCAAAGCCCACAACCACCCAATAGGCAGCACTGTTAGTATCCTCATTATAGATAAATTCTGAGTTACAGTTTACTGATACTTGAGTAAGTTTCCCGGGATCACAAACAGTAAGTGACAAAGTTTGGATCTCATACAATTTTTGAACCTTAGTTACAGTTTATGACATGGTACTGTCACTGGTCCATGCAAGAACAAAAATTATTTAATTAACTCCCTTTAACTCCAGTTCCCATTTTATAGGCAACAATACAAATTTGTTTGTGGTATAACAGTCATAATACCCTGGGTATTTTTCAAATTTTCTGATGGAGGGAATCCAGTCTGAGAGGGTAAGTTTAATGTTATGCCTGTATTAGGTGGTTATATTGAATATTATATTTTTAGGACTGCCACACAAATTACCATAAAATTGGTGGCTTAAAACAACAGAAATGTATTTGTTCACAGTTCTGGAGGCCAGAAGTCACAAATCAAGAAGTTAGCAGGGCCATGCTCCCTCCAAAGACTTTAGTGGAGAATCCTTCCTTGCCTTTTCCAGCTTCTGGTGGCTCCAGGCATCCTTGGCTTGTGGCAGCAGCATTCTAATCTCTGCCTGTGTTTTCACATGACCTTTTTCCTTGGGTTTCTATCTCAAATCTCTCTCTCCTTTCCCTTATAAGGACATCAATCACTGGATTTAAGGCCTACCCTAAATCCAAAATCCTTGCTTATATCTGCAAAGACCCTATTTTCAAATAAGATCACATTCACAGGCACTGGAAGTTAGGATTTGGATATATCTTTTGGGAGGACACCATTCAACCCAGTACAGGGTTTTGCACCCTGGTACTTAGGATGGAAGTCAAGCCTTTCTGAAACAGACCTTTTCTCTGGACTCAGGGACAAAACTCTTAGGGCCTCCAGACAGGCCATCAAATTGTCTAGATCAGTGGTTCTCAAACTTTAATGTCTGGAAGAACCACCTGGAAAGTTTGTTAAATTGCTGATTCCTGGAATTTACCACCAGATTCTAGTTCAGTAGATCTGGTCTGGGGCCTGAGAGTTTGCATTTCTAATAACCTTCCAGGTGATGATGCTGCTCTGGTTGGGGAACCACAGTCGGTGTAGATGTGATTTAGGTAGATTGTTCAGAAGGCCAGGTGGTTGGTCTTTGCATGCATCACAAAGACTGTTCAAAGAAAGACAGCGCAAATCATTGAAAAGGAATTATCATTTGGACTCTTGTTTCTCAAGGAACATTAAAGAAGATTCAATTCATGACCACAACATTCAGAGCAACCATTCTCAGAAGCAATTCTCTCAACTCTTTTGGCAGAGCTGGGATTTTTCATTCAATTCCTTCAACCTTCCATAGAGAGCTTCTGTCCTGCCTTCTTACTTTGCCTCTTTCCCTCTCTTCCCTTTTCCTCTGTTGCTGATTCCCCAAATCCTAGGATTTCGGCTGTTAAAGAGAAAATTCTCCCAGAGAGAGAGGCAAAGTGTGGCTCTTGTAAGGCAGATAACCACTCCAAGTTGATAAACCTGGTCTCTCTCAAACCTATGAATATTTCACATCTAAACGCGAAAGGGAAATTTTGCTAATCCAAAGTGACCTGCAACCACTCAAGAGAATGTTTCTTTTTTAAATAATTTAACTTTTTATGGTAGAAAAGCAAGGGCAGTGGTGTTCTAAGTAGCTCTATAATTTTTCCTACCATGCTACTGAAATTGGAAGTGTCGTTACTTCTAAAAGTCCACTTGACACAAACTTGTTGATTGTACCATTTTATCCTATTTGAATCTCTTTGTCCGGGCTGATTTTTGCTCTTGATCAGAAAGAGTTATATTAATATAACATTATATACATTATATTATATTATATATATTATATATATGTATTTTTAGAATCTTAAACATACCTTTTAATTTTGGTGCTGGAGTTAAGAGGCAGGAATGGTATTAGAGCAGAGTCTGGGATCAGAAGAATTTAATAAAGTGGAGTTAAGTTGAGCACTTGGGTCGGGGCGGCAACCATCTGCTCGGGAGTATCAGTCTCAAAGTATCCACAGCCTCCACATCTCCATCCTTGTAGTCCCACACCTGGACCTGGGAGCCATCTGCTGTTCCCCAGGTCATGGCTGAAAGGGCCTGGCCAGGCTGTGGGCACAGAAGGCACAGGCTTCTCTACTGAGGGTCAGAGGCTTGTCCAGCTCATAGCCTACACCCAAGGATGCCTGGGTCACTTCTGCCATGACTATGTCTGCCTGCTGGAGCTAGGCCAGGTCCTGCTCATGGATGAGGCTGGCACCCCAGGAAGCCTCTTCTCTAGATGACCTATATTCTGTAGAATATATATTTAAAATACATGTGTTCTATATATAATACATAAATACTGTACATATATTCTCTAGAATATATATAGGAAGTTGAGTGTGTTTTAGCCTACTTTTGAATATATATATTATAGATTAAGAATACATATTATAGGAGAGCACCAGAATCACAACTAACTGCTGAACAATCATTGACAGGAAGACACTGGAACTCACCAAAAAAGATACCCCACATCCAAAGACAAAGGATAAGCCACAATGAGGCAATAGGAGGGGCACAATCACAATAAAACAAAGTCCCATGGCTGCTGGGTGGGTGACTCACAAACTGGAGAACACTAATACAACAGAGGTCCACCCACTGGAGTGAAGGTTCTGAGCCCCATGTCAGGCTTCCCAACCTGGGGACCAGCAATAGGAGGAGGAATTCCTAGAGAATCAGACTTTGAAGGCTAGCAGGATTTGATTGCTGGACTTCAACAGGACAGAGGGAAGCAGAGACTCCACTCTTGGAGGGCACACACAAAGTAGTGTGCATGTTGGGACCCAGGGGAAGAAGCAGTGACCCCACAGTAGACTGAACCAGACCTACCTGCCAGTGTTGGAGGGTCTCCTGCAGAGGTGGGGGGTGGCGGTGGCTCACCATGAGGACAAGGACCCTGGCAGCAGAAGTTCTGGGACGTACTCCTTCACATGAGCCTTCCCAGAGTCCGCCATTAGTCCTACCAAAGAGCAGGGTAGGCTCCAGTGTTGGGTTGCCTCAGGCCAAACAACCAAAAGGAGGGAATCAAACCCCACCCATCAACAGAGAAGTGGATTAAAGTTTTACTGAGCTCTGTACACCAGAGCAACACCCAGTTCTACCCATCACCAATCCCTCTAATCAGGAAATTTGCCCAAGACTCTTAGACAGCCTCATCCACCAGAGTGCAGACAGTAGAAGCAAGAAGAGCTAGAATCCTGCAGTCTGTGGAACAAAAACCACATTCACAGAATGATAGACAAGATGAAAAGGCAGAAGGCTATGTACCAGATGAAGGAATAAGATAAAACCCCAGAAAAACAACTAAATGAAGTGGAGATAAGCAACCTTCCAGAAAAATAATTCAGAATAATGACAGTGAAGATGATCCAAGACCTCGGAAAAAGAATGGAGGCAAAGATGGAGAAGATGCAAGAAATGTTTAACAAAGACCTAGAAGAATTAAAAAACAAACACCCAGAAGAATTAAAGAACAAACAAACAGAGATGAACAATACAATAACTGAAATGAAAAATACACTAGAAAGAATCAATAGCAGAATAACTGAGGCAGAAGAATGGAAAAGTGACCTGGAAGACAGAATGGTAGAATTCACTGCCATGGAACAGAATAAAGAAAAAAGAATGAAAAGAAATGAAGACAGCCTAAGAGACCTCTGGGACAACATTAAATGCAAAAACCTTCATATTATAGGGGCCCCAGAAGGAGAAGAGAGAGAGAAAGGACCCATGAAAACATTTGAAGAGATAATAGTCAAAAACTTCCCTAACATGGGAAAGAAAATAGCCACCCAAGTCCAGGAAGTGCAGTGAGTCCCAGGCAGGATAAACCCAAGGAGAAACATGCCAAGACACATAGTAATCAAATTGCCAAAAAATAAAGACAGAGAAAAATTATTGAAAAGAGCAAGGGAAAAACAACAAATAATATACAAGGGAACTCCCATAAGGTTAATAGCTGATTTCTCAGCAGAAACTCTACAAGCCAGGAGGGAGTGGCACAATATATTTAAAGTGATGAAAGGGAAGAATCTACAACCAAGGTTACTCTACCCAGCAAGGATCTCATTCAGATTTGATGGAGAAATTAAAACCTTTACAGACAAGCAAAAGCTAAGAGAATTCAACACCATCAAACCAGCTTTACAACAAATGCTAAAGGAAATTCTCAAAGAGGGAAACACAAGGGAAGAAAAGGATCTACAAAAACAAAACCATAACAATTAAGAAAATGGTAATAGGAACATGAATATTGATAATTACCTTAAACGTGAATGGATTAAATGCTTCAACCAAAAGACACAGGATCGCTGAATGGATACAAAAACAAGACCCATATATATGCTGTCTACAAGAGACCCACTTCAGACCTAGAGACACATACAGACCGAAAGTGAGGGGATGTAAAAGATATTCCATGCAAATGGAAATCAAAAGAAAGCTGGAGTAGC
Organism: Pseudorca crassidens; assembly: GCF_039906515.1. Classification (NCBI taxonomy): domain Eukaryota; kingdom Metazoa; phylum Chordata; class Mammalia; order Artiodactyla; family Delphinidae; genus Pseudorca; species Pseudorca crassidens. The sequence goes on from NC_090310.1 coordinate 69,127,706, forward strand.
AATATTCATATCTGATAAAATAGACTTTAAAATAAAGGATGTTACAAGAGACAAGGAAGGACACTACATAATGATCAAGGGGGATCAATCCAAGAAGAAGATAAACAATTATAAATATATATGCACCCAACATAGGAGCACCACAATACATAAGGCAACTGCTAACAGCTATAAAAGAGGAAATCGACACTAACACAATAATACTGGGGGATGTTAACACCTCACTTACACCAATGGACAGATCATCCAAACAGAAAATTAATAAGGAAACACAAGCTTTAAATGACACAGTAGACCAGAGAGATTTAATTAATATTTATAGGACATTCCATCCAAAAACAGCAGATTACACTTTCTTCTCAAGTGCACATGGAACATTCTTCAGGATATATCACATCTTTGGTCACAAATCAATCCTCAGTAAATTTAAGAAAACTGAAATCATATCAAGCATCTTTTCTGAACACAGTGCTATGAAATTAGAAATCAGTTATAAGGAAAAAAAAACCCGTAAAAAACACAAACACATGGAGGCTAAACAATACTTTATTAAATAACCAAGAGATCACTGAAGAAATCAAAGAGGAAATCAAAAAATACCTAGAGAAAAATGACAATGAAAACACGATGATCCAAAACCTATGGGATGCAGCAAAAGCAGTTCTAAGAGGGAAGTTTATAGCTATACAAGCCTACTTCAAGAAACAAGAAAAATCTCAAATAAACAATCTAAACTTACTACTAAAGGAACTAGAGAAAGGAGAACAAACAAAACCCAAAGTTAGTAGAAGAAAAGAAATCATAATCTATGAAGCCACCATCACCTTGATACCAAAACAAGACAAAGATACTACAAAAAAAGAAAATTACAAACCAATATCACTGATGAGTATAGATGCAAAAATCCTCAACAAAATACTAGCAAACAGAAACCAACAACACATTAAGGGGATCATACACCATGATCAAGTGGGATTTATCCCAGGGATGCAAGGATTCTTCAACATACGCAAATCAATCAATGTGATACACCATATTAACAAATTGAAGAAGAAAAACCATATGATCACCTCAATAGATGCAGAAAAAGCTTTTGACAAAATCCAACACCCATTTATGATAAAAACTGTCTAGAAAGTGGGCATAGAGGGAATCTACCTCAACATAATAAAGGTCATATTCAACAAACCCATAGCAAACTTCATTCTCAATGGTGAAAAACAGAAAGCATTTCCTCTAAGGTCAGGAAGAAGGCAAGGATGCCCACTCTCGCCACTATTATTCAACATAATAGTTTTGGAAGTCCTAGCCACAGCAATCAGAGAAGAAAACGAAATAAAAGGAATACAAAGTGGAAAAGAAGAAGTAAAAGTGTCACTGTTTGCAGATGACATGATACTCTGCATAGAGAATCTTAAAGATGCCACCAGAAAACTACTAGAGCTAATCAATGTATTTGCTAAAGTTGCAGGATACAAAATTAATGCACAGAAATCTCTTGCATTCCTATACACAATGGTGAAATATCTGAAAGAGAAATTAAGGAAACACTCCCATTTACCATTGCAACAAAAAGAATAAAATACCTAGGAATAAACCTCCCTAGGGAGACAAAAGACCTGTATGCAGAAAACTGTAAAACACTGATGAAAGTAATTAAAGATGATACAAACAGATGGCGAGATATACCATGTTCTTGGATTGGAAGAATAATATTGTGAAAATGACTATATTACCCAAAGCAAGCTACAGATTTAATGCGATCCTTATCAAATTACCAATAGCATTTCTTACAGAACTAGAACAAAAAAAGTCTTAAAATTTGTATGGAGACACAAAAGACCCCAAAGACCTAAAGCAGTCTTGAGGGAAAAAAGCAGAGCTGGAGGAATCAGACTCCCTGACTTCAGACTATACTACAAAACCACGGTAATCAAGACAATATGGTACTGGCACAAAAACAGAAATATAGATCAATGGAACAGGATAGAAAGCCCTGAGATAAACCCATGCACCTATGGTCAACTAATCTATGACAAATTAGGCAAGGATATACAATGGAGAAAAGACAGTGTCTTCAATAAGTGGTACTGGGAAATCTGGACAGCTACACATAAAAGCATGAAATTAGAACACTCCCAAACACCATACACAAAAATAAACTCAAAATGGATTAGACACCTAAATGTAAGACTGGACAGTATGAAACGCTTAGAGGAAAACATAGGAAGAACACTCTCTGACATAAATCACAGCAAGATTTTTTTGATCCACCTCCTAGAGTAATGGAAATAAAAACAAAAATAAACAATTGGGACCTAATGAAACTTAAAAGCTTTTGCAAAGTAAAGGAAACTACAAACAAGATGAAAAGACAACCCTCAGAATGGGAGAAAATATTTGCAAACTAATCAATGGACAAAGGATTAATCTCCAAAATATATAAGCAACTCATGCAGCTCAATATTAAAAAAAAAAACAAAAAACCCAATCAAAAAATAGGCAGAAGACCTAAATAGACATTTCTCCAAAGAAGACATACAGATGGCCAAGAAGCACATGAAAAGCTGCTCAACATCACTAATTATTAGAGAAATGCAAATCAAAACTACAGTGAGGTAGCACCTCACACCAGTTAGAATGGACATCATCAGAAAATCTACAAACAACAAATGCTGGAGAGGGTGTGGATAAAAGGGAACCCTTCTACACTGTTGGTGGGAATGTAAATTGATACAGTCACTATGGAGAACAGTATAGAGGTTCCCTAAAAAACTAAAAATAGAACTACCATATGACCCAGCAATCCCACTACTGGGCATATACTCAGAGAAAACCATAATTCAAAAAGACACATCCACCGCAGTGTTCACTGCAGCACTATTTACAATACCCAGGTCATGGAAGCAACCTAAATGTCCATCGACAGATGAATGGATAAAGAAGATTTGGTACATATATACAATGGAATATCACTCAGCCATAAAAATGAACAAAATTGGGTCATTTTTAGAGATGTGGGTGGACCTAGAGACTGTCATACAGAGTGAAGTAAGTCAGAAAGAGAAAAACAAATATTGCATATTAACACATCTATGTGGAACCTAGAAAAATGGTACAGATGAACCGGTCTGCAGGGCAGAAATAGAGACACAGATGTAGAGCATAAATGTATGGACACCAAGGGGGAAAGTAGCAGGGGTGGTGGTGGTGGTATGATGAACTGGGCGATTGGGATTGACATGTATACTTAATATTTGTAAAATGGATAACTAATAGGAGCCTGCTGTAAAAAAAAAATAAAATTCAAAAAAAAGAATACATATTATGTGTTTAGTGTATATATAATGTATAATATACATGCCCAATTCAACATGTATCTTCTGTATTGAGCATATATATGATGAAACACTGAAACGCAAACAGCTTCCTATGCACCTGTGTCTGTCTGCCCAAGGACATTCTCCGGCCATACACAGGACAGCCTGAGGTGCTTGCAAGGTCCTCCAGGAACTCTA